>NC_081426.1:16418620-16778620 GCF_949786415.1 Peromyscus eremicus | reverse complement strand
TAGAAATAGCATCCAACTAACCTTAGCTCACCACACTGCCATTGCTTCCCAAGAGAACCGAACCAGCTTCTTCCTGTCTAACCCGCGCCTTTATTGCCTTGCTGTTCAACATTTTCATAGGCTCTTAGCCTAGCCACCTCATTTACTCGTCACTGCCTGTCTATACAGACCTCCAGATCTCTATGGTTGGTACTGGGATTAAAGGCATGGATCATCACACTTGGCTGTGTCCTTGAACACACAGAGACTCTGCCTGTCACTTGATCAAATTAAGGGCACGTGCTACCACCCACCGCCCCACCGCGTGACTTCTGTTTATGGCTGGCTATCTATGTTCTCTGATGTCTAGGCAAACTTTGTTTATTAACATACAAATACATTTCAGCACAAATAAAATATCACCACAAATGAGTTTGAAGATGTTGATATTCAATCCTCAGCATATGAGAATGAGCTTTCCTTGGCAGTCTCTGCTTATGATTATTAGCTCTGTCACTCAAGGCTACTGTGTGAGTTTCACCCAATATATTAACACATCTGGTGCTGTATGAGTTGAATCAATTACCTTCTCTGAGCTTTAGCTGAACATATCGCCATTAAAGGATGTGTTCATCTTTCTTAAATAAAAGCATATTACTGCAGTTTTTCATACAATATATTTGATCATGTTTTCCCCTCACCCAATTCCTCATAGATCATCCCTGTTGTAGGTTGTTGTTTGGCTCTTTTTGGGGGGCCTGCACTCAGCTCCCAAATAAATCACACACAGAGGCTTATACTTAATTATGAATGCACTGCTTTAGCTTGGCTTATTTCTAGCCAGCTTTCCTTAAATTATCCCATCTATCTTTTGCCTCTGGGCTTTTCCAGTTCTGTTACTTCAGTAAATCCTACTCTTACTCCATGGCTTGCAGTATAGCTGAGTGGCTGCCTCCTTAAGTCCTCCTCATTCTCTGGCTCCTAGATCTTAGATCTCTCCTCCCACTTTTCTCCTTCTATATTTACTGTCTGCCTACCAGTCCCACTGATCCTTTCTCCTGTCTTGCTATTGGCCAGTTCTTTATTAGACCATCAGGTGTTTTAAAGGGGCACAGCAACACAGCTTCACAGAGTTAAACAAATGCAACATAAACAAAAGTAACACACCTTAAAATAACATTCTGCTACACATACCCATATCCCTACCTACACAATTTTATGTTTTTTACTCTTTCAAACAAACATACAAACAAAAAAAACAAGAAACACAAAACCCCTCCAAATTTAAAAAATGAAATCATATAAGCAATGGAACAATAAGACAAAAAAAACAAACAAACCTCAAAACAAAGCAAAATAAAACAAAACAAAACAAAAAAACATGAAAATACCATTTAATTTTTTGTTTGTTTGCTTGTTGTATTTTGTTTTTTATCCAAGTACTTCTAGGCATTGGGCCTGGCCTAAAGTGTGGTTGATACACCCAGTGACACTCCATTGGCGATAACTGATTTTCCCTTTGCCAGGGAGTATACTGACTGACGATAGCTTCTAGGTTATAGGTAGGACCCCTTGTCTACTTCCCCCTCTCAGTGCTGGGAGAACATCTGTCTTGATCCTGTGCAGGTCTTGTCCATGCTGCCACAATCTCTGTAAGTTCATATGTGTATAGTTCCTGTCATATCTGAAACACACTATCTCCTTGTCCTCACCTGTCACCACTGGCCTTCACAATCTTTTCATCTCTTCTTCCATATAAATCCCTAAGCCTTGAAGTTTAATGAAAATAGCTCATTTAGGACTGTGTGATCCAAAGTATCCGACTCTTGGCACATGGTCCAGTTGTGGGCCTCTGTGTTACCATCTAATGCAAGAAGAAGATTCTTTAATGTGGGTTGAGCAATTCACTGATCTATGGGTATAACGTTAGAAGTAATTTTATTTATGTGTTTCTTTAGCAGAATAATACTTACTGGTAGGCTTTCTCCCAGGCCCATTGCTTTCTAGTCTGTAGATTGCTTTTGGTAGGATAATCATTTTCACAATATTTATCTTACTAATCCATGAACATGGGAAATTCTTCCATCATTCAATGTTTACTTTCATTTCTTTCTCAATGGTTTAGTTTTTTTTTTTTTTTTTTTTTTTTTTAATTATACAAGTGTAGTAGGCTTTTTCCTTTAGGCCATCAACCAGCTCCCAAATCATGACATGGAATCTTATTAGTTATGAATGCTTGGCTTAGCTTAGGCTCTTTTCTGGCAAGCTCTTTTAACATAAATTAACCTTTTTCTCTTTATCTATCTTTTGCCTTGGGGCTTTTTACACTTCTTTCTGTTTGTTCCAGTTTCTGCTTCCTGCAGTGTCTGACTGGCAGCTGCCTGGATTTTGGCCGGCCCTGGATATGTCCCTCTCTTTCTTCCTCTCCTCCCCTCCCCTCCCCTCCCCTCCCCTCCCCTCCCCTCCCCTCCCCTCCTCTCCCCTCCTCTCCTCTCCTCTCCCCTCCCTTCTCCTCCTCTCTCTGCCCTCCCCTCTCCTCTCCTCTTCACTCCTCTTCTCTCCTCTTCATTCTCTCTGCCCACCAGCCCTGCCTATCCTTTCTCCTGCCTAGCTACTGGCAGTTCAGCTCTTTATTAGACCAATCAAGTGCCTTAGGCAGCAAAGTGAAAACAAATGCAACACATCTTTACATAATTAAACAAATGCGGCATATACAACAGTAACACATCTTTACATTGTTAACAAAGACAGCATAAACAAATGTCACACACCTTTACACAGTTAAAGTAATAATCTGCAGCATAAACAAATGAAACACATCTTTGCCTAGTGAAAATAATATTTATACAAGTATTTTACTTGAATGGTTAAAGTATCACAGGACAATTTATTTTATTTTAATCTGTTGGGAAGGATAATGTTTCCTGATTTTATTCTCAGTATGTTCATGAAATATTTGTAGGAAGAATACTGATTTTTTGGTGTTAATTTTGTATCCTGCTACTTTACTGGAAGACTTGATCAGATGTCAGAAATGCCTGGTGGAATTTTAGGGCCTTTTATGTAAAGATTCACATTACCTGCAAATGAAGATACTTGGACTCTTCCCTTTCCTATTTGTTTCTCCTTGACCTCCTTCAGATGTCTTATTGCACTAGCTAAGACATCAAGCACTATATTTAACAGGTATGGAGAAGCTGGCATCCTTGTTTTGTTCCTTATTTTAGTGGAAATGCTTTCAGTTCCTCTCTAATTAAGTTAATTCTGACTGTGGGTTTCTATAAATTGTCTTTATTATATTGAAGTATAGCTCTTTCATCCCTAGTATTTTTAGGATTTGTATAAAGGTAGGGTATTGGATTTTGTCAAAGGCTTTTTCTGCATCAAAAGAGATAAACTTTTTTTAAAAATTTTTTGTGTTTAATACTGTTTCTGTTGTGGGTTATATTCATCCATTTACATATGTTGTATGTATGCATCTATGCATCTATGCATCTATGGAACGAACCCAATTTGATAAATATATATTGTCCTTCTCTTTCTCCTGATTTATTTTGTTTAAATTTATTTATCAGATATTGAAATGTTTATACCTGCTTGCTTCATTGGTCCATTTGATTAGAATAAATTTTTCTAACCTTTTACCCGGAGGCTATGTCTATCCTTGATTTTAAGGTGTGTTTCTTGGAGTCAGAAGAAAGATGAATCCTGTTTTCTAATCCAATCTGTTAGTCTGTATCTTTTTATTGAGAAATTAAATTCATTAATATTGACAGTTATCATTGAGTAGTCATTTTAAAAAGAGGTGTCTATTAATTGTATATACAGTGTTCTGCTTGTATGTATGCCTGCATGCCAGAAGAGGGCACCAGATCTCATTATAGATGGTTTTGAGACACCATGTGGTTACTGGGACTTGAACTCCAGACCTTTGGAAGAGTAGCCAGTGCTCTTAACCTCTGAGCCATCTCTCCAGCCCATTAAGTAGTTTTTATTGACTCTCCTTTTATTTATTTATTTATTTTTTTGTTATACTGTTTTGTTTTCTCCCCACTTTTGATTTATTGCTCTAGAATAGCTTATTTTTCTGTTTTGGTTTTTCAAGACAGGGTTTCTCTGTGTAGTTTCGGTGCCTATCTTGGATCTTGTTCTGTATACCAGGCTAGCCTCAAACTCACAGAGATCCACCTGGCTCTGCCTCTTAAGTGCTGGGATTAACGGCATGGGCCACCGCCACCCAGTAGATAATTTATTTTTCTAAAATTTGTATCTTTTTGGATGGAATTAATTTTCTTCTATAGTACTACACTGATAAATAGAAATTGCATAAATTTTGTTTTATTTTATATTTTTTCCTCCATCAATTGTGAGTGATAGTTTTGCTTAGTATAATACTCTAATCTTCAATATGAGATCTCTCAGAGTGTACAGAACATCTGCCCAAGTCATTCTGGCTTTCAGAGTATCCATTGAGAAATACAGTGTTATTCTAATGGACACCCTTTATATGTGACTTAATGTTTATCCCTTTCAGGTTTTAATATCCTTTCTTTGTTCTGTGCATTTAGCGTTTTGATTATTAAGAGTCATGGTGAATTTCTTTTCTAGTCTTCTTTGGTGTTTTGTAGCTTCTTGTACATTCATAGACAGACACTTCTTTGTTTAGTATGGTGAAATTTTCTTCTTTGACTTTGTTAAACATATTTTTTGGGCTTTTTACCACAGTTCCATCTGCTTCCTCTTTCTCTATTATCTGAAAGTTTGTTTTTTGATAGTTTCCCACGTCTCCTGGATGTTTTGTGTCTGGATATTGTCAGATTTTACATTTCTGGACTGTACTAACCATTTCTGTTACCTTATCTTCAAGAACTGAAATTCTTTCACCTTGTCTCATAATTAATAAATTCTCAGATACTAACCCTTGTAAGAGGGGTGGGTCTGTAGCATGGTTTTGTACATACCTCCATAGTGTGAGTTGGATTGTACCCTTAGGTAGTAACTTCCGGTTGGGGAGAGCTTATCATGACTCTGCCTATGATCTGTATTTTTATAAAAGGTGCCTTTGATGTCACCTACTGATTTATAAATTTGTATTTTCCCTCTGTGGTGAAAGAGGGAAGTTTAGATGTAATGGTAAATAAAAATGTGTTTAAATCATGATAATTGAATAATGAATGCTTATTGTAAGTCACACATTATAGCAGTTATTGTAGAAATGAATAGGGCCAAGCTAGGCTGCTGGTAGAGCTTCCACTCTGGAATGCAGTGTCTCTCACTATGGTATTAACAGGGACCATGAATAGACTCATATGATTTAGTTTGTTTCAAAAGTTGTGATTAAGTGATAATTTTCCAAATTGTATATAAAAGAAGCTTAAAGAAAATAATGTGAGCTAATTTATATTTAGGATTCTAAATGATAATATATTATAGTGCAGTAGATAGATAACATAATATTTTCTAATATAGTATAGATAAATAGTAAGCAAGTAAAATGTGTTATGCATATATATGAATAACATTCACATAACATACATGACATACGAGGATGCATATAAATAAACATACATGTGTATTTATAGTCACATATAGATACAGTTTAATCCATTACCAGATAAAGAAATTTGGTAAATTTGACTCCAATGTCCTCATTAATAAAATAAAGAAAGAAGAGGGCAACTTGTGGCAGATAATTAGAGGGTTGTTTTTTGTGAAGTTGAGTAAGTTTACACATGAAGCTCCATGCTCACACTCTAGCACAGAGTCTGGCCACAGATTAAACTCTCTGTTGAAGCTCTCTTTATGAGCACATAGTGCAACATTATATAAACAATCATTTCTTGTCTAACAAATTGCAAAATCTATGGTATAATTTTCTTGTTTTGGTTTATAAAACTAGCATGATTACTCATTGGGTATCACTGGTCTCAAACTCACAACAGTCCTCCTAGTGATGTGATTACAGGGCTATATCACCACATCAAATAGTTATTTATAAGAATCAATTGATGTCATACTCAGTTTATCCATTTCAAAATTATGAAAATGCTATAATAAATTATTTGAATCAAGGAAAAAAGAATCCACTGTCTAAGGAAGAGAAAGCCACGCTTTTCCCTATATCAGATGAAGAGTTGAGTTTAACTCCTGAACTAATGTTTTTTTTTTTTTCCCAGCTGTCAGTGGATGATGTTTGTACAGCATACTCCCTCAAATAGAGTCAATATCCAAGAGTGAAATCATCTTCGCGAACTGACCAAAACTAGTATCAGGACAGGATAGCATGGTAGCATCTACGCACAGGATGATGTGATCATCCTCATTAAGAATTTACTCGTTATTCAATACCCAATGGTCATCCCAGAAAACATCATAAAGATTGAGGAGATCATATTTATTTAGGATACACACACACACACACACACACACACACACACACACACAAGCACTCAACAACAAGAACAACAATAATTAAAGAAAAAAAAAGAGGCCATGAATTTGAAACAGAGCAGGGGTTGGAAATGGAAGGAGGTTGGTGTAATCCTATTACAGTCTCAAAAAATATTCAAAAATATTAAAAACTAAAATAATATGCTTAGAAAAAGATTTTTGAAACTGGACCTTTTTCTTTCCTGCTGGTTAATACCAGAGGAGTTAGCCAACCCTACATCATTAAAATGGAATAACAAGACAGCCGAAAGTGAATTTATCTGTGTGGGCAGTCATTTTGGACTCCTTAACTGATATACCATATGTTAGCTGCAGTTGGCATTCTACAGAGAATTGCAAATGTTTATAGAGGCTTGAGGGGGAGGTCTTCTGTGTTTCAGAGCTTGGCATGTGGAAGTTTGCTTAGATTACAAAAAGATGCATTTTTAAAAATAATTTTTATGTAGTATTTTCTATATTGTTGAGAGCTTATATATTGGAGATATTTATCAATTGAAGACAAATGTGTTCTTTCCTACCCTGACCACCTTTAGCATCTCTTTTCTCGCTATCTCCTTATATATGTAGAACATTTTGAAATTTTCAGGCTATATCAAAAATATAAAGCTCAACTTGTTTGAATTTGTTCAATTTAATTCCCTTGCTCTTTATTCATTCTTTCAAGTTATTCTCAGATTTTGGTAGAATTCTATTGTTGACTCCTCCATAAAATTATTTGATATATCAACAGCTAATATAATTACTTTAGAAGGCATAAAATACATGACAGTGTTAAATTAGGACTGGAAACTAAAAGCCTTATAATGGTAAATTCTTTTATAGCAGTTTTTACTATGAAGTTTTTACACTTCTCAGGTGAGTTTATTCAGCAAACAGAAATTTACAGAAACTTGTTTTAAGTATTTTGCCTGTGACCATCTCCAAAGTGTCTCAGTTCAACACTTAAGTCACGTGATCACGCTACTCATGGTATGCTTTTGTTCCACCCTAAATGTCTTCATTAATAAAGCCACAATTCCTAGCCTTGAATTTATTTTCTAAGGTTAATGGCATTATCAATGATGGAATTATTATCCTAAACTCTATGAACAATGGCTGGTTATGGCTCAGAGGTGTAATGCCTTCTAACAGGCCAAATAAATGCAGGCTTGGTCTGCAGCCATGGCATTACTAGATGGAAGAGGCTCCAAGAGGTAGAGCCTAGTGCAAGGAATTTAACTGGGGCTATGTCTTTGAAAGGAAATTAGGACACTGGCTCCTTTCATTTTATTTCGCCTTTTCACTCCTTTGCCAGGAGGTGAGTTGTTTTTCTCTAGAACATGGCCACCACAGATGCAATATTAATGGGACTTAACTATTATGAAGATAAGCCTAAAAAGTCTATGAGCCAGAATAAACTTTCATTATGAATCAGCTTTTCACAAGATTTATTGTAGTGACTGAGAACTGACTCACTCCAGGCATCATGATGATGTTTTCAGAGAAGAGTTCTAGGAGACAGAACAGTGCTTTTTGCAATCACTACTTTTGGTGGCGTTGAACCTCCAAATACCATTGTGTATCTCATGTTTATCACTAACAAAATTAAGGAGTAGTATCACTCCCCTTTTTTTTCCCCAAAACTTGCACTAGAAAAATTAAAGGGGATGGAGGTCAGGGTAGAGAGTGAGTAAAAAGAGAGAATAACTAAAAATAACTAAAGACATTGAAAATAACACATGGAAATCTACTGGTGTAGTATTGTATAACTACACACACTAACATAAACACACACACACACACATACACACACGCATGCGCACACACACACACACACACACACACACACACACAGAAGTTTCTTTATAAGGGTTATAATGTATAATGATTATGGGTCAATGATTCCTCCAAATACCATAGAATGTTAAATAGAATGCCCAGTGCCAAGTGTAACTTATTTCTTTTATAGTTGTTAAGCAGTGGAGCTCCACAGAAGCCATCCCCCACAAACATTTCTATCTATTGCCACTGCTCTTAATTACTATTCAGAATTTAGTGGTAACACTATTGCTGAATATATACAAAGTTATGCCATAACACATAGAGAAATAGGAGAAACGGTATAGTATGTATCTGGAAGCTTCACTCCTACTAGCTAGATGTCATAGTGGTAAAAAGCACTGCTTGTTGTGGGATGTCTTTCTGTACTCTGTGAATATGTGTTGCTCTCATTGATTGATAAATAAAGCTGCTTCAGCCTATGGCAAGGCAGGATAGAGCCAGGTGAGAAATCCAAGCAGAAATACAGGAGAAAAAGGGCAGTCTTGGAGATGCCAGCTAGCCACCTAAGGAGCAACATGCCAACATACTGATAACACCATGGCTACATGGCAAAATATAGAAGAACATAAATGGATTAATTTAAATATAAGAGCTAGCTAGTAATAAGCCTAAGCCATTGGCCAAATATTTATAATTAATATAAGCCTCTGAATGGTTATTCCAGACCTGGCGGGCAGGAGAGATTCATCTGGTTACATTTGACACACAAAGTGGGACACCAGATGTAGCATGAATTTTAATTGGTCTTAATAATATAAATGCAGAGGCAGATATAGGAGTAAATCCTGAAAGATCAAAGAGACAAAGGAACAACTCACAGCCGCTTCTTGCCTAGCCAACTCCTCAGCCTGAAAGGCGGCCAAGCTTCTCTCTCTACTCTGCCTTACCACTTCCTTTCTCTGCCCAGCCTTATCACTTCCTGTTTACTCAGATAATATTATAGCCTTTTGGGGTCTTTGATGGTATTGAAGGCTATATATTTGTAGTTACAGTTTTCCTTGTTACCAGATTCAGAAAAGAAATTCACTAAATAGGTGTAAAGTGTATGGGATTGAGAGACATTAAAAGATAGTTTTGATAATGCAAGTTAGGTTAGAAAGTGAATTAGGTACAACTTTTGGACTCACCAAAATAGGATAGATAATTGGATATTTTCTTTGAATTTGTCAAATGTTTACAGACTAGACATTGTTGATGTAATTATTGTATATATATATATATATAATGCAGTTATTGTACTTATTGTACATAGTTTTTCATATATTAGTTATAACATTCTTCTTTACTTTAGACAAAGAATGGAAAATGTGGTGATATTTTGTTTGTGCTCTAGCAAATAAAGCTTGGCTGGAGATTAGAGAGCAGAGCTAGCCACTAGTTAACCATAGAGGTTAGTCAATGGTGGCATACACCTTTAATCTCAGCACTTGGGAAGAGGAAACAGGCTGGATAGAGAGAGAAAGTGATAAGGTAAGGTGGAGACAGGAGCTCAGCCCCCATTCAGACTGAAGAGTTGGAGAGGTAAGAAGTGGCTCTGGCTTGTTCCTGTTTCTCTCCAACCTTTCAGTGTTTACTCCTATATCTGCCTCAGTGTTTATAGTATCAAGACCAATTAGAATTCATGCTACAGATGCTATTCATGACATTGGAGGAAAATAATAGCCTTAACCCAACTGTGACCTCTGTGAGTTTTAGAAATGATTGGCCTAGCAAGATAAGAGCAATTTTACAATAATGGCATTGATGTTATAGGAGCAACAAGCCACTTTTGGACTGAAATTAAGGATCACTGTACAAATTACTTGACATAATTACTAGAGCCAGGAGACTTTGACTACATTGGTCGTAGGCCTTAGAGAAGAAGCTACTACCATTATTCTGTTAAAAGGACAGAGTATTAAACTGACTTCTAATAACCTCCTGCTTACATATAGATTATTGAACATTTCAATCCATATTTGAGAAGTTTCATTTTATAGAAGAAGGCAAGTAATATAGAAATCAAAAACTGATGAATGTGCAAAGAATAAGAGACTGTAGAAAGAACAGCATCAGATGGGGCATCTATGTGATATAATATGTGGTATATATATCCTACCTCAAGGCTCAGGGATCATTGCAGAAATGGGGGCAGAAAGACTGTAAAGTCCACATTCATAGTGAAACAATGTTTGCTAGATGTGGCAGTGCTTCGACACATATGAAATCATAGAGGCTATGACTGCATAAGATCAAGTCAGAAAAAAATTCCAAGATGGATGTAGGAGAGGCTTACGAGGTTTCACCCCTAGGTAAGAAGCTACTGGCAATTGATGACTACTTGGGGAAGCAGTCAGTTTTCTTTGGGGATGTGGCCCCTGAGAAGCTTCTTGTGCTGCCTTAGATTGCTTTACCATATCCAGATAGCACTAAGTGGACTCTGTTAAAACAAAAATGCTCAAACATTTTAGAGGGAAATGTGATAGAGAGGATATATGAGGAATTGGAGGGGATAAAATGGGAGAGTGGATGTGATCAAAACACATTATATGCATGTATGAAACTATCTTAAGCAAGGAAAAAGTTATCACACAAAAAGTTAAGGAGTTAGAAATGTTATCCCTCTGTAGCAGAAATATCACCAAGCCACCAAAACACCTGTTCTTTTTGCACTATGGTGTCTATTGGATCATAGTATATGTTTTGTCAAGCAGTAAATGTGGAACATTGTATTTCATTTGTGGACAGATTTGTATGAAGCAGACAAATCTCTATTGTATTTTCTCTCAAATACCAGTAAGGAAGAATATAAAGAGAGCAGAATAGAGATTGGAGAAAAGTGCCCATGAACTAAGAATGAGCTTCAGCCACACATGAATAAGAAACAGTAACTGTTCTCTCTATTGTTCAGCTGCTGTAATTTCCAGAATTATTTATAGTAGCTATCAACAGATAACAGATTCTTTCTCATCTTGGATTCTAGCTAGAGTTTTTTCCTAGAAGCCATTGAAACAATTTTAAGTGAGAGTAGTCAGAATTTAAAGATCTTGGTTTTTGCTTCATTTGATCTGTGTTTTGTAGTATTTTTCTGTGGCTAAAGCAGCATGTGTCTCATAAGGCAGATGCTAATAGGAGGAGCCTTGAATTATGTAGGATTAGAAGATAGAACTAAAGTAGGAAACTCAAATGCTGAATACCACAAAGGTCAATGTTATAAGTAAGAATTAGAAAACAATAATGTCAAATGATCAGCCATGAAAATATTCAGACAAGCAACATTATATGGGCTGAACAGAATATATTTAGGAATATATATGCATATCCATATTACTATATTCAGGCAATGAAAATTAGTGAAAAAAGAGGTCATGAATGTGAAGGAGAGCAGAGTGCTATAAGGACATTTTGGAGAAAAAAATGTTGTGATTTAATTAGAATCTCAAGAAGAAAACAAAAGTAAAAAACACTGTTGAAAAAAGGAATTGGCATTTATAGTTTTACAATTGAATCATTTTGAGACTAAATAAAGAAGTGAATGGGAAAGTCAGCAACACTGTATCCATCATGGTTAACCAAAGGAGTCTAAGAGTTACCAAAAAATCAAAACACAAACAAGACAGTGAAAGGAGAATTTGTAACTTACTGAGTAGAGCTAAATTAGTTTTTAAATTTCCTCATCTCCTTCGGTATAGCTAGTTTCCAAATGAATAGTTCAATTAATGGTATTTTTGGTGTAAAATACATCAATGTAATTTGAAAATATATGTTGATCTTAGACATAAATGAAACTTGAAACTCAGCTAATATTTGATACATGCCTACATTAAACATGATAAAAAAACATTCCTTAAGTTTTCTTAGAATATATAGTGTTTAAAAACAAAAAATCCTAGTTATTCAAAATAGTCTTCAGATATTTAATGCTCTATAAAAATGCATCCCTGAACCTTGAGAGGAGATCCACATCATCTCCTCTCAAGGTTCAGGGATCATTTCAGAAGAGAGAAGAGAAAGACTGAAAGAACCCTCTGAGATGGACATATAGCCAATGTTTTCCCAGCACAATAGGCAGTTACACATATGAATTCACAATAGCTGTAACGACATGCACAAGAGCCATGCAAATTCAAACCAGACAGACTCCAAGCATGGAAGTGGGAAGTGGGTATAAAGCTCCAAGATTTCTTTAAAGATGTGCCCCCTGATAGATAAACTACGTGTCAGGGGATGACGCTGTTCCCATGAGTGTTTCTATACAAACATGTGGTACAACTGGACTCCACAGACTTTTTTAAAAAAAGGAAAGAAGAGAGGACACAAGGTTGGGTGGGTAGCAGAGTCATGATGTAGCTAGAAAGAGTTAGAATATGGATGAATATGATCAAAATAGACTGTATAAAATTCTCAAAAATAATTTTTAAATACCAAACTGATAGCTGCGTAGTAAAAAGCAGTTATTGCTCTTGCAAAAGCCCTGGGTTCAGTTTCCAGTACCTACATAGTAAACCACAGCTTCCCATAACTCTGGTTCCAGGATGTCTGACAACCTCTTCTGACTTCCAGAGGTCCCAGGCACACATGCAGTGCACATACAAACAAGCAGTTAAAACATTAATATAAATAAAAATAAAACAAAAATTCAGAGTACTTAAAAGGATGAAACTACGACATAAATAGAAGTCACAAGTTCATGACAGCAACATTGAAACAAGATAGTCACCACAGGGATTGACAGCTTTCTCCCAGCTAGCCCCTTCAGTTGTTATTTCATACGTCAAATTGAATAGATTAAGTGAGGGCCAGATAGCCTGGGAAAACATTACTTTTGGCTGTGTGTTTGACGATATGCTTGCTTCTACATGTGACTTGCACTGGAGTTATAGACAGGATAAAAATAATTACTGTCCCAATGTGTGTGGGCATCGTGCATTACATCAAGGACCAAAAGAAGGAAAAGGAGTAGAGGGCAGGTGAGTCATCCTTTTCCTGTTTTGAAGACATCCAAGTTGTCTTGCCATAAGACCTCAAAGTTCCCACTTTTGGGGTCTTTCAACTCTAGGACTTTATCACTCTGAATATAAACTGCCTCACTGACTTTCTGAGCTGCAGGCTAAACGTTATAGTGTCAATTACACTATTGCCCCTCATGTTGCTCAGCTTGCACGTATCAAGTAATAGGATCTGTTTCCCTCTATAATTTTGTGAGCTGCTCCTCATAGTACTTGTGTGCATGAATATTTGTGTGTATGTGTTTGCATGTGTGCTTGTGCACATACATACATGTGTGTTCACATATATGTTTGTATTATTTTACCTTGTGGAGCCTTGGCCATCCATATTCCTTGTTATCATAACTTATGACCTTTAATCATTCCATCCAGTTTGTATGCTTGGGACCTCTTCTAAAAAGGTTTATGTATTCACAATAGCAGCAGCAGCTGTAGTTTTACTTCAGCTAGTATTATATTCAGTGCCATATCAAGCAGAGGGATGTGCTACCTCAAAGGTATATGAACAGAAAACAAAGTTCCCACTCTTGTGGGCCAAAAAGGCCATATGCAAGTAAACATCTTCATTCTTAAAAAAACTCCAGAACATGTCCAGATCACTCCATGTCAAACCATTTTTAATGATGGAAGAATATTTTCCCAATTTTCATATAATAAAGAAGAATGACTTTAAAAATGTATAGCAATAGAAAACAGTCCCAGAATTTGTACAATTCAGCAGAAGAATTTCTTTTCTCAAATTGCTCTGAAAGAATTTGCTGGGCTGATCCTGGCATGCTCATCTTCACCAGCATTGGCCAGTGGAAACATTGTAGGCAGTTAGTGCCTCTGTGGGAAGAAGTTTTGTTTTAAGATTAATCTACAATGCCTGGTGGTGGTGGCACACACCTTTAATCCCAGCACTCGGGAGGCAAAGCCAGGTAGATCCTTGTGAGTTCAAGGCCAGCCTGGTCTACAGAGCAAGATCGAGTACAGGCACCAAAACTACAGCGAAACCCTGTCTTAAAAAAACAACAACAACAAAACAAGCAAACAACAACAACAAAAAGATTAATCTACAAATGAAACTATTTTATTTTCTTTCAAAATCTTCACTTAAACATTTCTCTTTTATTAGTCAAAGATCTTCAAGCTTAAACTTGAGAGTCTACATTGCTATTAAAACTTAAAATTTTAGGTATTGGGTTATAATTTTAAGGAAGTTGGTGAGAATATTATCTTAAAACTTTTTCAGTTGCACTATAGCCTTTATTGAAGAACAAAGGTTTTCCTCAAAGCAAGTTGTATAAATCTAAAGAGCTTAAAGCACAGCATGCTCCAACTGATGCCTAGAAACATCGTTTTAGCCCTAAAATATGACGGATCAGCTTTCTCTTGCAGCTGCTTGCCTTCAGACTAAACAATGCCATTCTTCAGAGACGCTGTCTGCTGGTAGGCCTGCCAAAAGGATTGGACTGGCTTTGGTGAGACAACAACATAGCCTGATCCACAAGTCTAGTCACCATTTAAATAGGAATGAATGCTTGCCTGCACAAAGCATTTGGCTATTTTGATATATTTTTTTTTCCTTTAGTCTGGGAAAAGAAAAGAAGCTTGTTATTGTATTGTAGGATGCTACTAGTTCCTGTTAAGGTGTCAAAAATACGGAAACAACCTTTTATTTTCTAAGCACTAGACTTACATTCCAATGAGGACAATTTATTCACACACACATACACTATATATATACATATACATGTATGCATACATATACATATGTGTGTGTGTGTATATATATATATATATATATATATATATATATATATATATATCATGCATAGGTTGTACATCATAATTGTCTTAGTTTCTTTTCAGTTGCTGTGTAAAGAAAGCACCATGACCAATGTAACTTATAGAAGAAAGAGCTTTTGGGGGGCTTCTTTCAGTTTCAGTGGATTTATCAGTGCCCATCATGGATGGGACCATAGACGCAGGCAGGCAGGTATGGCACTGAAGATACAGCTGAAAATTTACATCTTGAGACACAACCAAAGGCAGAGAATGAAGGAGCTAACTGGAGATGGAGTGGTGGTGTGGGCTTTTGAAACCTCAAAGCCCACCCCCAGTGACACATCTTCCAACAAGGCCACACCTCCTACTCGTCCCAAACACTTTCACCAATGGAGGAGCTAAACATTCAAACATACGTACTATATATATATTAGTTTATAATACATATGATACCATATATAGTATATGTTACAGATATATTTATATACATGGAATAAAGACATCTTTGAGTTCCAATGGTACTATTTGAGACAAATAATAGTGAAGTACCCATAAAAGATATTTATACTTAGATTTTTCAAAACAACAACTCATTAGGAAATGAGTTGCTCATCCTGTGCTCATCCCAGAGATGTGGGGTTGGTGAAGATCTTTTCCCATTCTGTAGGCTGTTGCTTTGCCTTGTTGACTGTATCCTTTGCTCTACAAAAGCTTCTCAGTTTCAAGAGGTCCCATTGATTGTTTCTCTCAGTGTCTGTGCTACTGGTGTTATATTTAGGAAGTGATCTCCTATGGCAATGTGTTCTAGACTACTTCCTAATTTCTCTTCTAGCAGGTTCAGAGTAGCTGGATTTATGTTGAGGTCCTTGATCCACTTGGACTTAAGTTTTGTGCACGGTGATAGATATGGATCTATTTGCAGCCTTCTACATGTTGATATCCAGTTATGCCAGCACCATTTGTTGAAGATGCTTTCTTTTTTCCATTGTGCACTTTTGGCTTCAACTGGATCAGGCCCTCTGAATGGGTGAGACAGTTGATTGGCTTGTTCTGTTTGGGAGGCATCCAGGCAGTGGGACTGGGTCCTGTGCTCATTGCATGAGTTGGCTGTTTGAAACCTGGGGCCTATGCAGGGTCGCTTGGCTCGGCCTGGGAGGAGGGGACTGGACCTACCTGGACTGAGTCTAGCATGTTGATCTCAGTCCGCGGGGGAGGCTTTGCCCTGGAGGAAGTGGGAATTGGGGGGTGGGCTGGGGGGAAGGTGAGAGGGGCCGGAGAGAGGAGAACAAGGGAATCCATGGCTGATATGTAGAACTGAATTGTATTGCAAAATTAAAAAAAAGAAAAAAGAAAAAAGAAAACGTCCCAATAGGTCATATACTAAAAAAAAAAAAAAAAAAAAAAAAAAAAAAAAAAAAAAAAAAAAAAAAAAAAAACCTGTGGGAAATGTCCTCGTCTTTACTATTTAAAGTCCCACCAAGCTGAATGATGAATACTGGATGATATACACTCAGAATTCAGATTTTATAGAAGCTATTAAATTATGATGTAGGAATAGTACTGGGGGGGGGGATATGACTATCTCTACCAGAATTCCAGGCAGTGTGCTCCTGAAGAGCTAAGACAGCAATGCTATAAATGTTTACTATTATTCAGAATATTTAGAACTTTCTTTCAACTTCTATAAAATTCACGATATGTGAAATGAGGTTTGAACTTGACTCTGTTGGTATATCGTGCTAGCCACAGAATCCTCGCTGAACGCTGCACACTGTGGTTCTCTGCTCCTCTCCATCACATATCAATGTCATTTATTCTGACTAGTTATTATAAGAGATCCACCATTCTGAGAAAGGAAGCTTGGGTGCACATGTAGACAGTGTTTTATCTCCCATCATCAGTTTATTCTAATGTTTCATATATTTATGGCATTACTGAGATATGATTTATATATAGCATAATTCATTGAACTGTTGAATTTTGGGGGATTTACTGTGCTATGATTTCTCAACATTAGCGAATATAGGAATTATTTTCAGACAATAAGAGCTCTTGGAATCATTTACTATTGATTTCAAATTTTTATACTTTGCTTTGTACAACAAATGAATTATTTGACAACTTTATAGATTTGTGGTTGTATTACCTGGACACGTGATACAAATGCAATTATACAATATATGGTTTCTTGTGAGATTTCTTTCATTTAATAAAATTAATCTTGGGAATACATCCATATGGTAACATATTGACTATACAGCTTGTGTGATAATGACATGTAAGTTAGGTTTATTCACTGCAAGGAACAAATCTGTTTGCATTGTGGGATATTCCACATTAGACAAAGAATGTTTTGTCTAGGAGCACAAGATACTACACTGCTTTGCTGTGACTATAAAACTTATCTAGTAATTAGTTAAATAAAAGTCAAGTTTCTCTGGGTATGTCAAATTATCATATAAATTTCAAAATTTTAAAAGTTAATGCTAAAATCTAGCGTCTAATATTCTGCTGCCTACTTAACTGCACAAAGTCAAGCAGATGCATTAACAATATGAAATGATTCAATCCTAAAATCACAATATAATTCTTTACTTTGATCTCTTTCATTCTTTACAGATTATAATAATAATTTTCATCATGGGATGTTTGCACTTCTTGTAAAATTATATATTGGTAGTTTATTGTTTCTGAGGCAGTCAAAAGGAGTTATGCCCTTAATTTCATTTTCTTATTGGTCATGTTTCATAAATCAAAGTATATTTCATTTTTATAATGATCTGCTATCTAAAAACTATCTCTTCCCATTTGTTAGTTTTAACCATTTCTTTAGAGTACAACAAGGATCATGTCTGTGCAGAAACAAGTCTTTAGCCTTCTTTCCAAATTATAGGCAGCTTACTTATTTTTATTGTCTGATTACATTGCTTAGGTTTTCCTGGTACATTAAGTGTCAATGGAAAAAAAATGAGAATCTTTGTATTGGAACATATTTGATGTAGAAAAGTCAGTTTTACACTCTTCAACCCAGTGTTCATTGAAAGCATTGATACCTGCCATCTAGACAAAGTTGATTGAGAACATTAAAATATAAACAGGCTTTGGATTTTTCTAAATATTTGAATGTCTGTGCAATAGTCATGAAATTATATCCTATAATCTATTAGTATGGTACTTTGTGTGAATTGAACTTTGGGCATCCCAAGTGCTCTTGAATATAGTGCATTTTCTGCTATGATTAGACAGTATATACTGTGTTTGGACAATTAACCATGTGTTTCAAGTCATCTTCATTTTCTATGATTAAATATTTTATTACTTATGTAAAGCATGATAACAAAGCCTCCAAATATTAACAATATTTTTTTTCTCTTGTCAAATCTCTCAGGTTCACATTTATATTGTTGGTTTCTCTGCTTTGTTTTCCATTGCTTTCTGTTGATGGCAGGGAATTCCTATGTTAAAATAGCCTGTTTGTCTTTACAGATACTATTGCAATATACGTCGTGTCTCAGAATTGATTTCTCTTATATATTAATAACAATTCTCTAGCTCTCCTTCTGTTATATACATGACCTATAATTCATCTATTGTATCTTTTGTAGTATTGCGTTCTTTGTGTCTAAAGAGTGTTTCTTAATTGTCAGCCTGTATGTTCATTCTGTTTTAATCTAATCTGACACTGTCTTTAGCTATCCATTCATATTTAAAATTTATAAACTTAATATTTAATTTTATTATTGGTATGGTAGGTTTAATGTTTTATTTCTGTAACTCTGATGTTGAGTACTACTTTGTTATCCTCACCTTTTATTTAAGTCAAATATGTTCTAGTGTGAAGTTTAACTTTTTTCTTCTTATTTTCTAAATAGCTGCTCTAGATAATATACCAAAAAATCTCATCATTACACTGAAACAATCTATTTCTAATAAAAAAGAAATCTCAAATACTGCTTCACTGTGTTTATCTTTATGTATTATAATTTCAACAGCAAAATTGTACCACTTTTTTTAGACTGACTGTCATTATTATTTCTCCTTCTGTAGGTTCACTGGTCACAAATCTAGCTACTTCATTTCTTTATTTGTAACAGCATCAATCTTTGTCTTTATTTCTTAAGATTATTTGGATATACATGTAGTACTGGCTAATGAATTATCTTTCAGAGTCCAGTTGCATATTGCTGGTCTTCCTGACTGTTGCTAAGATGACTGTACTCCAATGGACTTTCTGAATGTGATACGACTTTTCTTTTGATGTATTCAAAAATTATCCCTTTGGTTTTGGCTTCCACAGTTTGGCTCTTCTGTTGCTAGTTGTTGATTACTTTGAATCTCTGCACTTTGATATTGTTATACCTTTTGGAAATACAAGTTAATATATTTTTAAATCAAATATAGGCCATTTTAGCCATTATTTCCCCCAATATTGTTTCTAGACATTGTTTTCTGTCATTCCCTAAAATGTCCATTATGCCCTCACTGTTGTGTTTCACGCTATGTGTATATATTTAAGACTTTTTTTATTCATTTATTGCTACGCCTCAGGAATTTTCAACTTTTATACACTCACTTTTGTTGCTTTTCTTTACATCCCATCTTCATGTTACTAACATCTGTGCTCTTTGATTCTGTATTCTATTTAGTGGATGGAATAAGTTTTCCTTTCAGCCTATATTGCAGATACTCAAATCATTATTTCACTTTTAATTTGTAATTGGTATATCTTTACTGATAAACTCTACTTTCATAGCTAGGATGTTAACAGTTACAGTTTTTGAGTTACTGAAACTGGTCCTTTGGGACTCTAGCAGTATGGGCCATGGTCCCTCCCATACACCTCTTAATAATCATTGTAAGGTAAGGCTTAATGGAAAACTATTCATCCCCAAAATGAAATAGCACTGAACTTACAGTTCGCAGAATGTTTCCATAGCTTTCCTTGAATGAATGCTTCATGTATTATTCTGTGCACTTGGTTAATTTACAGTTAAGAAATCATTGATTATATTAGAATTTTCAATATTTCCACTTTCTTGAAGCATGGAAATCAATAAAATCCTCATCCTGTAATTGTATTAATTTATTTTTACCTCACTTAATGCTAAGAAAAACTTTTACAGATTTATTGTATATATTACTATGTGTCCCTAGATATATTAAAAAGAACGATGCTCATTTAGCTTATTGTATTATAATGATTTTTTATTATTTCTTTTATTTTTGAGATAATTATATGATTTCTCATTTCTTTACACAAATTAATCACAAGTAAAGATTCTGTGCAAAATTGCAAATGACTGAATGGATAAAATTTTGATAAAGAAAAACTGGCATGATCACATAAACATCTGAACTTTATATTATCTTCTGCAGAGGTTGAATTGTGATTTTTTTAGCTGTAGAATGACAGATGCACATGATGTACCCTAAGTGTACATGCCTAGGGTGTGTTGTTGATGTCTTCCTAACAAGCCTTTTCTCCCAGAATGTCTGTAAAAATTCAGAAGATGAGGGTTTAGTCAACAGTGTAAGGAGAGATGTGCTGCATTGGTATGAGTTCAACTAATTTTGTTTATAACTGAAACTTAAAGTGTTTTTAGTATTAATATTTTACATTATAAATTAAAATATAATTAAATAACTTATTTTCATCCCTGTGCTCTCCCCAGCCTCTCCCTCCAACTCCTCACATGTCCCTTCCTCTTTTACTTTGATTGTTATTGTTACACACATACACATGGGCAAATACATAAATGTAACATGCTTAATCCATTTTTGATTTTATGTTAGCGTGTATATGATTTTAGGGCTGACCACTTTGTACTTGATAACCAACTAGGGAGCTCAATCCTTGAAGAGGCTACTTCTCCCTTTCTCATCCTTCCTTGAGTTCCTGTAGTTCTTTGTCTAGGGCTGAGACCTCCTGAGGTTTGACCCTTTCTGCTTTAGCATGTCTATTAATAGTATCATTTTCAGGTCTTGTTTATGCATCTATTTCAAAGAGAGACAGTCACACACCAGACTTTCTTGTATTCTGACTCTTCCAAACTTTCTGTCCCCATCTTCTGTGATGTTCTCTGGGCCATAGATGCAGGAGTTGTGAAGTAAGTGCACCCGTTGGAGCTTGGAGCACCACAATCCATTGATCTTTGTATTATGTCGACTTTTGGAGTTTCGTAATGGTCTCAATTTGATCAAGAGAAGCTTCTTGATGAGAGGTGATGGCTAAAAATTATATGTGACACACATAAGTGAATGCTTATACATACATAGAAATATATTTAAATAAAATTATGACACTTTGGCTGACAATGTTCTCCTTTAAGAACAGTAGAACAGCAAAAACCTAATTATCCAGCTAGAGAAACCTCCATTTGAGTAATTAGTCAAGGTAGACCCAGTGATTCTTAAAAGATTATAGACTATTTCTTTAGCCCTTGGTTTCCTCTCAGAGGTTGAAATTAAGCTCCTATTGCTGAAGACACTGCACACTTAGATGATTAGATGGAGAACTATCTTGAAAGGCTCCTTCTGTTTTCTGTATATCATGGTACCAGAAAGTACTAAGCACATTGCCAAGGGATAGAAGCAACTGATAGTCCCACCCAGCTATGACATCTATGGACCACAATAATGGACAGGATGGTAAGATATCCATAAAGGTGTAATAGTGGCTCTTATATGTTGGTGATACCCAACAGTTGTCTAAGTTAACTTAAGGCTCATTCAACAAGAGAGAGACCATGTCATGGGGTAGGAACCCAGCAACCTGCCTGAGGTGAGTGAGGTCAAGAATCTTAGAAAAGAATCTGCTACTTTGAGGAATTTTACTCATCACTTTACATTTATGCTTTCTCAATTTCAATAGCTCTACCTTAAGGCTATTTGCTTTGCTGTCTTTTTGGAAAATAAATTTCAGATTATATATTCTTATGATCATATATGTCATTATTAAAACCTTATTTTTACTGTTTCTTGTGCTGTGGATTGGATCCAGGGTCTCATCCTACGTCCAAGGTTGTATTTCCATCTGCCTTATTGAAACCTCCTAAGTATGAAGAATTTTAATAGAAAATAATAATGTACAGTTTCTCTAATTATTTCCTAATTATATGTGTCTCTATCATATAATATATGATATATGTGTATCAGATCTGAATAAAGGTATGCAAATAGCCTATTATGCAGACATACCGTGTCCACATTGGTATTTGTCCAGAATTAGTACAGTTTCTCAGTGACAGAGACTCACCATGGAGATAATTTCCAGTCATCTACATTCATTTCAAGTTAGAATGTTTAGATCTATGCGATTTAAAGCACAATTTACTTTAAGTCACTTAACTATATAAATATACATATTATATAAACTTTTCATTATTGTTTTATCATTACCATTTATAACCTTAAAGATTGTTTTATTTGCATGTGTGCGAAGAAATGGATTCTGCTTTACTTTTATATTTTATGTCATTATTTTCATAAAAATAAACTTTACATGTTGAAATATACCTTAAATGTTTATTAAGAAACTCTTTTTCAATGTTGGAGAGATGCTCAGTGTTTCAACATGGTTACTACCCTTCCAGAGGAGCCATTTGGCACCAGTACTCCAATTGGTCAGCTCACAGTTGACTATGACTCTAACTCCAGGTGATCTGACACATTCTTCTGGCATCTGTGAGCATTTGTGCAAACACACACACACACACACACACACACACACACACACGAGAGAGAGAGAGAGAGAGAGAGAGAGAGAGAGAGAGAGAGAGAGGAAGGAAGGAAGGTAGGAAGGAAGAAAGAAAGGAAAGAAAGAAAGAAAAGAAAGAGAAAGACAGAGAGAAATTAAAAAAAAGAATAAACTGTTTCTTTGTTCCCAAGTTTATACTTATTTTGGTCAAGTCACCCCGAAAGGTATTGACAAGTCTCTATTATGTACTCATTTTGTCTGAAGACAAAAATCACTACAAAAGCTATAGTTGTCTCTATGAAAAACAAGCAAGAATTAGTTTTTCAAACTTCAGACTTAAACTCACAGCAAGAAAGTTATTGTTTATTTCGTTTTTCCCACTAAAGAGAAGATTGATTTTATCCTAGTAGGGTGTAAAAGTAGGATTGCAAGGAATTTAAGTATTATCTACCAGATGTTGACTCCACTAAGCTATCTTCTTAGCTTATGTTAGGGGCTTTTGATCACAGTTTTCTGGAAGTAAACAAACGCCATAGCATCTCTACCTCTAATTCCAACATATAAGCCTCAGTCCCAGGGAAGCCAGAGCAGACATCAGCGTGAGGGCTTGGGGAAGAAACTCCAATCCTTCTGCACCATTAAACAGCAGCATGCAGACAGGGCACTGAGGTATGTACTTCCATATTTGGAGGCCAGGATGGGGGATTTCCTGCTTGTCATTAGTCATAGACATGCTTCAGTGACCTTCATCAGTTTACAGATTAAATGCCAGTTTATTATTGACTTAGCTACAAGCTATTATGGAAATGGAGGCATGGCATGGTAGACAGCAGGGGCATTGCAGGGCATGAGGTCCTAGGCTTCCTACCCCTTGGCTTTCTGCAATCAGTTCAATCTCATCTGGGTTTTGGTACCATATAATTATAGCAAAAATAAAAGGCTTAGTCTAAAATTAAACTTAAGCACATATGGAAATGTACACACTTAGGTATTTGGAACAGCTTTAGAATACAATTTGATGCATTTTAATTTTGTTGTTCCAAATGCCCCCACCTTGGGCAGTGGTGGGACACACCTTACCTAGAATGAGTGCCTGGTTTGCCCTTAGCTCTTCTAACCATCACTTATGCAAACTCAGACAAATAAAATAGCTTATTTCTTCCACTTATCTCTGTAATGTGAGGACCAAAGCAGTCTCTACGGCACACACTTGCCCTGTGAAGCCTTCCTATTTGTATCTAATAGACTAATTTGCAGTTGCTAATCTAATTATCAATGAGGAGCCGATTAAGATGGGTGAAAACTGAGAGTAGTAAATATAGATAAGGTAAAGCTGTTTGTTGATGAGTCACTATCCACTTGCTGGGCATGTCCACGTTGTAAGTCATTTTGACAGCCCTTTTAAGGGGAAACACTGTTTCACACACAATAGAACTAATTTCCTTGGGTTGCCCATAGCAACATTGTTAGTTCTCTCATTAAGTCTCTAGTAGGGGTTTAAAGAGAACCATTGAGAGATAAGTGTGAATAGACAATCATATTTTATCACATCATTTTTAAAGGCATGGTTATAACTTCTTTTACAATAAAAAAATCCAAACAAATTTGGAGATAATAGTGTGGATTTCATCAATAAGAATGCTGTCCTGTCCCTCTGTCAGGGAACTCTGATGGCAATTCAAATCATACTTCTTATTCCAAGACAATTAGAGATAGTTTATTCTTAAACCAAATAAGAATGAGCATGGCTTAGGAAAAACATTCAGCTTCCCTACCTAATGTGAAAATGGTTTCATGAAGTTTATGCTTTCTAGCAAGAGAAATTAAAAAAGAAACTTTCAAATAGATTGATGTAACATCACATAGGTGGGTTACAGCAAAGTGGAGAATTCTCAACTATAGGTCTCAGACTCTTATATTATGACATTCTTAGCATTTGCCTTGATGAAAGCCAGTGGTCTGTTCAGGTAATGCATTCCAAAAGGATTTACCTAAGAGTCACAAGGATGTTAGGTCATAGATGGAAGCAAGCAAGGATTGACTGCTAAAGTTTGGGGGATTTAAAAATAGACCAGGGTTATTTGGCTCTAGAACTGCAGCAAACTTATGACAATAATGAAGTTTTTAATCTGTCAATCAGTCTTGCAAAAACTTGACATGAGTTTGTTTGTCTGTTGGGTGGAACGATCAGGTCACAGCAGGTGGCTTTTATGACACTGGTAACAATCCAAAGCTATTGAGTAGCTGGTCCAGCTCTGAGTTGCCACCTAATAGGATGCTTTCAGAGAAAGTCACCATCCAGCTTGAGTGTTCAAATAAGATAAGTTACATCTACTCTGGGCACAGAACTAATTGATGTCCATGTATGTGTTTGACCACAATTTTGTATCAAACTGTTCTTATTAACAAGGTGTACCAGGGGTAGAGATGAAGCTATACATACTTTTTTATATACAAAAGGGAAATTGAGACAGGTTAACATTACATCTGGTACAAGAATTAATATCTGCTGATAACCAGTAGAACTCTTTCTATGGAAGCACACATGCATTAAAAGTAAACATTCCTCCTCCTCTTTTTGACTTTAAAATAGATTTGCTAAACCATCTCTGATGTGTTAAACCAAACTGATGGGCTACCTTTGAACAGTCTTCCTTGTATTATACCTTCCTGTCAACTTAGTTGTTATAAATAGTTGTATCAGCTCTGTTAATATCTAATAAATATGACGGAATGCTTTGTACTTTGATTTCCCAATGATGGAACCCTTGCATTACATGATTCAGCTATAGGATATAAAATCCTTTCTTTGTTAATCTTTTTCCTTTAACTTTCTCTTGGATCTCAATATTACCATGAAGTTATATTTAAATACAAAATGTCTGAGATTTGTCAAATTTATTGCAGTTATTTACTTCATATAGTTGTTTTTGCTTTACGATGAAAACCATAAAATGCATATAATATATGTGAACAGTACATATCACATATATCTATAGAGTATTTATAATTTTACATTTCTTCTGACAATGGTCATTTTTGGCTAGGATGTAAAATTTTGATGCACAATAGAAATCTTAAAAATGCTTGTTGATGCACAAATGTTCAAATGTCTAGCTTACAGAAATGTTCTAATATGCCAAATCCTTATGTTGGATTGTTCTATTCAGCATAGTTCACAACATTATGAAATTTTATGGTCAACGCAAATAGCCTTTCTTCTGATCACTGTTGTTTGGCTAGGTCTCTGACACATATATTCATAGAAAAATGAACAAGTCAAAATGTCATTTTTTGCAAAGCTGTATTATTCTATGTCACAAATTTTGATCTTAGGAGCTATGTCCTTTCATGGTTGCTTATTAGTTTAGAATACTCTGCTTCATGAGAACAGGAGTTCACAGTACATAGTGGCAGTATGCACATTCTATGGTGGTGGCAATGGGTAGACCTCCATATTTGTATGCATCCAAGTGTTTTAGAAAATGACAAGTCAACCATATACAAGTTCCTACATATTTTATCAAAACATTGATCATTGAAAACCTCAGTTCTGGCATATTTAGCACAACATAAAAGTACATTCTTTACTGTCCAGAGGAACTAGCTTCCTAAGTTTGGTAATCCCTCTTTCTCACACCGGCTGTGGAATGCATTTAGATTCTGTCTAACCAGGAGAAAGCACACTCTTCCTCCATGTTTGTTCCCTGAAGAATCTAAAGGGATGGAGGATTTCTTCTTTTTTCAATTAAGTGCCAAGCGGATTGCTGACGAGCATCTGAAAATCAATCACAGTACAAAGCTCACAGAGGGAGCCTGTTATCTTCCAAGATTGCAATTCAAGGGTTGAGAATTCCATTTTGTGTCAGCCAGAAAGTTTGGGTGAAGTAAGTATCTTTCAGAGTTTATAGGTCCAAACAAAAGTGCATTTTAGGAGGAGCCCATCTCATAAAGCAAGGTAGAGCAAGTTTTTTTTCTGTTTTTAGTTCCTGTAATTATTTTAGTGAAATGAAAATCCTCTAATAGAAATACAGTAGCTTTACAGAAGTCTGATAATTTCAAAAAAAAAAAACAAATTACTTAGAAATATTTTGCCCACTAGTAAGGTAAACAATAGCTATATTTGACAGGAGGAAATGAAATACATGTAACTGAATTACAGTCGCTGAATGCCATTGCATAGAAATATTTCTAATCACAATAACAGAGACAATGTTGAAGAGTGTTCAGGAATGTAAGAAACCAAAGGATGGATGCAATTGATATTGTATTTCTTTTAGAAGTCATCGCTATGGGTTCTAGTTATGGACATGTAGGCCAAACCTTGAATTTGTATCTGTCCCTTTCTGCCTCTTTGACTCAGGGAAATTTTACTATACACTTGCATCTGATTTCTTTTATCTGTAAATGAGATGAAAAATAGAAATGGATAGGGCTTTTAAAGTGGACTGCGCAAGTTTATGTCAACAAAATCCTTAGAAGAACAGGTGTTAGTAAGCAGAGTGAAGTTGACATCAGAGTGATTTCCATGAGGTGAAAGGCTTGGTTTCCCTACTCCGTTGTCTCTCTATGGTTGTTTTAATCACTATGGAAAATGGCAGAATTAGCCATCACAGTAAAATGCCTTCTGCAAGAAGACACTCTGTTTTCTCAACCTAGACATCAACTGTTTAAATAAAGTCCTAGGCATATTTTATATAATGCTTAGATAATAAAGGTCCTCATTGTAGGAATTTAGATAAAAATGAATTATGAATCTATTAAATCCCTAAAAACATATTTTCTAATATTATTTTTCCTTTACATA
This sequence comes from Peromyscus eremicus, assembly GCF_949786415.1. Classification (NCBI taxonomy): domain Eukaryota; kingdom Metazoa; phylum Chordata; class Mammalia; order Rodentia; family Cricetidae; genus Peromyscus; species Peromyscus eremicus. Next base: position 16,751,109 of record NC_081426.1, on the reverse strand, counting down.
TTCTACATAATTTGGGAGAATGGATTTTGTCTTTTTTCCATAAGAACATGGATCCAACCCAGAACAGTGGCCCTTCAAAGTAGGTTAAGTCTAGCAGAGAGAAAATATCTGATACCATGAGTGTTTTAGCTGCTCCTGGGATTGTAGGCTATGATGCTTTCTATCTCTGGTATGTTACTCCTCTAAATATGAGAAACAATTCTTTAAGATCCTGTAACATTAATCTATAGGAGGCATCCTGGAACATTTGTGTGCACATTCTGTTGGTAGTCAAGAACGATGTTCATTGCAGTAAAGAAATAGCGGAGCTGTTGAAATGGCTCAGCTACAAGTGATCTGAAGCCCCCCCTGGCATCTGTGGGAAATAAAAATAAATTTCAGAAAAAGAGAATTGGAGCTGGAAATTAAAGGCCCTGGATGATATGACTGTGTCATGTTGGAAAGGACAATAATCATGAAGTAAAAGCCAGTTTCTTTATTGACATGAAACTAAGAAAAGCAGAACCAAATAAGGACTTGTGAACAAGGTGGAGAGTTGCAATACTTTAAACAAAGGCCCATATGTTAAAAAAAAAATGTGATTCCCAGCCTGCGGCTGTGAAAAAGTGAAGGTCTTTAAGAGGACCTGTCTAACAGGTCTCCCCATGACAGGAGTTGTGTTACTCTGGTCTCTTTTTCTTTTTTTTCCTTTATGTTCCAGCCTTCTGCTCTGTCATACGCTGCTCCCACTGTGATGTGCAACCACTAATCCAAAAGAGAGCCAAACTATTCTGGACTGAACACACTAACACTGTTCAGTAAACCTTATTTCCTTTGAAGTAGTTATCTCAGGTCTTTCTTACAGAAACAGGAAACTAAGACCCAATAGGAAGGGCTTTGTCAGCTACATATTAGGAAGGGTGGTTATGTTAGACAACACATTGTCATCTCAGGCCACCCAAACAGTGTGTCTAGTTTAGGGGAGAAGAAAGTCTCATCAAGCTTGCCTCAGGGGTTTCAGAGCTCTAGTAGAAGAAAATGGTTTTAGAATTTAACAAAGTAATATCTTCAAACTTCAACCATTTAATGTGCCTTTAGTATGGGGTATTTTCCATTTATGAATTAGTTCATTTTGGAATTCTGAGGAAGAACTGAGTTCAGAGTATGTGTAATAATGACTCCTTTTGCTCCATATCCCACACCATAATGTGACATGTAGAGTTTTATGGTATGAAGCCTTTCCCCTGTGGTTTAGAAGACGGTTTTAGCTCTTAGCAAGGACATTTACATCTCAGTGACAATGACTTGTCCACTAATGTATTGTCTTTGTTTTCTACTATAGGCTAAGAAAATTTGATGCAAACGATACCCCAAATCACCAAAACCCAACTGATGCTAGTAAATTCCACATAATGTCTCTTTACAATGCTTAGAACTTAAGTATAAATAACTATGTTTAGTAAATGCTTTGTTGGTAAATGAGTGCCATTTAGAACAGTCTGACTTCTTGATATCCAGGCCCTTCAACAGGGAGGTTTTCTATGTGCTGTCATGTCATGGAAGCCATTCAGTAATAACATAAAACTTAATGATTACAGTGGTAGCTCAAATACCTTATTTCTCTGCACTGGGGTGCATCTTAAATTGAAGAAAAATTGTTATATTTTATATTTATCAATGGGAAAGATGATTTTATAAGTTCCCTAACTCCCAAATCTGAAAGATATGTATCACTAAATAATGGATGGAAAGTATTTGGTAGGTAACCATTAACATATAGGTTACAATAGCATACGTTCTCAAATACACATTCATTTTATGTAATTAAATAATTTAGCATTTAATGGATATAATATGGAAAAGAATGATTTAGGGTTTCTTAAACATGAAATATCCAGAGTTTGGCTGGAAAATTTCATCACAACTTTATAACTATATATAAATATAGTTATTTAATTATGTATTTATAAACTATATATATATAGTTCATCATGTATGTATAACCATATATGTAGTATATGCATACACACACACACACACACACACACACACACACACACACATACACACACACACATAGTTTGTGGGCTGTTGAGGACCATGACTTCTACCAGATTACTTACTCTGTAAGTTAACTTGGTTTAGATTCACAAATTTCACATATAGTGTAGGTTGCTTCTTTCAGATTATTCCTTGTGTAATAATCACCTAGATATACATATATTCATCCAGAGCAACACTGTCCCCTCCATCGAAATAGAATTAAATGAATGCTGTGAATATTGCTCTGTATGCTGTGAATATGTTGCTCTGATTGGTTAATAAATAAAATGCTGATTGGTCAGTAGCCAGGCAGGAAATAAGTGTGACTAGTAGAGAAAAGAATTCTGGGAATAGGAAGGCTGAGTCAGCAGATGCTGCTAGCCACCACTGCCATGAGAAGCAAGATATAAAAGTACCGGTAAGCCACAAGCCACATGGCAACTTATAGATTAATAGTAATGGGTTAATTTAAGATATATGAACTAGATAGCAAGAAGCCTGCCACAGCCATACAGTTTATAAGTAATATAAGTCTCTGTGTGTTTACTTGGGTCTGAGCAGCTGCAGGACCTGGGTGGACACAAGAAAACTTCAGCTACAAATGAATGTGAAGAATTACTATGTTTAATGGTAGTATAAATTGAATGTATTTTTCCTTTTTTTTTAAAAAATTTTTTCTCTCATATATTTCATCATGACCACAGTTTTCCCTCTCTCTACTCATCCCAGTCACTCCTCTTCCCCAGATCCACTCTTCCTCTGTTTCTCTTGGGAAAACAGAAGCCCTCCCAGGGATATCAACCGAACAGGACACACACAACAAGTTTCAATAAGACTGGGCACACACCATTATATCAAGGCTGGGCGAGGCAACCCAGTAGGAGGGAAAGGAGTTTCACAAGAACACCAAGCTACACAACCATAATGTATATTCAGAGAGCCTAGCTCAGACTCATATGGACTCCAGTCTCTGTGAGCCCCTATGAACCCTGCTTAGTTGATTCTGTTGACCATGTTCATGGTATTATCAACCACTGGGGCTCCTACAGTCTTTCCTTACCTTCTTATGAGACATTTCCTGAGCCCTGCTCCTGATGATTGGTTTTGCATCTGCTCTTCTAAGTTGCTGCATGAAACCTCTACTGATGATTTTGTTGTGCTCTAGTCTATAAGTATAGCAGAATATCATTAGGAATAATAATTTCATTGACTTTTTTTTTTTTTTGGTCAGTCATATTTGATTCTATCCTAGGTCTCTTAGCTATCTAGGCTCTGGTTCCTGGCCATTTATGCAGTGTCAGGTGTAGGCTCCCTTTCATGGTATGGGCTTCAAGTTGGACCAGTCATTGGTTGGCTACTCCCACAAATTCTGCACCACCATTACCCCAGCACATCTTGCAACCAGGATGTATTGTAGTTCAATGGTTTTGTGGATGGGTTGATGTCCACCACTGGAAGCCTTGCCTGATTACAAAAGGTATATCTTCCATTACTAGGAGCCTTCCCTAGGATCATCCTAGTAGATTTTAAGAAATTTCCATTGTATTAAGTGTCCATATTGCTACCCCCCCCAATTCCAGTCATTTCTTTCAGTATTTCCCCCTCTATCTTCCTACCTGATCCCTCTTGTTCCCATCTTCACCTGCCCTCAGTCTACCCATGAAGTCTATTCTAATTTACCTTCCCAGGAAGATCCATTTGTACCTCTTGAGGGCTCTTTTTTACCTGTGGGTATGTTGATTGTAGCATACCTCTTGTAGCTAATATCCACTTGCTGGACTTCCCTGGTAGAAATTTTGGCATCACTATCATCTGCAAATAACACTACTTGGACTTCTTTTTCAAATTACATCCCTTTGATCTTCTTCAGTTGCCTTATTGTCCTAGCTAGAACTTCAAATACTGTATTGAGTAGATATGGAGAGAGTGGACTGCCTTTTCTTGTTACCGATTTTAGCAGAATTGCTTTGTTTCTGCCCATTTAATTTGATGTTCGTTATAGGCCTGCTGCAAATTGCCTTCATTATGTTTAGTTATTCCCCTTCTATCTCTTATTGCTCCAAGACGTTTATCATGAAGAAATGTTGGATTTTGTCAAAGTCTTTTACAACATCTAATGAGATGATTGTGTTTTTTATCTTTCAGTTTGTTTATATGGCAGATTACATTGATAGATTTTCATATGTTGGATCATCCCTACATCTCTGGGATGAAGTTTACTTGATCATAGTGAATGATCTTTTTGATGTGTTCTTAGATTTGATTTACAAGTATTTTATTATTTTTGCACCAGTGATCATGTAGGAAATTGGTCTATAATTCTCATTTTTCTTGTTTACTCTTTGTTTGGTATCAAGGTGACTATGGCCTGGTAAAATGAATTTGGTAATGTTCCTTCTGTTTCTATTTTGTGGAATAATGTGAGGAGTATGGCATTAGCTCTTCTTTGAAAGTCTGCTAGAATTAAATTGGATATTATTAAACAGAGTGGTCAGGTATGAATTCTATCACTGATTTATTGTAGAAAACAACATTTAGGATACTTGTGAATTTGAAATTTAAATAACTGGATGATTATAATTCAAATGTCAGTCAGAAAACTATTTGGGGTGATTATCGTCTTATGAATATAACTAATAAAAGGAATGGGTTAGAGCATTTTTCATGAGACTGTAAAGAAAGTAAACAAGTGACACCTGAGAATTTTTTTCCACCAAAATTACCAATCAGTGGGCTGTGAAGACAGCTCAGCATAGCCCAGTTGGTAGCAAGATGCCTGTAAGCATGAGGTCCTGAGTTTGTTCCCTAGTGTCTATTTAAAACAGTGATAGTCACCCTATGGCATTTGTGGTAGAGATAGATAGAACCATGGGGTGGGGTTCACTGGCAAGCCAGTCTAATGTATTGGGTAAAATCCAGAGCAATGGAAGACCTCGTTTCCAAAAACAAGTTAGATAAAAAGGTTTGCTAGAAAGGCTTCATCATTGAAATCAGTGAAAATAAAGCAAGGAGATGAATAGGAAAACACAAAGACAGAAAATGTAACAGAAAAAAAAGAAATGTAATAATGAAAGCAAAAAGGTATTACATAATTTTATATGTCAATTAGTTATCAGAAAAAGTTGAAATGTTTTCTGTTTACAAGGTTTCTGTTGATAAATTTATGCTGAGATATGAAATTCCTGAATAGACTAATTTTGACTGTATGCTGCAGAATTCTCTAGAATTCCAAGAAACTATCAACTCTCAAAATAAATGAAAAATGTGGTGAAAACAGTATAGAACTTTTTGTTTTATAAGTACAGCTCATATTGACAACAGTAAATAGAATCTTCCATTAAAGACAGGATTATCATTTACATGTGGCAGAATATTTGCCTACCCTGTGCATGATGCCGGGTTTGAGTTTTTATTTTCAATAGAATAAAATAATTTGCAAGATGGGAAGCTCAGTGAAATGGAACAGACTCAGGGAGAGCAATGCTGCATGGCTTCACTGGCATGTATATTCTAAACTGTCACACTCGTGAAGAGGATAGACTGATGATTATGAATGGTTATGCAGGGGAGCAGAAAGGACTGAGTAGTGCAGTCTGTTACCAGACAACTAGAAAATCACCTAGCTCCTTGAATGGGGTGGAATTAGGGATATCTCCTCTAGATCACTTTCTAAAATGATCTAATGGAAATGAGGTTAACAGCTATAGAGTCTTTTAAAGAAATTGGACAAAAGGGAAGGATCCTAGGCCTTGTGACAAGAGGCAAAGGAAGTAAGAAAAGGATAGGTCAGACTAAGTGTCTCTCTGTTGAGGCTTTTATCTGGGTGGGCATGAAAACTTTTTGCCAGTGTACAGAAGAGAAGAGGAAAAAATGAGATCTATCCAAATTGCATGGTGGTAGTGTTGGTTTTAATGTTGTAGTTAGTTAAAAGCTGTTCATGTGCTTTAAAGTTCAGAATGGGGTTTGAGATAGACTATTGCTAACTGAATTCATTATCATACATTTATTTACCTTTTAACTTTTGTTAGCTTTGGGCCAGGAAGGAATAACTACTTGTTTTCACAGTCATCAGTTTACCCATTAGCTTTGTACCTTGTGTAAAGCCCCAAGCTGCTATTTTGGTTCATATTTGTATAAGTAATAAGCAGTTTGAAGACTGTTTGCAGAAATTCTGGCACTAAAAGATTCATTCTGCCTTCTTGAGATTCTGCCTCTTCTCCTGAGGCTTTTTCTTACCTGTGCTTACAAAACCTTGTTATACAATGAGTCAGAACTGAATATGTAGTCTGTGGCTATCAATGATAATGATGTATTATACACTCAGAATTTGGTAAAAGAGTAATCTCAAGTGCTCTCATCACATGGGCAATATAATTAGAGTAGGTAAATCCACCAGGGCCTGTTAAGTAGACCCTTGCACTTCATAGACTCTGAACTGCTTAAACTCTGAAGCTGGCCTTGCCCACATTCACAACCACAAACAATGCATTTCTATTAGGTTCAAGGTGCATATTTGGTGAGATTTGGGTATAATATCCTGAATTGAATATGGCAGAAAAATAATGCTATGACATGTCAAGCACTCATGCAAAAACCAAGGCAGAGTTTGGAAAGTGAGTGATGGGATGAGGCCAGGGGTTTTGAAGATCTTGCTGTAAAAAGCCTCCATTGCTCTCACAGAATAAAGGGAAAGCTAGTGAGATCTGAAAGAAAAGTGTCTTAAGAGAAGCTGAGTCTTCTTAGAGAGAACCTTCATGGTCATGATCAGAATGTTGTAGAAAACATGGACAGTTAAAAGCCATTGTTCTGAGACCTCAACAGGAAATGAGGACCATGCTGCTGAACAATGGAAGAACTCCCACTTAGGACCTAGTGAAAACCAATGGAGTGATTGTGTTGGGCCTTCCTGTTTCTTATAAGGTTGAAGCCAGATATTTGGAAGAAAAATACACTGAGCATATTGGACAATATGGTAAAAGAGCAGGCTTTATTTCTCTCAGTTGCTAGAAACAAATGAGGGAAGAGAGAAAGCTTTTAAAGACAGTGTTGTCCACTAAAAGGTAAGCTCCACAGTTACCACATCAAAAACAATAAGAACTTATATTTGGGAAAGAATGTCAATGTTTCAGCCAAGGAGCCATTTGATAATATATTTGTCTTTAGTATCCATGATAGTGGGAAAATAAACCTATGTCATTTCAAGGACCATTGGAAACTGCTTCCCATCACAAACCCCAAGTATTAGAACCTAGGAGGAAAGACAAGTTTCCAAGAGGGGTCAGGACTGCAAGAAATCACCCCACCACAAAGTCTACATTGCTGCAACCTTGATGATGCAGCTTCAGGATTGGTGGGCACCCTACTTCGTATTCTGTCTGCAGTAGGATGGTGGAGCACAACTGTCACCAGGCACATTTCAAAAGATGCCCAGGAGACCTGTGTGCAACAAATGTGAAATTGCCATAGGGAAGAAGTCACTGAGCATCACCTTCTCCATGGCAAACCCATAGATAGACCCATGGTGGTCAACCCCTGACTAACCATAGACAAGCAGAGCTATTTACACATGACTGATGTCCAAGAAAGCCATGGGTGTGTTACTTAGGCACAGAACTGTTACTGGGACCAATGCATATAGCAATCCTGTAGGTGAGCAAGGCCTACAGCCACCCATTGCTGTTATTCCATCTCCAGTAACTTACTACAGTTACTACTTAAGATAATTGCCTCTTCCCTCTCTAAATAAGTAATTCAAATGCCTCTTCTTTGATAAAATATTCAACTAGATTTTTAGCAGTTTTACTCCTTTGCTTTCTTCCCCTATTTCTCAGATAATTTTCTGAGACATTCTGTTACCAGTACTTTACACTGTCTTAAGAGATAACATTTTGTGTTAAGACAATACAAACTCTAACAACAGCCATTTTCAGGGGTCTTTTTCCAAGGTATTAGTTGTGCTGATATTGCAACAGACTAGATTTCTCAACAACTGTATCATATTCCAAAATGATCTCTGCACCTCAGGAGCAGAAGCTTCTCATCTCCTATTATTCTTCCAGTCCCTGGTGACCATCAATCTAACTTTGTTTTCTGTGACTTCTCAATTTTAAATTACTCAAATGAAACAAGTAATAGTATTTATCTTCTTGCATCCAACTTATTTCACAAAGAATAATTCTGTTAATATTCATCCATGTTAAAGCAAATCAACTCCTTCCTTCCTGTCATGATGGATTGTATCTTCTCAAACTGTGAGCCAAACCAAGTCTTTATTTAAGTTACTTTAGATGAGCATTTTGTCAAAGCAATGAAAAAATAACTAATACAGTATATACACATCAATTTTTTCTTCAATGGATCCATTGGGAGATATTAACTAGGCTTCTCCTGCTTGTCTACTATGAGTAACAAAAAACATAGGCATGAACTTTCTTCTCCTAAATTTAAATATTAAATTATTTCTAGAGAGATCATATGTTCATCTGAATGCCTGTAGTTAGTCTTCTGTATACTGAACACATAGTTCAAGTTCCTTAGCTGACACTGTCAAGAGACAGAGCCACTATCAATTGAAAATTTAAGAGTTTAGTAACGGAAAAAGTAGTCTTCTTGTCATTTATTATAATAGTCAAGCTGTCTATTTGAATTTCATTTAATGTATTTTGCTTCACTTTTTTCCACAACATTGTTGGCTGTGAATACAAAAAGAAAAATTATTTGGGCTTGTATGTAATTCTTGAGTTTTGACAATATCATCATTATGTAATATCCTTTCTGTATCTCTAATGATTTCTACCAGTATTTGTTTAAATTTATAAAGTAGATAATCTTTCCTTTACTTTTCACATACCTGTCTTTATGTTTACATATAATGTGAGTTTCCTATAGGAAACTTATAGTTTGGTCTTACTATTTTTATTCACTTCTCACACTCTTTCCTTATTAATGGATATATAAAGACTAGCCACTATCTACCATCAATAGATAATTCATTTGTGAATTTACTATGTAGAGTATTCAAAAATAGCTTATTCTATTTTTTTGCAGTCACTCATTTTTTTTATTTTCTACTTTTTCTGCTTATATCTGAGCTTTTTATATATTTTCTTTTTCCTTTCTCTTCATCATATATTTTAAAAAAGTTTACTGATTTCTCAGAATTCCAATTATATATTCTGTGCCATCTGAGTTCTCTTTCAGACACATTTTCCTGTTTCTATGCAGTACAGAAACTTTATGACTGTTCTTATTGCCTTCTATCCTTTATTGTATCGATTCCAAATATTATAGTCATTCATGTGCAATGATTACCCAATATATATTAATATGTACTCACAGTAAACTTTCTCAGTTTGGGAAAATTTTCATATTTATTTACATTCAAAGGATACTTTCACCAGATGTAGATTGATCTCTCTCTCTCTCTCTCTCTCTCTCTCTCTCTCTCTCTCTCTCTCTCTCTCTCTCTCTCTCTCTCTGTCATCTTAATGCTTTAATAGTTGACTACTCTTTCATTTCCTCCCATTGTTTCTGAAGGAAAGATCACTGTTCCTGTCCTTATTGATCTGTGGGTAAAATACTCCTACATAGCTTCTTTTAAAACATCTTCAGGCCTGGCTCCCTTCACACATGTTATATCCAGATGCCCAGGTGTTGTGTGTTGAATGTGAAATGCCTCCTGTGGACTCCCAGGTTAGAACACCTCATTCCCAGCAGGTGGCATTGTGGTGGAGCCTGACTGGAGAAGTGGGACATGGAGGATGACCTAACTTCCTGCTTTCTCTTGGCTTCCTGGCTGGTCTCCTGCTGCCAAAACTTCCTCACCACCAGGACTCCTGTCCCCTCAGACGACCAGCCCCCAAACTGCCACCATCCCTCTTAAGTTGTTTCTTGTCACCACTGAGTCCTGGCAAGAGGGAAGTAATTTACCAGGTGTGAATGTGATTTTGTCCATATTGTTTTGCACCTGGTTTTGCTATCTGAACTTGTGTTCTTTAAGCAGTCTGTGGAGGGATGGAAGGAGCTCTCTGTGCTGAGGAACTCTTCCAGGCTCTTGAGCAGCCATTGAGATAGTTCAGGGTGGTCTGTAGAATTGAAAATATGCAGGATTGAGGCTTTGTACATGCAAATTTGGGGACAGGGTAACATTATGAATAAAAGACTATGAGAAATAATGATAGGTAGACTCTGAATGATTTATTTTGGGTGAGTAGTCTCTGAACATCTTGAACTTCCACTGTATTCCTGGCTGCCAATATGAGTTTCTTGTTTAACAGTTAAGTTGTCTGTACTTTTTTTAATACTTAAATATTTTCTTTATTTAGCTTTTTACTATTTCACGAATATATACAATGTCTTGTGACTATATTCATATCCATTAACCTCTCTTATCTCACTTCAGTTACTATTTTACCTTATTCTTTCTGTTATCTTGTGTTATTTTTGACTTAGATTTTGATCAAAGTGAGGTGTATCAAAATAAAAAACTCATAATGGAAGAAAACACAAGGTGCACAGTCATCCTTACTGAAGTTTCACTCACTCCTGCACCAGAGGTAGTCGCTCTAGCACTGATGGAATTCCTGCTGGTGATTAAATTGTTTAAATTGCTGTGTTTCTGCTTTCACAGTGATGCACTTATTATTAACTTGTGGCTTTGGAAAGTGGGAATCTAGTTTACCTAGGTCTTTGTTTATTTGCTTTGGAAACTAGAATAAGTCTGACCTATAATTTCTGTGAAAGAGGAAAACTCAAACCCCTTTGTAACAACATGGAAAATCACATACATGGAACTAAAATAAGTATCTTTTTCTTTAAAGGATTGTTATTACTTATAGATAGCAGTAATCATCATACAATGCTAATGAAATACTAGCAAATTTGGAAAAATAATGTTTGTAGCATTAACATTAAAATATTACTTGTTAATATGGCATTTTTCTCCTTTCAAGGTATTGTTTGTTTTCTTTGTATCTTATTTTATTACTATTTTCAGACACCTATTTGTATTCTTTTTTTAAATACATTTATTTATTTATTTATTTATTTATTTTACATCTCGGCTGCAGAACCCCCTCCCTCCTCTCCTCCCAACCCCTCCCCCAACTTCCCCTCTGCCCCCTCCCATCCATTCCTCCTCTGTATCTGTTCAGGAATGGGCAGGCTTCCCATGGGTATCAACAAAAAATGGCATATCAATTTGCAGTAAGACTAAACACCTCCCTGTGTATTAAGGCTGGGCAAGGTGACCAAGTATGAGGAATAGTATTCTAAAAGCCTGTAAAAGATTCAGAGACAACTTTTGTTCCTACTGTTAAGAGTACCACAATAGGGCCAAGCTACATCTGACAGAGGACTAATTTTGAAAAGATATAAAGAACACAAGAAATTAGATACCAAATAATCCAATTTTTAAAAGGGGTACTGATTTAAACAGAATGCTCAATAGATGAATCTCAAATAGTCTAGAAACTCTTAAGGAGATGTTCAACATCCTTATCCATCAGGAAAATGAAAATTCAGCTGACTCTTTGATTCCTTCTTACAACTGTCAGAATGGCTAAGATCAAAAACACAAGTGATAAGCTCATGCTGGAGAGGATATGAAGCAAGGGGAACACTCCTCCATTGCTTGTGGGAATGCAAACTTGTACAGTCACTTTGGAAATCAGTGTGGTAGTTTCTCAGAAAACTTGAAATCAATCTACTCAGCTATACCACACTTGGTCATATATCTAAAGGATGCTCAATCATACCACAAGGACACTTGCTCAACTATGTTCATAGCAGTTTTATTTGTAATAGCCAAAACCTAGAAACAACTTAGATGTCCCAACTGAGGAATAGCTTAAGAAAATGTGGTACATTTATACAATGGAGTATTATTCAGCTGTTTAAAAGATAACATCATGAAATTGGCAAGCAAATGGATAGAACTTGAAAAAATCATCCTGAGTGAGGTAACTCAGACTGAGAAAGCAAATATTATATATACTCACACATAAGTGGATAGTAGCTTGTAAAATAAAGTATAACTATGCTACAATCCACAGAACCAGAGAGACTAAGTAACAAGGAGGGTTCATAGAAAGACACCCAGATCTCCCTGGGAAGGGGAAATAGAAGAGCTTTTATGAGTGAACTGAGAGGGTGTGTGGGGAAGGAATCAGGTTGGATAGGGTGGAAGAGAAGAGTGTTGAAAGAAACTACTGGAAAGGGGAGATATTTCAGGGTCAGGTAATAACCTAGCTCAAGCGAATTTCCTAGGACTCTACAAGGATTAGCCCAGCTAAGACTCCTAGCAATAGCAGATAAGTAGCCTGAATTGGACATCTTCTGGGACTAGTTGGTGCCTAGCCCAATTATCATCAGAGAGATATCATCCAGTAACTGATGGAAACAGATGTGGACCCACAGTCAAACATTAGGTGGAATTCATAGAATCCTGCAGAAGAGGAGGAGAAAGGACTGTAGGAGCCAGAGGGGTCAAGGACATCACACCACAAGAAAACTCACAGAATCAACTAACCTGGGCTCTTAAGGGTTCCCAGAGATTGAACTGACAACCAGGGACCCTGCATGGGACTGATCTAGGCACTCTATTCTCACTGTTCCTACACTGATTAAGCATAGTTTTGATGACTGCCTTTCTTTCAATTAATTGTTAACTAAAAAAAATTGACTCCATATCATCTTCATTTTAAATCAACATTGCAGAAAGTGACATCAGGGGATTTTTTTTAAGAAATATGAAATCATCATAACTTGTGATAGCTTAATTTTGAGGAATGTTTTCCTGTTGATGAACTGCTGCAGTGAAAAAGAATATCATAGCCTACTTTGACACTGATATATTTTAATAATTTTTTTCAGATAAATATTAATTTATTTAGAACTCAAGGGTCTTATGGGATAATTTCTCTGAAATTATTTAATGCTTCATAAAATTTGATCTTCAATTTAAATGTAAGTTTACAAGTCATATTTTAATATTGTTGCTGTATTTTCTGTAGCTCTTGGTGGCTATGTAAGAAATAAAAATGGAGGTTCTAGAGAAGGCAGCAGGTAAGAGCATTTGCTGCTGTTTTGAAGAATCAGGTACAATTCCCTGCAACCATATGGAGTTCACAACTTTCTGTAATTCCAGTTCTATAAGTTCTGTCACATTTTTCTGGCATCCGTTGGGTACTGCATACATAAGTGCACATAAGTGTATGTAAGCAAAAACACTCATAAACATATAATAAAAATAAATAAATTTTAAAAAGGAATAAGAAAGTAATAGAAATGCTTTTTAACATTCTTACATATTGCAAATTTGTGTTTATGGATTTATTTTTGTAGGTTCTGAGAATATTCCAATATAAAATTGTTTGCTATCAAATGTCACAATTTCTAAAAATAATTTATATTTCCAAGAATATGAGTACACGGTTTTAAATCTTTCATTATTTTTTGACTCCAGAGGATGTTGGCCCTGCATACAACAGTGCTCTCTGTTGCTGCTCCTGTTTTAGCCCACAAGCTTGGTACACAGACTCCGCTCTGCCACCTGCTCTCTGTAGCTCAGTGGTAAGCCTGTGTCATCACACCCAGCTATTTGATGGATTTTTTTCTACTTCTACCCATCATTCCTTTGAACTTCATTCACAAAACATGAGCTTGGAGATAGATATACTAAAAATTTTATAATGGAAAATGAGCATTAAACCAAGAAAATGAGCATTAAACCAATCACATATTTGAAAGCGATCTCACAAAGAGAGCTTAGAGGAGGACTAAATATCCAGTCAATTAAAATAATCTAGTGAGTCATAATCACAGCTTGCATTCACCAAGACTGGACTGGAACTGCTTCTATTGCCTAATGGTGAAAGTATATGACTTGCTAAATCTTTGAAACACCACACAGAGCATGGTTTTGTTCCCCCAAAAACAAACAATCCTGTTATTCTACAAAATCTAGCTTGCCAAAAAGCTTCCCTTTGGCCAGAGGACAATGGAGATAGAGCTTGGATTACATAGCCCTTGATATAGTTCTTTTACTGAAGCATAAGTTTGGTGGATCATTTCCTCCAGAAGATCTTGAGAAATTGGCAGACCTAAAAAATGTTACTGCTGCAATTTTTTAATCTTAATATTACCAAAACAAATTTTTATTATGGTAGAAATTTTTCCTCATTATTTGAGCATAATTTTATTTTGTCTTTAATTTTCTTTTGAGAAACTAGATAACTCTGTGTGTGCATTCATGCATACGTGTGTATGTGTGTGTGCATGTACGTGTACGTGTGTGTGTGTGTGTGTGTGTGTGTGAGAGAGAGAGAGAGAGAGAGACAGAGAGAGAGAGAGAGAGAGAGAGATTCATTCTCTACTGTAGAAGTATATACTATTTGGGTCTACTGTTCCTAAATGAAAAACTCAAAATACTAATACCTTTAACAGTATACAACCACATTTTCCTGTTACATAGTTGAAATACAGAGGTTTGGTATCTGACTACATTAGATTTCAGGGCAGTTATGAACAAAATACTACAGACTGAGTAGTTTACAGAAGAAGTTTTTTTTTTTTTCTTTTTCTTTTTTTTTTTTTTTTTAATGGTAACGAAGACTGTATGCCTCACATTAAAGTGTTAACTGAATTCTTCTGAGGCCTCTTTCCTAGCTTGTGGATGGCTGAGTTTAGCAGTAATTCCTGTTGAAGTCTATGTGCCTTTTACTTACCCACAGTAGAGGGCATATATATTACAGTGGTTCAGGATCACCCTACTAAAGACCAAGATTCCATCACTTAAATCTAAGAGTGGCAAAATACACCAAACCATAGGATTTCACATCATCCCCTCAAGGCTAATGTCCTCACAATGCCAAATTTGTTCATCCAACTTTAGTAGATTCCAAATTCTTTTATTAAAAATGTATTTTTTCTCACATAGTATTTTCTGAGTATGGTTTCTTCTCCCCCTACTCCTCCTCCCAGTTCCTTCCTACCTCCTCTTCCATCCAGATCCACTCACTTTCTATCTCTCAAACAACAAACAGGCTTCTAAGAGATAATAGTATCATATACATCTTATAGTAGGTTATATAGATATAGATATTTTGAAAAAACAAAAACTAACAGGAAAGAAGAAACCTAACAGAAGCCATTTTCAGTCTGGGTCATCTCCATTTTGTATTAAGGTGATATAAAGTTTAAGTTCCCAAGACACCTCCCACACCCCCTTCTGGGGTAACTAACACAGGCATCCTGTTCTATAAGGACAAATATACAGTGTCCTCTTCTGTAAAGGACAGATATATGATATCTTGTTTTGCAAGGACAAATATAGCACACCTGCCTTCCACAACCAGCAGGACACCATAGATGTTTTCTAACTGCTGCAGGAGGGCCAGCCAACAGGAATGAACCAATCACCCAGTATGAAACGCCCTAATCCCTGAATGGTTCCTGACATCCATGTAATTAGACACAGATGGTTGTGATTTGTTTCAATTAAAAACCCTTGGAAAGCCGGGCGGTGGTGGCGCACGCCTTTAATCCCAGCACACAGGAGGCAGAGGCAGGCGGATCTCTGTGAGTTCAAGGCCAGCCTGGGCAACCAAGTGAGTTCCAGGAAAGGCGCAAAGCTACAGAGAGAAACCCTGTCTCGAAAAACCAAAAACCAAACAAAACAAAACAAAACCCTGGAAAAAAACCACAATCAGTGTCACAATTCAGCTCCCAAGTCTGCAGTGCGTCCCTGGTCTCGATCAGTCACTATATATATATAAATATATATATTGCTTTCTATGGACTTGGTGCCTGAGTTTTATTGGATCTAACAGAACCCACTACAAACACATCAGAATCTGACAAAATAATCAAACAAACAAACAAAACAAAACAAAAAACAAGAAGAAGAGGAAGAGGAGGAATAGGAAGTAGAAGAAGGAGAAGGAGAAGGAGAGGGAGGGAGGAAGAGAAGAAAGAAGAAAAGAAAGAAGGAAGGAAGGAAAGAAAAAGGAAAAGCATCCCAAAGGAGGCACAAGAAACAGAGACCCACTTACTCCCACACCAAGGAATCCCATAAAAACACTGAACTGGAAGCTACAGTATGTACTCAGAGGACCTGGTGCATGCTTCTTTAGTCTCTGTGAGTTCATATGAGCTTTGACTGTTTTGATTTAGAAGGCCTTGTTTTCTTGGTGTCCTCCATTTCCTCTGGCTTTTAGACTCTTTCTGCCTCCTTTTCTTGAGGGTTCCCTGAGCTCTAAGCGGGGCGGGTTAGATGAAGACATCCCATTTAGGGTTGAGTGTTCCATGGCCTCTTACTTCTCTGCATAATATCTAGCTATGGGTCTCTGTATTTGTTCCCATTTTCTGTCAGAGAATTTCTCCGATGATGGCTGAGCAAGGCACTGATACATGAGTATGGTGAAATGACATTAGGGGTCATTTTATTGTTAGGTATTGTTTGTTTTCTTACAACATTAATATTTGTTTTTACCCAAGTCTCTGGGCTATCTAGTCTCAGGTTACTTCAAAGTACAATTCCAAATCACATTCTGAAATTCAAGGTAGACTTCTACCTTGTGTGTAGAAAAAAAAAAAAGGTGATAAATTCCATACACTCTACTGAGGCCCAAATCATAGTAGACAGACATATCAGTACAATAACAGAAGGTGTCTCCAGCTCTCTTTCCTTCTTGAGTCCTTACTAGAATTAACTTTAACATCTCTGTTTCACTGGTAGTGAGCTGGAGACAATCTAGACAATTCCAAACATGTCTCTCAAAGTTCATGCAGCTTTTACCCATTACCAGACCTAAGTTACCCTGTAGGTTTTTGTTGCAGGAAGATCTGCTCCATTTCTCTGCACCCAAACCTGTACTATTTTGATGGGGCTGTGATAATAAGGTATAATAGACTCAGAAGATTAAGTAAAACATTTTTTTCTTATAAATCTGTAAGAGTCAAAAATGAGATGTGTGCAGGACTCTGGATTGCTTCTTTCGAGACTGTCCTTTGTGGATTATGGAAGATTGTCATTGTATCATCTCTTGTTTCTCTGTATATCTGCTTCTTTATTTCTCTTGTTATAAGAACTCCAGTTGTATCCGGTTATGGTGTGAGCTATTGAATTATATTTCATCTGAATTACTTCTTTAAAGACTTGTATTATAACAAAGTCATACTTTCTTGAGCTATAGGAAACATGAACTTCAACATATTAATTTTAAGAGAATACAATTCAACCCATAGCACTGTCATAGTATGATAGATACACAAAGTCATGTACAAAGCTATCCATGAAGCCAGCCACAAAGCCATGCACAAAGCAATCCATAAAGACATCCACAAAGCCATCCACAAAATCATGCACAAAGCCATGCACAGAACTGTCTACAAGTCTCCCCCTCCCTTTCTCCAACATATATGGAGTAGGACCTTTTTCTTCATGCTATGTTGATGGCAATTCTATTTCCTGTTATTATGTATAACCTAATTAGTAAAAATTTAAGGGCAAAAGTGAAAGGAAAAGGTGAAGAAAGAATAAAACCTTTAAAAAGAATTTCTTGCTCATATAATCCCTCCTCTTTCTTGCCAATTGGACTCCCAGAGCTCCACGTAGGGCTTGGCTGTGGATCTCTGCATCTGCTTCCATCAGTCACTGGAAGAGAGTTCTACCACAACAGTTAGGGTGTTCGGCCATCTGATCACCAGAGTAGGTCAGCTCAGGCACTCTCTCGACCATTGCCAGTAGTCTGTAGTGGAGGTATCTGTGTGGATTTCTGGGGACTTCTCTAGCACTCTGCTTCTTCCTATTCCCACGGGGTCTTCATTTATCATAGTATCTTTTTCCTTATTCTCTCACTCAGTTCTTGATCCAGTGGCTGATATGTAAAATTAAATTAATTATGAAATAAAAATATTTAAAAAAGAATTTCTTTCTTAAAGTCTAAGCATACTTCTTTCATGTCTTATTGGCCAGAACTTAATTACATAGCCACATTTAATCTCTAAGAATTCTGGGAAATGGAGACATTTATATTAATGGGAATGTTCCCTTCTATGGACTAAAGTCTTTCTGAAAACTCTCAAGAAAGAGTTTAACCCTCTCATTCTTTCTTATTGATTTATGTGTCACATTGTCACTCATGGAAGAGAAGATATGTCACGTGTAAGGAGTCATATGTCTTGCTTATGTGGAGTGTGTCAGGGGAGTAGATAGACATCATCATGTACATTCATATCTTACTGGATAATGTGAGGAGAGGTACATGGTGAAAAAGCAGGGAAAAAGAAATCAAGAGGCTTTTGAAGTAGATAGAATCAGATAATTGATGGAAGCCGAGCAAGTAGATAACAAGAACATGACATTCTTCTCCTTTTCTGTTATTATTTTTACTATTATTATTAACCACATTAAGGGATCCTATGATGCCAAAGTACAGTCTTGAGTCCAAGGACTCACATACCTGACTGAGTTTTATTACCTTCAACTAGCCACTTTCCAGTTTTGTACTGTGTCTGGGAAAGCTTCATGGACACAGTTCAGAATGAAGTTCAGAATACAAAAGCAGGTCATCCAACACTTTCAATTGGCAGCAGACTTTCTATAAGTTGTGTCTTTCAGAAAGATTTTAAGTGTACAATGATGTGTTGGGCTGCTCAGAATTAATAGCTCCCAGCATGCCCTCAGTTTTTTAACTCTTCCTTCACAGTCCTGCTAACGGATGATTAACTCCCCAACAATCCAGGTTTTCCCATGGAAGATCATTTCCCTGTACCAAGGTTACCTTCTACCCATATAAGGTCACTGTAAATTTTCAGCCCTAGTCTGAGAAGAGTACCATCTACAATTGAATATTTTAGACTCTATAGAGATGTGACAGTTCTTTACTCTTCAAATGTACTATCAAGAAAATTTCTTTAAACCATATTTTATTAAAACAGCATTTCTTGCTGGGCTGTGGTGGCACATGCCTTTAACCTCAGCACTCGGGAGGCAGAGCCAGGTGTATCTCTATGAGTGAGGCCAAACTGGTCTACAGAGTGAGATCCAGGACAGGCACTAAAACACAGACAGACAAACCCTGTCTCAAAAAACCAACCAACCAAAAAAACAAACAAACCAAAAAGCCCAATATTTCTTAATAACCAGTTGTTGAGAAATATTCAAGATACCCTGTGCACTTGTTTTTTTTTTGACAAATCTTTAAAATATGGTCAAATTAGTAAGTCTCAAAAAACTGTGAGACCATAGATAAGATGATTTATTTTCCAAAGAGAATATTACATTGTAATTCAGTTTTGCCCTATGAAATGATGGTACATGAATATATGTTTATAGCTACCTATGTAATATAATATGAATGCTAAGATATTCCTAATTCATATTGAAAAATAAATGACAAACCTCTATTACAAGAACTTTTTTCAGATTTATTTTCTTTTTATAAGAATGAGTGTTTTGCCTGAATGTATATATGTGTATCAGTTGTGTGCCTGGTACCCATGGACATCAGAGGAAGACATAGAATCCCTAGAACTGGACTTACATATGCTTGTGAAGTATGATGTGTGTACTGGGCACCAAACTTAAATCCTCTGAAAGAGCAACAACTGATCTCTTCACTTCTATACACATAATATAATTTTTTGATAATAATACATGTTTGAAAATGCCTAAACAATTGTGTTATCTAAAATCTCTGTTATTTTAAAAAGGAATGATCATTAATGGAGTAATTTTTTCAATGTTCCTCTTATTGGAATGCAATCTATATTCTTCCTATTATCATGGGACTTATGTGCAATGGAATTTTACTTGGGAGTGACTTCACTTTCCAAATTAATTTAAAGTTAACTATTTACCTTTTGTGGCAAAGAAGTATTCAGATTAGCATTCTAAACCAGTTTTCAGAACTGTGTTTATTTTGTTTGAAGAACAGCATAACTTGGTTTCACTTTGTCTTAATGTAATGGGATAAAATTTGATGTGGAATAATACCGTGGGGTAGCCATAATCATAACACCTCAAACACACAGACAAGCTTACGCCCATCAATATAATTACCATATTCAGCTAAATATACATACTGTGTAAACATGCATTATGTTTGAGCTAAGCTAGATATAAATAAATACAAAAACCTAAAATAGAAATTAATATCACTTTAACTTCTCTCATTTCTGTGTTTCACATATAGTCCTGCTTGCTGGTTATATTTTCACATAAAAAGACACTGAATTTAGACAATACAGTATGCCCATATAGGCATTATCAAAATGTGTACTTTTGTGAGAGTGATATTCTCTACAAATAATATTTTTGGCAAAACATAACAAAATTAGTTCTCATCTGATTTGTTGTTAAATGCTAAAAAGCCCAGAGAATCTAACCAATATATTGAATGAGTTCCATTTTCTCTCGAAGCAAGCTCTGATATTCAGTTTTCACGTTGTTGGCACAAAATCACTTACACAATAAAGTTATATTGTCCCAATCATACTGTGATGAGTAGCCAAATACTGCTTCTAGAAATAAAAATTCAGCTGTTGCCTCTGAAGTGAAATCACATACATTTTTAGTACCTTAATTCATAATTAGTTTGTTGGAAATGTCTCAATCAAAACCTCCTTTCACCGTGCTCTGCTCAGCAGCGCTCCCATGCAGCCTTTCACTGGCAGATCTGTTTATTCTCTCCGGTCTCGCTGTGGAGCGCTGAGTATAAATCACTTGGCTGCTTTCCCACAATGTAATGAATGTCTCATATCAAGCATGAGCTTCTTACCCTCTTTTGTTCTGTTTCTCTAGCTCCTTCTTCTCTTTTCCTTCCAATTTGTTGCATGTTATCGTGGGCTTTTTGCTCCCTCATAGTTACAAGGAGTTAGTGAGTTGAACTGTAGTGGGGCCTCCTATCCTACTGATAGTTTATTTATTTGAACCATGTGTTTCTGACAAGCTTGGACTCACCAAAGCAACTCTCCTGTCATTTATTTAGAGGCTTTGAATAAGTGACTTTAGTCATTTGAACACCCCCTCTGTGAAAGTCTGATACTGAAATGTGTTCCCTGAATGGCTCCTTGATCAACAGTTGTTCCTATCAGAAAATAGCAAACGGCTAGGCAATGTAGAGATTGTTCCTCTACTGTGAATAAAGAATGTGTATTTGCATAGTAGAAAGAATGCTGCCAACACAGCGCATAACCATAAAATTAGGACTTCATGTAGCCTGGGAGGAAAATATGTAACTCACTGAGTCATCCCATATAACTGCCTTGGCACTGTCTGCATACACTGCAATCAACCGACTTATCAACTGAAGCAGTCAGTATGAAGTAGAAGGGTCCATTGCACTTACTTTGACTTTATTTCTACACATCAAAATAGTTTTTGTTACCTGTTTTGTGTGAAATCTTGCTTCGAAACAAGAATACCAAGTCATTATTTTTTAACAGAAAATGCAGTGTTTAAATTTATTGTCTCATAATAACATTAACGAAACAAACTAGTAGTAGTTGATGGCTACTGTGGGAAAGAGTACCAGTTTTCTTCAGAGGTGCAGCTCTGGGTAGGTTGCTCATGCTATATAGATGGCCCTATATGAGCTATTGATGACCTGGAAGTTCTAAATTAACTAAGTGCTTTTTTAAAAGTATATGAAGTTGAAAGAGAGAGATGGTGGAGTGTCTTGAAGGAGTTTGGAAGAGAAAGTGAGAGAGGAGGTTAGATTGGATTAAAGAACATTATATGGTGTGAAATTCTCACAGAATGAACAAAGAATATTTTCTAAAAATATGATGCCAACATGAAGGAAAAGCAGGTGAAGAACTATGACACTAGACGACTCAATAGCCTCTGAAGTTTGCCATCCCTAAAGCCCCACCTACCTTTCTATATTTGGAGTCAGTAAAAACTACTCATGTTTATCCTTATCATTTCCATGGTTTACTAAATGAATGAATTCCTCATAAGTAGTATGTCAAATAAATTGACTGGACATATGACTAAAAACCAGCAATACTAAAATTTTTTCAATTCTAGCTCCTATTTTGAAATGTTAGATATGCTAAGCATTTAATTTTTAAAAAATTTATTTATTTATTTTACATCCTGACCACAATTTCCCCTCCCTCCTCTCCTCTGATTCCCTCCCCTGGCCTCCCCTCTGCCCTTCCTCATCAACTCCTTCACCATTTCTATTCAGAAAAGGGTAGTTCTCCCATGGATATCAGCCAGCCATAGCATATCAAGTTGTACTAAGACTAGGCACTGCCTCTCTTATCGAGGCTGAATGAGGCAACCCAGTGGAGGAATAGATCCCCAAAGCAGGTATCAGAGTCAGAGACAGCCCCTGCTCCCACTGTTAGGAGTCCCACAAGAAGACCAAGGTACACAATTGTCACATATACGCAGATGGCCTAGGTCAGTCTCATGTAGGCTCCTGGGTTTTAGGTTCAGTCTATGTGAACTCCTATGAGCACAGGTCAATTGATTCTGTAGATTTTCTTGTAATGTCCTTGACACCTCTGGCTCATACAATCCTTCTTCCCTCTCTTCAACAGGAATCCCTGAGCTCAGTCTAATGTTTGACTGTGGTGCTCTACATCTGTTTCCACCACTTGCTGGATGAAGTCTCTCTGATGACTATTGGGTTAGGTACCAATCTATGATTATAGCAGAGTATCATTAAGCATCATTACATTGACATTTTTTTCCTCCATATGTGTTTAGTTCTATCTTAGGTTTCTGCATCCTCCAACCTCTGGATCCTGATTTTCCAGGCAGTATCAAGGGTAGGCTCACTCTTGTAGTTTTGCACTCAGGTTGGACCAGTCATTGGTTGTCCCACTCACACAATCTCTGTGTTATCTTTACCCCAGAACATCCCATAGACCTGACAGACTGTAGGTCGAAATTATGTGGCCAGGTTGGTGTCCCAATCCCTGAACTGGTAGTCATGCCTGGTCACAGGAGGTAGTCAATTCAGGCTACTTTTTCCCCTTTGCTCGGAGTCTTAGCAGGGGTCATCCTTGTGTATTCTTGGGAGTTTCTCTTGTACCAATTTTCTACCTCACCATGAAATGACAATCTGTCCAGTCAGCTCTTTTAGTAATCTCTCCCCGATTCCACCCCTACTTGAACCCTCATGTTCCCATCCTCACCAATCTCAGTCCACCCACAAAAGCTCCTCTATTTCCCCTTTCCTGGGAATCTGAGTGTCTGCCTTGACCCTTCCTTGTTACTTAGTCTCCCTAGGTCTGTGGACTAGAGCATGGTTATCTTTTACTTTAAATCTAATATCCACTTGTAAGTGAGTACAAACCATGTTTGTTTTTCTGGGTTTGATTTACCTCATCAGGATGATTTTTTTCTAGCTCCATCAATTTACCTTTGAATTACATGATGTCATATTTTTAACAGCTGATTAATACTCCATTCTGTAAATTTACTACCTTTTCTTTATTTTTTTATTCATTCTTCAGTTGAGAGGCATCTAGGTTGTTTCTTTTTATACATTTGAGAAAATGTTTGTTTTATTCTTATTTAGCATTGAGATACACAGATAAAAGCTACTCAGACTTTATTAGACTCTAGGGTCATAAACATTCCTTGTGTACCACAATGATACATAGCAGATTAAATAACTATGTGTTCTGACAGGTCAGATGATAGAACATGAAAAATATGTAAATCATTGTACCTCTAAATAATGCAAAGATTCATATAAAATAAATATTTAAATGCTAACAGTAGTTTTAAATACTTCATAATTCTGGAATCTAAATACAGTGTAATCCAAAGTCCACTGAACATATTGTCCCTTTATGGCTAGGGAGAAATAAGTCAACCAAAGTTGAATACATCATGGGCAGTGGTGCCAAAATTGTCCTCTGTATTAACTATTTCTGACCATCTCTTTTATTATTACATCTTTCAGGTACCTACACCTTCAAATCCTTGGTAGATGCATTTGCAATTGTGTAGAGAAACTTTGTTTTTTGCCCTGGAGTAATTGAATCCCAAGGACTTCAGTGTCAGAAAATTCTTAGAGCTCATGGGAGGAGCACAGGTGTCTGCCAGGACTGTCACAAAATCACAACACCTATGGTGCTAGAGTCCTAGGTCTTTACAGGATGATGCCTAATGACAGAATATGCATTAAACCCACCACTTACTTTTGTGATGTTTAAAGTCTTCTGTCTTCCTTGTCTTTTACTTTTCCTCATTACCCAGCTTACTCAGGAAATAGTACTCTAAAGTGAAGTCTAAACAGTAAAGCATCTTAATAAGTTCTGATTTAAGGCTTCTTGGAATATTTAGATACAGAAAAACAACCATTTAAAGAACAGTCTTTAGATATTACACACACAGAAAATTTCACGTGCCAGCATGAAGCAATCACACTCCTCCATCTTTCATAGAACAACTATTAACGATTGAAAGTTGCAGTCTCCTTGTTGTTTTGTTCCATATGTTCGCTTGCTGCTCGACTGGTTTTTGAGTCAGGATCTTATTATGTTGCCAAGCTAGACTCAAGCTCATGATTCCCCCTTCAGCCTTCTGAATCTGAGGATTTATGGACGTTTGTTACCATACTCAGCTTGAAGAAAATAATTTCATGTCAAAATTCTTTTATTCAGTAAGTCTTATTGAGCCCTCACTATGTGTTAAAGTCTTAAACAAAATAGACACGTGAAGGCTTTGTTTCCTAAATAAATCTGACTTTGAAACATCATGAAAACAAGCATTTCCTTATGCATAATTTAGTTTGTGCTCTCTTGTTTGAATGGATTAATGGTATTTCCCTACTCAACCTGAGTCAAACACATGATGAATTTTCTTCCCAGTTCCTTCACATTTACTGCAAGCTTATTCATTTCCTTGGCAAAGAGTTTTCCACTATGATGCTTTTTTTTCTCAACCTGAAACCTCTATACACTGAAAGGACATATTCCTGGCCATTTCATCACTTGGTAAGCACTAACCAATACCTGGTCTTATTTTAAAACTGAGCTCACTGTATGTAATAAAATGTTTTCAACAATAGAAACAAGCAAAAACAGGTATTCTAGTGACACCAGCACACATGACTTAAAATGAAGGTAAGGGAATAAAGACACGGTCACAGGGTGAGGGATGATATATGTAGCATGCTGGCCCTCATCCCTAAATACTGTTGCATTATAAACACTTGCTAATATAACCTCTTTTTTTGGTTCATGAACACAGTGGGACAAAGTATTTATAGTCCAAGGAAATGGTTTTCTAGAAGGCTTTAGCTAGTAGAATATAGAGGCTCCACTTTTGACCAGTGAGAAGTAGAAGGAAGAATTCAGGGGTTAAATGGGAATGACTTTCTTTTCACATGTGCTAAAGACACATAATGAGCAAGATGTGGGGGAGGGCATGCATCATTCCTTTCATCCTATCTGGGAGACCTTCACTTAATAAATTTGACTTGTTCATATGCAAGCTTTCATAAATACCAAGAAGCATGGAGCTGGGAATTAGTCCAATGCATGGGTAATGGGTAGGGCAAAATTGAAGGAGAAATTGCCCAAGTACGAAAACCACTGTTTTGCAACTCACTTTGTGTTTCATTTCAGAGACTTATGTGTTGAGATGAAAATATGGCTGAGACAGAAGCATAACAATAAATGCAGTAGCTACTGATTTACATACACCTAGCATCTACACAACTTTGCTATGTCATTTACTACATTGTCTCATTTAATTCATAATCCAAAAACTTAAGACATTAATACTCTCTTATTGGCTTACTGAGACTCAAGGAGATGGCGAAATTAGAAAAACATTTTTTAGTCTTTGATATCAAGCTCATTAACCCAGAAGACAGCCATTGAGAAGAGCAACTTCTAAAATGTATAAGTATCACCTGCATCTTTAAAAGAGAATTAGGTTGATAAAGTTTCTGCATCATTGTATGCTTTGATATCTCTGAGTGTGTAAGTAGTTCTAACAGACAGTGGAGAACTTTTGGTCTATTTTATCTCTCATTGGTTTTCAGGCTTTGACCCCATGCCTCTGGTAACTAGGCTCTTGCCATAATTCCAATTCTCCTCTTGTTCAGCCAAACCTTCTTTAGAGAACTAAACTTGAGCCTGAGAGTAGCAAATTGAGACCAATGTTTTGGACTTTGATTGATAGATTAACTTTGATTTTGAAAGACAACATTTATCCATCCAAATGTAATTAAGTCGGTTGTTCATATTGTAAGTGTTCTCACTTTTCAAAAGCTAGAATTGATCAAATGTTTGAGGAACTATTAATGAAATTGAATTTTATGATAATTATAGTCAACAAACAATTCTAAGTGACACAGAGACACTTTAGGAGAGTGCTACAGTGAAGACTGAACATTCAGTTTGGAGGGAAATTGTTATTAGAATATTTGTAGGAAATATTATAAAATAAATATTATATCAGAATAGGATCAGCAGTTACTTTTAGATCATTGGATTATTTCACTTTGAGAACATTTTATGGTTGTTTGAATAGATTTTATTTAGATTTTTTTTCTTAGTATATATTAATTATAACTAATAATTTGAGTTATGGCATTTCCAACAATGTATCTAACATATTGTTCCATAATCACCCCCATAACACTTTTGTGCCCCTTTCTCCTGCTAACCTCCTGAGACTACCAGCCAATTACCCTTGCATTATCATGTTCTCTCTCTTTTTTTTCTCTCTCTCCCTCCCTCCTTTTCTTTCTATCTTCTTCCTGTTTCTCTACTTTTCTGTGAAACTTGGAGTTTAGTAGGAATTTCTAAAAGAATCATGGCTGGGGAGTTTATATGTAGTAGCATGGCAACTGGATATATGTCTGAAGAAAACACCTTTCTCCTGGTATTACCTTCATTTATTGCCTCAGGAAAGTTTGGAACCACAAGATCCTTCCCTAACAGTATGTTGATGACCCACTCTTGTGCGGGTCTTATACAGGCAATCAGAGCTGCTATGAGGTCAAGAGTGCTTTCACATTATTCTACTTTTACAATGTTTCCTGAGACTTAGAAGGGGTGATATAGATGTGAAATTTAGGGCTCCTCTTTCAACAGCCATTTATTTTCAGCACTTTGTCCAATTAGTGCCTCTGCAATGGCCAGTGCAAAAATAAGGCTGACAGCATAAACTAAGATGTTTAAAAGGCAATTTGTTAGCAAAGAACAGCAGTTTGGCTGTAGCTTTCCCACTAGGCTCTATCACCTCCCAAGCCACAGGCTTTTGAGCCTGTTCATGGTACTGTGCATGAATTCCTTTCTGTGCCGCATGCCTCCAATCTGGTCAGAAAGTGGTTGTACATCCTCATAACTGATATGTCACAATTAGGCACACTGTGCATGGCTGGGCTAGAGTATAGCACACAAGGCACAAAGCTGAATAAGAAAGTTGATGACAGCTCTCCTTCAGCAGCCTGCAAAGACCTTTCGGCTCAGTGATGGGTACCCAGTGTGGAAGGATCTTCCAGCTTAGCTCCAGCTTGATGTCTATGCACTCTGCCACTGTTCTCAGCATAGAATCTCATCATATTATTCTAGCTGATAACCAAAAACATGCCATATCGTTAATTTGTTCTAACAGAAATGCAGCTCACTCCTGTCATTGGTGGTTTCATTTAATAACCTATGACTTTGGGGGTAGACTTATCAAACTACGTGGGATACTTCTATTCAAATTCAATTATTTAAAACTCTACTTAGTTTGTAAAGTGTCAGGCATACTTATTATACTTTCATACATTCTTTGTTTTGGATATTACTCCCCCATATCCCCATCTTCTTGTCTCCTGTCTCTATTTGGCCTTCACACCCCCAGCATGTCCCCTTCCGCTTTCATATCACGTGACCTTCATCACTCTTCCTTCCCCACAACTGAAGCCTCTTAGTTCCCTCTCATGGACTTCTATTTTGTTTTATGCCACTCTACACACTCACTCTTATATGAGTGTATATATATATATAATATATATATTTTACATATATATATTATATATATAATAGTTAGAAGTGAGGATCCTTACACGAGATAGAACACATGATATTTGCATTTCCAAGCTTACTTTACCTCATTCGATGTAAATGTAACATTTTCCAGTTTCAGTTTTATCCATCCTATACAAATTATATTATTTTCATTTTATTACAGTTGAATGAAATTCTGTTGATATGCATATTTCTATTATCCATTCATCAGCTGATGAACACCTAGAGTGACTCTTTGCTCCTACCGCCTTTATCACTTCCTTTAACTTTTAGGCAACCTGCTAAACCTTGTTTGACCAGTGAAGCAATTTAAATTTTCAAGTTACTTCTCTCAGACTGTGATTACAGGAGTGGATGATCTAATATGCCAAGATCTGTCATCAAAAAAGTTCGAGGCCAGCCTGGGCTACCAAGTGAGTTCCAGGAAAGGCGCAAAGCTACACAGAGAAACCCTGTCTCGAAAAACCAAAAAAAAAAAAAAAAAAAAAAAAAAAAAAAAAAAAAAAAGTGGGAGGGAAAGGCCAAAACTAGGTAAGAATGCAAAGTTGGAGCCATCATCCAAAAAAGACTCATTGAAGATGCTGAATTTAGGTTAAAACTTCCACCTAGTCATAAATGAGGCTTTTTCTGTGTCTGCTTACTGTAGTTCTTTTAAAACTTTCTTGTTATAGTTACAGATATGTTTTCATACACATTAATTATATATTCAAATATTTAATATGATAGCTGTATAAAAATCATATATAAAATATATATTTTGCCAAAGGATCATTTGAAAAATTTTATCTGTATTTTTCATCTCTGCCTAATGAACACATTTCTTTTAATGTTTTGCTAAAGTATAAACTCTAATCTGTGGTTTCCTGCACATAAAGTTAAAATGTATTTAACACATTCTAAAGCCCTTTAAAATACAAGATGTGTAGGAAAGGAAAATAATTAGCTCAGGTCTATTTACTGACACAAACCTCTTCTATTGGTAAAGATAAAAATGCCCAAATGAATAAGGTGGGCCAAGTGTGGAAGAGGTAGTTCAGGTACCAGACCATCCGTACACATTCTTAAATGACTCATTGCTCTGACTTTTCAGGTTAAAAAATGAAATAACTAAACATAAAACTCTAATATTATTAAAGTGTATGCACAAATTATTATTTATAAAAATATTGTAATTAAACTTTAAAATCAGAAGACACATTGATATAAGATACTTTGAGGTCAGATGTTTCGATATGTGTTTTGTTTTATAGACAATAATTGATTTTTTTCACTGGCAAATGAATTCATATCTGCCATTTCTTTTAAACTTGTTTTAAATTTTTATCCTAAAGAGAAACATTTCTTCAAAATTATTTTTCTGGTTAGATTTCTATTTCTGTTTCTCTATGTATATCTATTTAGAGATTAAAAGTATTTATACTTGTTAATAATTTGAAGATCAGTTATTACTAAAAATACAGAATGTAGCCTTCATAGGGTAAAAAAAAATACAGGCTTGAGGAAACAATGCTTGCAAAATGAAAAGAAAACGAAAACATGCATTTCAATAAATGAAATACAGAACATACAGGCACATTCAAGAAAATGGTTTTTTATATATACTTATGAAAACAATTACCTTTCATTAGAATTTCTTCAGGGAAGAATGCGGAGGAATACAAACTGCTAGTCAAGTGAAAACAGTGCAACAATTGAAGGAAGAATAGAAGACTTTTTTTATTAAATAATGCCCCAGGAACTGAGTATACTTTAGCATTATCAAAGAGGAGTTACTGTGAAAAGAATCAAGGCTAAACTTATTACCATCATAATCAAGGAAACGTCTAAGGCTTGGATAAAAAGAGGAATTCTTGTTTGAGGTGCTGTTGGAGCAATATCACAAGCCTGCAGCTTAGGTCTCCTCAGCCTCATTGTTAAAGACAAACACATGAAAACTCATGGCATCTTTCAGAAGAAAAATTAAAAATAACAGAAGGACAAAAAAATCCTGTACATGTTATATTGTTTCATATAATTATAATAGCCTGTTACTTTTTTAACTGCTATTTTGGCAACAGATCTATGTAGCTATCACAACCTTGGTAGGGAAACCAACATGGCATCCTTTCACCAAAACATAAGAAAAGCCCTTGGAACTCAGTACTTCTCACAGCTTCTCATCTGTTCCTGTCAGACTTTATGGCTGTTAAACTGATTTTATTTGGCCAAATTGGTTCTATGGGCTGTCTTAGACAATCTCTAGGAAATCAATCAGAGAACCTGTTGAGGTGATTCAATTTGGCTGCTAAGGTGGACAAAAATGAGACTCTGGTACTGTGCATGCTCACGATGTTAACGAAAATACAAGGGACAGGAGAAATTCAGTTTTGTTTTAGAAAAATAAAATTGCACACACATTTATTTTATAATTTATCCCTCCAGTTGGCATTCCACATATCATATTGTTTTATCTCTGTTGACCTTGGAATCACATGTGGGAATCTAATTGCTATGAGAATGAAGCAGGCACGCTTTTCTATGACAGACATGTAAAGAATCATTTCAGTTTGAAACTCAGACATACAAAGGATGCAGATTTGAAGCACAAGCATGACAGTGACCTTCCATACTCACCACACAGAAGGTGTTACACCCTTCTTCCAGGAACCCGAGATTATTAGTTACTTTATTATTGGAACGGATGCCATCTCTGTATTTGGATTGTGACTTTTTTTGTTGTTGTTGTTATTCAGAAATAACTAATTATAATAGTGTTAGTTAATCTCACAAGTAATACTGTAACTAAATTTAACCCTTGGGAGAAGCAACTATTGGTAGAAGTGGATCTATATTAATAGTTTTAACATAGTCTTGGGCTTCCATTCTCTTGCTAATTATGCTACGTCATACCACTTAGAATTTCACCTCAGTTTCTTCATCTGGAGTAGCAATATCCAGAGAATAAATGTCTAACATATATTTTTATAGAAGTACAGAGAAAATATTGCAAAAAAACATTTTGTGCAAAATATCAGTCTAGAAAAATATCAGGCATATTTTCCACTTATGTGACCTGAGATAGAAGGGAGGGGACAATCTGTTTTTGTAGAACTTCTGTTTTGAGACTTTTGTTTTTGCAGACCCACCTCCTTGAGGATGTTTCAATAATCCATGTTACATTTGAAATAATGACAATATGGATGGTGATGCTTTCCGTATCCCTAACTACACAGGACAGTCAGCCTCGCCAGCACAATAAGAGCTGAATGATAGAATTTACATGAAATTTGCAACCATATTCTTTACTGATTGTTTGGATTTAAAACAGTTTTGTCAATCAGCTTATTTTCTATTGTTTAATTGCTTGATTTTGTTGATAATAAATCCCTTTACTGTAGCTCAACATCTTTATGTTCCTCTGTGTATGAGTGTGTGTGCCATGGTGTATGTATGAAACTCAAAGGACAATTTGTGGAAGTCAGTTCTCTGCTTCTACCATGTGTGTCTGGGGCATTGAACTCAGTTATTCGTGTCAGCAGAACATGACTTTACCTACTGAGTCATCTCACTGGCCCAATTAATCAGTTTTTAAAGAGTAACTTCCCCCACAACTCCCTGTTCTGGGATCCTTCCTGATTATAAAGATCCATTTAGTCTTCTTCCTCGCCTTAGTGTACATCAGTCTATAAGAGCTGTCTCGGGACCTCAGCACACTGAAGAGCACTAATTAGATATTTTGTAGAAAATCCTCTAAATCAGGTTTCACTGATGTTCTCTCATGATTAGAATAGGGTGGTAGGTTTGGGAAAATCCATTGCAGAGGTAATAGTTCCATCTCATCACCTTATTTCATCGTGTATTATCAGTACGATGATTCATGTTATGTCACCTTCATTCATCTGCAAGGACAGGGTTTTCAATATAAAATATTTCATCCACCAATGACATTTTCAAAAGTGTTTTCATATTACATCAAATACTACTTTGTTTCTCCCATAGAGTCTATAGAACAACTATGTCTATATGTGCTAATTTAAATGGTATGACTTAAGAGAAGTATACTTAAAAAACAAACTCATTAATATAATAAAATTTATAAGCTTTAAATAAAAATTTCCAAGCACACATTTTCTTTAAAAATTATATTTATAACCCAAGTTCATAGCAATAACTTTTATAGCAGCTAAAATGTTACCAAACCAATATCCATGGATTGATGGATGGGATAACACTAAGAGTGCTATGAACATGATATTGAAAGCTGATTAAACATATTAGCTTATTGGTTAAAATGAATCCAGTAAAGTGTCAGGCTAAGTCAGGTGCTATGGTTTGAGTAACACCAAGTATAAACATCATCCATTTGTTTTTTCTTCTCACCATCAGTATCTCCATGATGCATTCCTTTAATCCTAGTATTCAAAACAACAAAGAGTTGGTATTCAATGCCTAGAACATCTACACAAAACAAGCACATCAAATGTCTCTTTAGATGTCCAGGTGTTTGACCATTTAAAGACTTTTAGCATGTCACTTTGTTGCATGCTCATCAGCATGGGGAATTATCCTAGTTCATTGCCTCTGAAACAGATAGGCCCACTTATTTTGTTTTTGGACTCTGCTGCCTTTGAGTTTTCCCATATATAATTAGTTCTATGAAGAAAACAATGGCAAAAACACACATAAATTCCAAAGCAAAACCAAACGGAAAAAAAGTTTTAAATAAATAAATGAACAAGAAAAGAGAAATTTGAAAGTAAATGTCAATTTATGACATGTGAGTATGTTTTGGTTTCACAAATATATAAAGTTTAATACAACAGAAGTTATAATAAACCCATTCAATTAGTGAAATGAAGGCATTTTATCAATCAATGATATAAAGACTTCAGAAGATACAGTCTTTCAAATTTGTAGGGATCAGTGTAAGTTTGAATAAACATGTGTGAAGATATTCTGCCAGTAGCCTGAGAGATCTGCAGATGGTGATACCTCCATACATCATTCATTCCTTTACATGTCTAAAATTATAAAAATTTCATTCATTGCAATGTTATTTTATGATGAAAAAAACTACAATTACTATAAATATGCAGAAATAAAGATTTGTTTGACATAGGTAAGATGCTTTTTAGGAATTTATATTCATATATGTATATATATCAGATATATGTGACAAATATTATGCACAATATAATAAGCCTTGCTAATTAAAAGTATATGTAGCAGAATATATTTAATTATAATTAGATTATTACTGTATTTATGAATATTTAAGGGATGAATTTTTGACAAAATTAAGAAACATCTTTTCAGGTGATTATATCCCACATCATTAGTTTACTTTGGAAACCCAATGTCTGAAAATGTAAAACTTTTATAGATGGCAAGATGAACGAATTGCCTATAGAGTAATTCTAAAGAAACTGATAGTCCTTTCTCAGTCTTTAAATGTGTCAGCCATTTCACTGTCCTTGCTTCTCCCCTCCTTCCCTGTCACACCTTCTACATCTCTACCCCAATTGTTCCATGGACATGTATGAACCAACCAGAACTTCTCACTTTTATGTGACCTGTACAAAGTTTTTAAAGTTAAGAATTTTTTTCACTATATGTAAATTTTGCTTGTTTCTTGTTTTAATTAAATTTGTTCATTGACATTTGCATGCACACATACAATTCATTCTGATTATTCTTTTCCTGACCTCTTCTAGTATCTCCTTCCTGCAGCTATCAATTCCCTACTCTTCCTAAAAGTCCCTTTTCCATATTCATGTGTTTTTGTTTTGCTTTGAAACTCACTGAGTTGAATCAGGACCATCTGTGAGACTCTGGACTTGGAATACTCATTGAAGCCTGATGACTTACTTCCCAGAATCTAGCATCTATCAGTGGCAAGTACATCAGTGGAGGAGTCAGAGCCATTCGAGACCCTACCTAATTCATAGTTAGCTGTTGACAGCCTCATTTTTGTGCAGGCTCAAGGCAGGCAAGCATAGTTTCATTGAACTTCTGTCATCATAATGACTATGCCATGCCAAGATGATGGCTTTTGCAGCATTTTTTCTTATGTTCACTTATTCTCAGTACCTTGTGTGATTATATGCATCTACATTCACAACCTTTCATAGCACAGAGAGGCTTCTCTGGTTAAGAATGAGAGTAGAACTTATCTGTGAGATGACTCATCCCTAACGGGATGAGGGTCAGAAGGGCCAAACAAGTACAAAAGATACTTTCTGAGAGCCAGTCTGGGTCTGCCTAAGGGTCTTAGCAACAGCAGCTGAAACATGATCTGGAGATGACCTAGACCAATGAGAGGCAGCCATGTCACACCAGCAGATGCATATTCATCAGACCTTCCCCCAGGGAGGGGTGGAGGGTATATAAGGCTTGCCTCTTCCTGAATAAGCTGAGCTTGTTGTTTCGACATTCTCCCTGAGACTGTGTGGTTTGACTCTGCGCCTACTTGGCCCCCATCCCCAAAGGGAACAGCAGCAAGGACCCTGCTACACTTATCTATGGGTACAAGCATAAATAACTAGAAGGCAGGTTGATCCTATGTCAATTTAGTAAAGTCTTAGTAGATTCCTGCTAATGTCTGTTACTTCCCCAAGCATGGACTTTTGCCTAGAATTTACAGTACCAGAAATGGATTTTTCTCTTCTGGAGCAAGCCTCAAGTCAAACCAAAGAGCAGACTTACCCTCCAAATACCCACCTAATACCTACCCTACCTAATACCTAATACCCTACCCTCGCTAGGAGTCGTAAGACTTTTAAACAGTTGGGCCCATCTTGCCTGATAAGCTGATACAGTTCACAGAACTTACAGATGAAGGAGACCACTGGTTTGTTTTCTTTTCCAGAAGCCTGCATAGCACTTCTGGAATTGTGAAAAACAACCAGCAGGGCGTGCTGTAGGATGGTCTGTTTGACAAATTGCTCTGATTGGTCAATAAATAAAACACTGATTGGCCAGTGGCCAGGCAGGAAGTATAGGCAGAACTAACAGAGAGGAGGAAGCACAGAACAGGAAGTCGAGGGGAGACACTTCTAGCCTCTGCCATGACAAACAGCATGTGAAGATGCTGGTAAGCCACAAGCCACGTGGCAAGGTATAGATTTATAGAAATGGAGTAATTTAAGATATAAGAACAGTTAGCAAGAAGCCTGCCATGGCCATACAGTTTATAAGCAATATAAGTTTCTGTGTTTACTTGGTTGAGCAGCTGTGGGACTGGCAGGTGTCAGTGATTTGTCCTGACTGTGGGCCAGGCAGGAAAACTCTAGCTACAAGGGTGGAAGCTTCCAGCTCAGTTCCATCTTGGTTCTCTGTAAATCACAATCAAGGTGTACATTGTCTTTGGTAATGGGATCATATCAACTAGTTCTAATTGACACCCAAGAGGAATGACACAAGAACATATTGTTTGAAAGGTTCTCTGTAGACGAATTTCTAAATGGTCTTATTAATAGAAAATATGGAGCTAGATATAGGTGTGAAAACCTGAGAGATTGGAGAAATAGGGAAAGCCACAGCTAACCTCATCAATTCTGCAGCTTCCAAATGTGAGCTACTTTCTGTCTACCCAAGCCTACATGACTTGCTGTTCTGTCATCTGATTTGCTCTTTCTGTCCAGCTACAACACTTCCTCTTTCTGCCTAGCTCTGTCATTTCCTGTCTATCTGTACAGACCTCCAGACCTCTATGGTTAACTAGTGTTGGAATTTAAAGGCATGTGCCACCACACCTGGCTTTGCTTCCAGTGTGGCCTTGAACTCACAGAGAATCAGACAGATCCCTTTCTGCCAAGTGATAGAATTAAAGGTGTGTGCTACTGTTGCCTGACTTCCTTGTTTACTTATAATGGCTGGCCTTTTCCTCTGACCTCCAGGCAAGCTTTACTTATTAAAGCACAAATAAAATATCATCACATTTCAGCACAAATAAAACATCGCCACAGTTCTCTGAGGTATCTTTGGACAACAAGTCAGAGGAAAACATCCTACACTTGACGTTGGGATTTTTGTTTAATAAGCCATGACTTTTAGGAGCAGCCTTGACAGGTCTTGAAAGGTCTCATCTTTAAAATAAATACATAATAAAATACTAAAGTCATATATTTTAAATTGAGTTCTAATCATATATATGAAAATTATTTATTTTAATATGGATTACCAATAAAACATATTACTTTTTCTTGTACACATTTGGTTAGTCTTATCTCCTTCCCTTCTTCTCTCTCATTTTCTCTACCTACCTCACAGTTTAAGCCTTACATCACCCTTATTCTTCTCTATTTTCATATTACCTAAATTCTAAACTTGTCCCACTACAGTAAAGGGAGTCCCTATGTGGTCTATTTAGAGTGTTCTGATTTCATTAGGTACTTCAAGTCAAACATATCAAATTAGAAGTTTAAAGCTAGTACCCATCTACGACAGAAAGTGAGCGGTGTTTTTTGTTTTGGGGTTTTTATTATATCATTCAGTATAATAATTTTCAGTTCCATCTACTTACCATTGTAGAAATCAGCATGAAAATTTCACAGAAAGGTAAATATAGATCCACCACATGACCACTCCCAGGCATATACACAAACAACTCCATCTCCTGCTACAGAAATACTTTCTTGGCCATGTCAATTGCCTCATTATCACTCTATTCATAATAGCTAGGAAATGTAGTCAACCCAGATGTTCATCAGTTGATGAACAGATAATGAAAATATGGTACAAATATACAAGGGAATTCTGTACAGCTGGGAAGAAAAATTAAATTATGAATTTTTCAGGTAAATGGATGGAACTGAAAATTGCTATGCTGAGTAAAATAACCCAGACCCAGAAAGATTAAACACTGCTGGGACTCTCCACTGTGTAGATGCTGCCTCCAAATCTTAAGTTGTCACTGTGTA
The DNA here is from genome assembly GCF_949786415.1 of Peromyscus eremicus. NCBI lineage: Eukaryota > Metazoa > Chordata > Mammalia > Rodentia > Cricetidae > Peromyscus > Peromyscus eremicus. The sequence continues at coordinate 16,714,183 of NC_081426.1, read as the reverse complement.
ACTTGCAGGAATTGTAGAGGGCAGGTAAGTAAAAAAGTAACATTGAAGGAGAGAGTAGAAAGAACTATAGGGCATGAGATAGTAGAGTACAAGTGCAATGAAGGTGGAAAGGAGAAAATGAGGGGGTAGACTTAACTGGGGAGGTGAAGGAGAGGGTAAAGCAAAGGGAAGTTCAGGGAAAGCATAAAAATATAAGAATATTTGCAAAATTTATAAACCAACTACTTTTTTAAGATACCATATACATACATATATATCCAATTTATGTAATATGTTAAAATGGCTACATAAATGTTTATATTATATTTATTTATTTAATTGGAATTACCCCACAAAAATTATGAGGATAATTTTCTCTACAAAAGAGATACTGTTTAAGGAAAAGCCCAGTGTGAAGCTAGGAATATGTCCTTCAGGGCAACATAGGAGACTTCCAAAACAATACAGGGCATTGACATTGCTCTTGGTTGATTCCCTGTAAGAACTTGAAGGTAAGACCTTATTGCAGAATAGGATCGCAGTTTAGTCACTGGACTTGGAGAAATCAAACTGACACTGACATGGAGGCCTGCTTCCTGATGTCTCTCATAATATTACAAAGTGTCCTGCATGTTAAAGGATGGCAGCGTTTGAGGAAGAGAAGTTATCAAGCCCTACTCAGGTGTAAATCCTGTGAATTGCAATGATGACTAGCCCATCAAGTCTGTGTACAAAGGTAACTAATATCTTGGAGGCAGTCAACACCTGTCTAATTGGATTCAGATCTGCTCAATAGGAGGGAATATGAGTCCCCTGGTGCTGTAAACTATCCAAGAACCTATGGCAATCCCCATGTTACATTGTCTATGAAACTGGAAGAGCCTGTGTGTGTGTGTGCGTGTGTGTGTGTATGTGTGTGTGTGTGTGTGTGTGTGTGTGTGTATGTGTGTGTGTTATGTCATTATAGAGAAAGGTGACATGAATTTTAGAAGAGTAAGAGGGCACATAGGAAGAATTTCAAAATGGAGGGAAGATATGATGAAAGTGAATTCACACTTGTTTGACATTCTCAAAGTTCACTAAAGATGAATAATCTACAGGAATAAACTGAAATCAAAGCTGTGAAGACTATAGTTAGAAAATTAAAAAATTCACTGGAAGAACTGATAAAAAAAACTATATCAATAAAAAGACTGAACAAAATTGACAAATGATATAAGTGGGAACTGACAAACTGAGTAGAAATATTAAAGAATTTATGGGACACTATCAATAGACCAATATTCAAGTTAATGGAGTAAATCAAGGAGAGAATATTTAATCTCAGAAATTTATTCAAAGAAATTTCAAGTGTAACCTTATAAGACACAGGGAAGATAAGCTCATTCAGCCCTGCATAGTATAGTTGATTCTCCCAAAGAAAAGCCTAAGCAAAAACACACTGAAGCCCATAATAGCAGATCAATGAGCAATCAAAGATGAGAGATTTTAGAAGAAAAGGAGAGAAATGACTTGTCACACACATTGGAACATCCTTAAAGCTGTCAGCATATTTATAAGCAGAAACTTTGTAGGCCAGAAAGAAATGGAATGATATATCCAAGGTGAATAAAACCTAATGAAGCACATGGTACCTGACAGAACTGTCCTTCAAGAGAAAGAGAAATAAATCTTTTTCCCAAATTCAAAATGTGAGAGAGTTCTGTTATATCTGTCAGACACAAAATGATGAAAGTATATGATTAAATTGAAACACAAGGAAAAGAAAGAAATATAAAGACAGGAGAGATTCACTGAGTTTTTGTTTTGTGCCAAATTTTGCCTTGTTTGATGTTTCTATTTTGTTAATTTCTATCCTGGATCTTGTTTTTCCATCTACTGGATATTTACTTGTCTGTTTGTTCCTGTTTCTCTTTAGTATTGAGGTGTACCATTAAGCTGTTTGTTTGTGGTTTCTCTGATTTCTTAATGTAGGCACTTGGAATTATAATTTTTCTTCTTATTACTGCCTGTAATGTGTCAGAGAGTACCAGAAGATGATAAACAAGATGCCAAGGGGAAAAAAACCACAATCAATACTCTTACCCAGCTGTTATACCAAGAGCTACAGCAATGACCAGCACAGCAAAGTATGCACCTAAGTGCAAATAGTGGCACTTTTATCTTAGCAGTAACAAATAGCCACAACCAATGGGACTTAAAAAAGCACTCTCAGTAGCAAGCTGAATTCTAAATACTTATTCTTATGTCTGCTGGTTACTAAATCTCACAATACTCTCCAAAAAAGTTTCTTTTTGCAGAAAGTGTAAGACTACTACAAGAGCCACAGCTGGTCGAAATGAAGAGAACAATTGCAAATGGGGTTCCCAGTCCTAATGATCTATCTTTCTGTCCATCCATCCATCCTATTGTCCATTGGTTTGTCAGTCTGCCTGCCTGTCTGTCTGTCTGTCTGTGTATCCCATACACCCTAAGGCACAGACAACACTGCAGAAAACACATCTGATGAAAGATTGTGTCCTCTGTATAAGACAGGGAAGCTGCATTCATGAACTCTTACGGTTGCCTAAACAGGGCATGGATAATGTCAACACCAGTAGACAGGCTAAAATGGATGAGGAAAATCTCACAAGGCTCCACCCTTTCATGAAAAGCTGTAGGTAACTAACGACTGCTGAGAGAGGGAAAATCAGTCTTCTCCAAGGATGAGTGCCATTATTCCATACCAAAGGGTCAATCTTAAATACACACATACAAGCACACACACACACACACACACACACACACACACACACACACACACAGAAGCAACACTAAATGGACTCAGCAGGTTGTGTTTATATATTAACTCATATACATGTGTGGGTGTATATATGTTAAATTAATAATTAAAGAAAAATTGTCTATGAATTTGAGACGCAGTGGGAATGAAATGTTTGGGTAGAGTCTGATGTAGGAGGAGTGGAAAATGACATAACTACCATACACATAAATGAAGTAAAATAACTTTTAATAATGCTATGTTTATTGCAGCACTGCTCATACTAGCTAAGAAGTGGATTCAACATGAAAAATGTGCTGTGTCTTAAAAGATGAAATCTTGGAATATACGGTTCCATGGATAAATCTTGAGAGCATCATTCTTAGTAAAATAAGTCAACCACAGAAGAAAAAAATTCTGTTGTTCTACTTATAATAAGTATTATAGTTAGCCATACACACTGGGAGAGATTGTGGCGTAGTGGTTCAACTGCCCTTAGATGAGGATAAAGTTGAGAGTTACTGCTTGTGGTGATATTGCATCCCCCAATATATTGTGCACCTTAATAAACTTATCTGGGGTCAGAGAACAGAGCAGCCACTAGATATAGAGGCCAAAAAATGGTGGCACACATGCCTTTAATCCTATCACTTGGGAGGCAGAAATCCCTATGGATCTCTGTGAGTTCAAAGCCACACTGGAAACAGCCAGGCATGGTGACTCACGCCTTTAATCCCAGGAAGTGATGACAGGAAGCAGAAAGGTATATAAGGCATGAGGACCAGGAACCAGAGCCTGGTTAAGCTTTTAGGCTTTTAGCAGCAGTTCAGCTGAGATCCATTTGAATGAGAACTCGGAGGCTTCCAGTCTGAGGAAACAGGATCAGCTGAGGAATTGGCAAGGTGAGGTGGCTGTGGCTTGTTCTGTTTCTCTGATCTTCCAGCATTCACCCCAATACCTGGCTTCAGGTTTGATTTTATTAATAAGACATTTTAAGATGCATGCTACAGCTGCTCTAGGGCATGTGGTATCTATAATTGAGCAAATGATTAAGAGCTATAGACATATTTTGAAGAGAAGATTTGATGCTAAACATTCTTATTACATTTAAATGGTGACATGTAAGTGCAGCAGTTTAATTAGGGTAGTAGACAATTTAATGTGAGGCATGTTCATTTTTCAAAAAGTCAATTATCATTAATAAAGAGAACAAAGAAGGAAAAGGAGGGAAAAATAGAGGGAGGAAGAAGGGAGGGAAAACAAAGGAATCGGAAAAGATGGGAATGAAGGGAAGTGAATGGATGGAAAAGGAAGGAACGGGAGGAAGGAAGAAAGAAAGAGACAAGATGAGCAGGTGAGGGGTAAAGCAAAAAGAGAAAATGAAAGGCAGATTACTGTAGAGGATATTAAAATATTCTGATAACCAAAGCAATGCTTGATCTTAGAACGATCTTGTTCTAAAGGGAAATTAAATTACAAGAAGCAGCTGTCACATTTGATTAAATTAGAAGAAGTGCTCTATCAATGCTAAGGCCACTGACACTGGTAAGTATGCTGTGGTTATGTAAGAGAATGTTTCTGTTCTTAAGAAATTCGCTCAGTGTATACATACAAAGAGCCTTGAGTTATGCAGCATATTTTTCAGTGCTTCACAAACACATTATATACACAAATAATAAAATGTTAACACTTGATATGTTTGTCACAGGGTCCAAAACTAATCTTTGTACCATTCCTTTTATGATCAATTTTCTATAATTGTGGAATTGTTTTCAAGTAAAATTTTCACTGAAATGAAAAAAACTAAATACCAAATAAGGACACTAAACAACAATGTACTTTTAGGCAATCTGCAATGAGCTGGTATCCCTCAAACAACAGAAATCAGACCTTGTGAATTAAAGCTTGTGCAGACTAAAGTGTAAATGCAGAGGAGAGATAAATGAGAGGGAAGGCATCAGAGAAAAGACTCTGGATGGAGGGCATTACAGCAAAGACTTTTTATGGTCTGGGTAATATAACTTCATATGATAAGACCATGTGGTTAATCAAGGGTCTGGGTACCTGGGAAATATGAGGAGGCTTAAGACTCAGGACAGTCTCCAATCATACAACCATTTTTGACATGCCAAGAACTGCTACTAATTGGGATCAGAATGTAGGTTGTAGTATGTTTTAAAAACAACGTAGTTGGTACTGTTTCATTGCTCTGAGTTGTATTCAATAGATCCTTTGTAATTCCAAAGTAAAGATTATCTTTGAAAAGAAGTAATGTAGCCATGACAAACAGGAGTATTGGTAACTGTTTGCTGTGGAACATAGACAGCATTGTGCAGGTTCTGAATACACAAAGAAGTTCTCCTTTACAATGGTAAATAGGCCTCACATAGACAAATGGACACTGAAGGATTCCACTTACATGTGTAATCTGTAAATGATGACATCGAAAACAGAATGGAGAGGACCAAGGGTGAGGATTGGATTGTAGAGATTTTGGTGGAAATGCACTGCATTTCAATTCGATAGGAAGATTAAATGTAAAAGATCTACTTTACAGCAGAGTGTTGCAAACAACAGTGTTCTATCCTCACGTACACACACACACACACACAAAAGATACACTATGGTAATTACCTCAGTCAAATAATTCTACATTATATAATAGGATAAAAGATTATTTTGTGCATCTTAAATAAGTACCTTTTTTGTTAAATTAAAATTTAAAGATTAATATATTGAAGTGAAATCTACATATTTCCTTTGCCTTTGATCCATTTGATTGGTTATGAGAAGGCAAGGGAGAATTCCAGATATGAATGGTACTTGTATGATGAGGTAAGCTGGCTTTGAAGTACAACCCAGGGAAAGAAGCCAGAATGACTTGTGGAGTTGAATGGGGTGGAAGAAATGAGTTTTATTCATGGTATTCATGAAAATATTCACCATATTTTCAGCTATTTAAAAGGAGATTGTGGATTGATATCTAGACGCAACTTCCCAGAACACAGAAGAAGCCCTTAGACAATGTTGAATATTTTTGAGTTATCAGAATTCATATCACAATTGAAACTTAATCATTCTGTAAATAACACAGGTAGTCAGCCCAAATAGAAATGCTTTCAATTGCCAAAACCATGAGGAGAAGCTCAAAGAACAAAAACATCATCATCAACAACAACAAAATAGGAAGGAAAGGGTTAAAAGATAAAGACAAATTAATTGAAGAAAGGCAGAGACAACAAGCCTGCTCCATAATGGCCAAAGGCTTTTAATCAGTTTATAGACTGAGGATCCTGAGCACAGGTGTTGTTGGCTGTGGTGACATCAGGGTTAATGTGAATACCGGAAGTTTTGACAAGGAAACATCAGTATAATGAGCAATGACAGGAATGAAGTCACAAGGTCATAAATGGCAGATCCCAGAGAGGTGGGTGTGACACCGAGCTTAGGCAGCAGCCGGAACTGGGGTGGGACCATGTGTGATAAATTCTTCTGATTTTTCCCATGTGTAGTAATAATTAACTTTGATTTTTTTCCTCTCATCTGAACATCCACAACTGCTTCCTTAAAGTTATGGATGATACCATTAGAGATTGTCTACTTATATTAAATATACCTGCAAAATAAGAAGGAGTTGCTTAATATAAAAAAACCAAAAACTGTTGATATTGGCAAAACAATCTGAGAAAAAAGACACCAAGAGAAAATCAGAAGATCGGCTTTGAAACAATGAAGATTGAGATGAAAGATTGTTCTTATCTGACAAATATTTGCTTTGTTTCTTTGCTTTAAAGGCAGATATAAGACACGCCAGGAGCTTGGAAAGTGCTTAACAAGCCCTGGATATATTTTACTTGATATGATTTGAATAAAACAAAAGATAAGCTCTCTCTCTCTCTCTCTAGTGGATTTTCAGAAGGATGTATAATGAGATTGGATCCTGAGCCACAGCATCCCATGACTCTGTTGTAGGCCACCTGAAAAATAGGGCTGTTAGCTGAGTCAACAGGTGGTTTCCAGCTTCCAGAGCTTTTGGAAACAGGGACATTAGACATGGCAATAAAGTTGATCATAAATTACCTTAGATATCCTATGACATGAGAACCAGATGAATCAAATTTATTCACATCAGTTATGAGGGACAGTAAGAAATGGAAAGTTGTCCACAGAAAAATGACCATAACGTGGGCTTTCCTAGACATGATCTATTTAAGGGACTACTCTAGTTACTAGCAGGTTAATGAAAGCAGCTGGCACATTCCAACAGATAAATTGCACGTTTCATGACACTGGACTCATAAAAAAATTATGTCCAATTGTCAGTGTAACAGTATCACAGGAGCTCTAAACATCTGACATTAAAGACGTAAAATTTCTCCAGGAATGCCAATGCTGGTGGTTCATCCTGGTGAGAGAGAATGAGCTGTCTCTGGGAAAGAGCAGTCATCTCCCAATTCTTGTAACTTACCTCACAGAAAAACGTTCATGTACAGTTTTCCTGGTACATGTTTTGCTCTTTCTACAATTTTAACACTGCTTCACACGAGGTAGGAGAGAAGTGAAGAAATTTCCTCTCTCCAGTTCTGACAAAACTATCAATAAGCTGCTTTCCTTCACCTAGTCCTGTCCCCAGTTTTTTTTTTTTTTGGGGGGGGGGGAGGGCAGCAGGCAAGGGCCCTGGGTTCTAGAGAGGGACGACATTGGCACAACCTGAAATCAGCACTCACTGAAGAGCCAAGAACTCAGGTTCCACCAACTGGGGGACTGCAGCTCAAAACACTCTCCTACAGTCTTCATGAACGGCTGGAAGAAAGCAGCTCTAAGGCACCAAACAGAAGGTGGTGACAAGGAGGTGGAAATGATGCAGTACAGCATCACGGCACACACCTGTCAGCAGAGCAGGGGAGAGATGGAAGCGGTAGGAACAGGAGTTCACGGTTATCCTGCACTGCATGGTGAGTTGGAGACCAGCTTGGGCTACATGAGACCCTGTTTAAACACACGGCTCAGTGGGTAATGATGCTTACCATCAAGCTTCAAGGGCTGCTTACATGGCTTGGTGGCTAATGGTGCTTGCTACCAGGTCTCAATAACTGAGCTAGATCCTTGAGGGAGAACCAACCCCAACAACTTATGTTCTCACTTCTGACACTTAATCTCCCCACCCCTCTCTCTCTCCATCTCTCTCTCTCTCTCTCTCTCTCTCTCTCTCTCTCTCTCTCTCTCTCTCACACACACACACACACACACACACACACACACATACATGCACACACATGCATGCACATGAATAAATAAAAGTAATACTAAAAATTTAAAAGAGAATAGAGATGATTGTACTGATCTGACTGGTACATGTTATAGACATTGCATTATCTATGCATTACACCTATTGATACAATAAAAACAGAAAAAAAAAATAAGAAAACGCAACACTAACCAGAGATACCAGACATATTCCTTGTAAGAGAGAGTGATTCCATTAGTGCTGGAGAGGCTAGTGCCTTTGTGACAGTTCTTCGTATTGTGAGACTGCTTTCACCAGGCCACACACATCACCTATGAAAGCAGACATGGATTTACAAACTGTAAGGAGATAAACTTCATTCTCCGTGGGAGGCTGTAATGAATACTGAAGTGAAAAGTCATCTGATTGCAGCTGCTGACATTATGAACTGAAATCAATATACTTCGATGTGTGGGCAATTCATTCATATTAGGTACAATGCATGTTCCTGGGGTGGGCCAGTCAGTCTCATTTTGGTGTGAGGTAATGTTTCCATATGAAAAGAAATGCCCAGTGACTAACTTCAAAGGCACAAAGAAGCACAAAGTCTGTGCCCATGGGAGCAGCCACCAGCATTCCAAGGCCAGGCCTTGTGGTCTACAAGAAGGTTTCTGAGGAGGAATGCACAGCACACACATCCCTTCCACTTCATGGAAGATCATAGGTGTGTCATTAAAAACTCTGTACTTGAAGGAGATGATCCATATTTACCTAGACAAAAGGCTGAAAAAGAGTGACCACAAATCTATCTACAGGGAAACATGATAATAAGCATTTTCTGGTTCAAATATCTATACCTGTGATCTTATAATCACTCACTCAATCAAGTGAACTCAAGCCTCTCTTGAGTAAATTATGAAATAAGTTCCCATTAGGCAAGAGTAGTTAACAATAGAATGCAATTTCCTTACTTTTTGCCTCTGCTTCTCTCCCTCTCCTTCTCTCTCCCCCATTCCCCTCTCTCTCTCATCTCTCTCTCCCTCACACACACACACACACAGCTCTGCTTGTGGTTTGGAATGAAAAAAAGCAAGAGATTTAACAGTCTAATAATGCTTTTAAAATACACTTAACTTCTCTCTGCAGCAGAGACCATCACAGGAAACCATACTTGGTCAAAATAGAACAACTGATTATGGGGTGCTCAGTCCCTACTGATAAATATGCAACACAACACTTACTTGTAACGATCAGGGAGAATCACTAAACAAGGTATAGAAAACTTCTAAGAGCCAGAAGTCTGGGAAGTCTGCTGTTGGTCCTAGATTCACAGGAAAGCTATGTTCATGAAACCTCAGTAACCTGGGTACCTTAACAAGACCTGAACAGTGACAGCACCAATAGACATACTAACTTGAAAGGGAGAAATCTGATGGGCAGCCCTACCCCTAGAAAAAGAACTAAGGCAACTAATGACCACAGAGAAAGTGACAGAAATAGTCATCCCTATAGAGGAGCCCCTGTCGTGGTATCGTGTTCCCCAAAATATTGTGTACCCTAATAAACTTATCTGGGGTCAGAGAACAGAAAAGCCACTAGATACTTAGGATAGGCAGTGGTAGCACATGCCTTTAATCCTAGAATTCCAGAGGCAGAAATCCATGTGTTCAAGAATACAGCCAAGCATGGTAACTCATGCCTTTAATCCCAGAAAGTGAGCCTTTAATCCCAGGGAGTGATGGTAGAAAGCAGAAAGGTATATAAGGTGTGAGGACCAGAAACTAGAAGCTTTTAGCTGGTTAAGCTTCAGGCTTTCAAGCAGCAATTCAGCTGAGAGCCATTGGGATGAGGACACAGAAGCTTCCAGTCTGAGGAAACAAGACCAGCTGAGAAGTTGGCCAGGTGAGGTTAGCTGTGGCTTGTTCTGTCTCTCTGATCTTCCAGTATTCACCCCAATAACTGGCCTCAGGTTTGATTTTATTAATAAGAATGTTTTAAGATTCCTGCTACATCCCTCTTAATTGGATATCCAATATCAAGTGGTCAACCCCCATATCTTGTACATACAAGCAACACTAAGTGGACTTAGCATGTTATATATTATACATATATATATATATATATATATGTAATAATAATAAAATAAAATGAGGCCATGGAATTGAGATGTGTTGGAAGAATGGAAGAGGAGAAATGATAGAATCATATTTTATTGAAAATTAAAACTATAAAAGAAAACATGCTTTGGAGATTATTTCTCAGAGAACATCTCTCAGTTTTATTCATTTTACAAGCTGTTTTTAAGTGCCCATGTTTCTGTAATGCTGCCTGGCCTTAATAACTCTGAGCACTTCTCAAACTATTCTTACACAAATAGATGAGAAGAAATCAGTGACACCACTCTTCTGCCATGACCTGCCATAGCAACATGCCCTGGGAGTGAACACTGAAGGACTTAGGGGGACCTGATGCCCATCAGAACTTGATTGGCCTGTCATCTCTTGACAAAAACCCTGACATCCTTTCCTCACCACATCAGTCTTATTTTTCAATTTCTGATTCTTTGTATGACTTCTCGGCACACTTAACCACTGAAATAAACATTTTCAGATGTTCTAAGTGTATTTACAGTCCACAGGATAGAGGAGAAGCAATTCAGCTATCACCTCTAGGACCAAAGCAAACCAAACCAAACAAACTGTTATTTCATGTCCTTGAGTGTGTGATGAAATCTTTGACTCCATTTCAGGAGAATCAAGGCAGCTTTCCTTTTTGCTTATAAGTAATTTAAACCATCTAAAAATGGACTAAGACTGTTTTGTAACTCAAATTTTTTCCTGTTTTATGCAGTCATGGTTATATTATCTTTAACTGATGCCAGTTGAGAGTAAGTAACTTATGCTTTTCTATGTTAAATATTTTAGTCTGAAATAAAATGAAATGAAAGAACTAAGAGGCCAGTCATAATTAAAAATAATAGTCTTCTTGTAGGAAAAAGGTGCTGGCTAAAGAAACCCACCCTGACCCTGGAGCCCAGAACTAGGGAAAGATGGCTCAGATAAGGTCAGTGAAAGAAATCCAATTTGGTTCAAATCAGAGCCATCTCTGCCCCTGGCCAACTGACCTGTGAAACCAACCAATCACAGAGCAGGAAAGTAGAACCCTGGCCCTGGAGCCCAGGACTAGGGAAAGAAACACTACTTGGGTTTGGGACCTGAGCCAAGAAATGAACACTTTATCCCCAAACCTAGAACCAAGGAAACAAGCCCTGATTTTGAAACCAGTACCAAAGTAACACTCCTGGTCCCCAGAATAAGAGTCATTGAAAGAAATACAGTTTGGCTCTGAAATCAGGGCCATCTTTGCCCCTAGTCCACAAAACTGACCAATCCCTGGGCAGGAGAAAACTAGCCAATCCGTGGTTGACTCTGCCCCCAAGACAATCAATATAAACTCCTCTGCCTAGTCAGTTGTGGGCTGTTCTTTCCACCCTGGTAGAGGCAGCTACTCTTCTTGACTTCTTTTTCTCAAATAAATCTCTTTCCCAAAAAAGTTTTGGGTGTGAAGATCTTCATTCATTGGCATAGAGAAGATCCTTGCTGAGACTTCTCTCAGTGGTTAGAGCAAGAGAGAGCTGAAAAAGTAAAACCTTTCTCCAGAGTTGGAGGAGATTGCTACATTTCTTCAGGGGTGTCCTCCTTTGCAGAATGAAGCAAAAAAAAAAAAAAAAAAAAAAAAAAAAAGCAACATCTTAGGCTAGAGAAGCAGAGCTCTGCTAGAAAGCCCCCTTAAGTGAGGGCTGACTTTTCCAAACAGTCAGGATACCCTTTCCTGCTGAAGAAGTTCCAGGCCTGACTCTCCGGAGCAGTCAGAAAAACTTCCCCTCCATGGCTGAGTTGTCTCTTTGTGGTTTCAGCTGTCAGAGCTGTCCTAAGCAGTTCCAGGTGTCCAGGATACCTCCAGGGTGGATCTGTCCTGAGCAGCAGGAGGTGCTTGCCTTCCAGGGCTTAGCTGTCTCATTGCAGCTCCAACAATCAGAGCTGTCCTAAATAGCTTAAGGTGTTGCCTGACTAACCAAGCAGTCAGGATACCTCTCCCCAGAGTTGCAAAACTGACATTTTGGTGCCAAAACCTGGGACTAAATCCACAGAGTTGCAACAAATTTACTTACACTTCTGAGTTTAATCAATAGATTCATTTCAATTTTAAATTCCCCTTTGCTTTTAAAATATTTTAAAATACCCATATAGGTGTTCCATACCATTTTATGGAAGCTTGATAACTCTAAGTGCTTCTCCACTGGCAGTCATCCTCTTGTTCTCAAATATACATAGAGGAGAAAGTCAGTAATACTAGCTATTCAATACTTGAATTCCCAAGAATAATTTTCTAGCAAGTACCTAGCTTAGCTACTGGAACCCTGGGCAGTTTGTTCAATGCTAGTCCTTTCTTGTTAATTTCCATTGGTTATCACTCAACAAACTATTTGTTTTGCAAATATCTTGGTCTGTTAGATGTGATTTAACACTTTCTTCATCTGAATAGTCTTAAATATCTAAGGCTATTGGGATACAGTAGCATACACTAGAATTCAAGGTTTTTGTGCCAGGGAACACAGAATTATTTGGTGACATACAGTAGAAAAATAAAGTGAGAGAACTTATTAATCTCAAATATACTTTTAAGGGAGGAAGTGGGCCACAGCAAGGAAAAAGTTCAGAAACTCAAATGGTGATAATGCTACACAAAAGATGCGGCATTTTGTGTACCGGTATTGTGGTCTCTTTGGTCATCTATATATAGTTTGAGTTGTCTTTTGCATTTTGTTTATTCCAAATAGTTCATAGTGAGTCAAAGGTCACTTTCAGCCATTCTGGAGTATCATGTGCTTGCATCAATAGGCCCATCCAGTTCTAGTTAGACTATTCCAGGCATTTTATGTACCCCTCCTTCTACCAAGATGGTTTTCTCATACATTAATTTCCAAGTTTTGTAAAAGGCTTCTCAAACTGTTGTCTGTCTGTGTCTCTTGCTTCACCTACTAATGGTGGTCCCAGAAACATTTTAAGAGAGCTTAAGCATGATGATCCATTCTCTTATAATTATCTCATGCTGTTGAGGGTTGTGACTCCTGCCTAGAGAGACCACCAAATCTCCCTTTATTCTACTTATCACCTGGAGACAGGAACTCCAAGGTAGGAATCGGCTGGATTCCTGTCATCAATATTTTTGTCTAAAAATGCTGTATTCTAAAAGACACAATTTTTGTAAAGTGGTTGAAAATACAAGACCCAAACAGGAGTAACATGGCTACACCACCCAAAGAGCCCAAAAGGCAAGACCTGGAAAGCCATGAGCATATATTGTTGGTGATCCACACTCATATAATTTGTTCCCGGAGGATAAGCTCCCTTGGGTGAAAAGCAATAAACAAAACCATTCTGGTGGCTATTTATTGGGAGTGTGGCTAAACACAATGTAATAGTTGTAATGGTGAACCCAGTGGTAGACTAGAACAAAAGAAAAACAACATGAAGTTATAACCATTGAATACATAGTATATCAATAGTACCAGAAAAAAATTAATGAACAAACCCAAAACATTAGAAAGTTACAAATACTCCCAAATTTATAAATAGGAATTATCTTTGACTTTTGGAAGTCAGCAGATTTTTTTCCCTTCTTATTGTCAAAAAAATTTTGTCTTTTAATGACCTACAGGTGTAAGTAGCCCTGGTAGCCAAGATGCTATAGAGATGTGGACGTTCAGAAGGGAGAAGTTCTATTCTAGAGCAGTGGCTCTCAACCTTCCTAATGTTGATACACTTTAATACACTTCCTCATGTTGTAGTGAACCCCAACCATAATTATTTCATTGCTACATTATAACTGTAATTTTGCTATAGTTACGGATTGCAATGTAAATATCTGACATGTAGGATATTTGATACTTGACACCTGTGAAAGGACCTTTTGATTCCCAAAGAGGTTGCAACACACAAGTTAAGAAGCACTGTTCAAACACAATGACATCATGAGGTTTGCAGGCAAATGGATGGATCTAGAAAAAATCATCCTGAGTGAGGTAACCCAGACTCAGAAAGACAAACATGGTATGTACTCACAAATAGGAGAATACTAGATGTAAAACAAAGATGACTAGACTGCTACTCACAACTCCAGGGAGGCTACCTAGAAAATAGGACCCCAAGAAAGACACAGGGATCACCCAATGACAGAGAAATGGATGAGATCTACATGAACAACCTGGACATGAGTGGGTGTAATGAAGGGCGAGGGTCGAGGGAAAGAGAGCTTAGCGGAGCGGGAGATCCCAGCTGGATCAAGAACAGAGAGAGAGAACAAGGAATCAGAGACCATGACAAATGAAGACCACATGAGAATAGGAAGAAGCAAAGTGCTAGAGAGGTCCACAGAAACCCACAAAGATACCTCCACAATAGACTACTGGCAATGGTCGAGAGAAAGCCCGAACTGACCTATTCTGGTGATAGGATGGCCAAACACTCTAATTGTCATGCTAGAAACCTCATCCAATGACTGAGGGAACCAGATGCAGAGATCCACGGCCTAGGCCCCAGGTGGAGTTCCAGGAGTCCAATTGGCGAGAAAGAGGAGGGTTTGTATGAGCGAGAATTGTTGAGACCAAGATTGGATAAAGCACAGGGACAAACAGCCAAACGAATGGAAACACATGAATTATGAACCAATAGCTGAGGAGCCCCCAACTGGATCAGGCCCTCTAGATAAGTGAGACAATTAATTAGCTTGATCTGTTTGGGAGGCATCCAGGCAGTGGGACTGGGACCTGTCCTCAGTGCATGTGCTGGCTGTTTGGAACCTGGGGCTTATACAGGTTCCACTTGCTTCATCCTGAGAGGAGGGTACTGGACCTGCCTGGACTGAATCTACCAGGTTGAACTCAATTCCCAGGGGAAGCTTTGCCCTGGAGGAGATGGGAATGGGGGGTGGGGTGGGGGGAGGGCGGAGGACAAGGAAATCTGTGGCTGATATGTAAAATTAAATTAAATTATAAAATAAAATTAAAAAAAAAACAGGCCAGGCCATGGTGGTACATCCCTTTAATTCCAGCACTTGGGTTCCAGGACAGCTAGAGCTGTTACACAGAGAAACTCTGTCTCAAGAATAAATAAATAAATAAATAAATAAATAAATAAATAAATAAATAAATAAATAAATAAAAAAGAGGCACTGTTCTAGAGAATACTTTCTGGAGTTTTTTTTGTTTTTGTTTTTTTTTTCAGTCTTGGTGGGGATGCTTTTATCCTTTATGACAGGTAATCCTCTATCCATCCCAAACATCAGAAGATATTTCTGTCTTTGATAGAGAAACATTGAGTAAAACTTTACTGGCAACATTTTCCTTAAAATGGTCTTTGTACTAGTTTAAGGAAAGATGTTGGATTAGTTCTATCTAAATTATTATAAAGACAAAGAGAAGAATTGTTGCAGTTTCTAAAAGTATATATTATAGTTCTTTTTCTCCCAAAAGTACAAATGACTGAAACAATTATTGTCTGTTTTTAAAAATGCCGTGAGACATAATGCTCCTCCATAATTTTCCATTGTTCTGTTTGAAGCAATTGAATTGTATGTACCCTTTGGGTCTATGAGCTACTTTTACAGTTTTTTTTTTTTATTAACATTGCTGTGGCTATTGTGGCATATTAGATATCTACATGATGACATGGAGTTGGAGAAGTAGGCTATGAGTCTAGGAATGTCTTCTAACTTTTAGTTAAGAACTCCTAATGTTAGATTTTGTTATTAGTCCATGGATGGGATAATTCCCAAGGATTGGGCTACCAATAATAATTAATTTGGCTTTTGAGAATTCCAACCAATAGTGATTACTGTACTAGTTCACTTAGCACAGGATCTTGAAGTCAAAACCTGCTCCCAGTGACATACTTCTTCCAGCAAGTTTCACATCCTAAAAGTTCTGTAAGCTTTCAATATATTGCCACCAATGAGGAGACAAAGAAAACCCGATAATTGTGTGTATGGGGAGCATTTTCATTCAAACCACCATCATCTTGTCACTCAGAGCCTATCAAAGGGCGTTCTCTCCCTGGTTTCTCATGGTTGTAGCAATCATTGTCTCCTTATAATACCTGAAGTTTCTCTGAGGTGACAGCTTACTGACTGCCTACCAAAATACAGAGATGAGAAGGAATGTGCTCTTGTGTCTATAATCATTTATTTTTGGCCTTTTGGGCTCTTTCTATCTTGTTCTTGTAGAGAGCCAACTCTGAAAGTTAAATTGGAGTGTCTGAGGTCCTACTATCTCCTTTCCATTTGATTGTTCCTCTACTTCTATACATAACCATCTTCAGTCAGAAGAAAACAATTGTCTTTTGTGAGAGTCTTAAGCAAGCAGTGGACACTTGATTTTAAAATGACCTTTTTGATTTAATTTCAAACTGGTCAAGGAAGGATATTGAAGAATGTATAGGCAGACAGGCAACAGTGTTCATACCTCAATGTCACAACTTCAAGCTTAAAATTATTGTTATGAATGACTATGTCTGCTCATACACACCTTGAATTAAGCATGCCAAGAATAGTGAATTATTCAAACACTAAAGGTAAAAATTTCAGTTCAGTGGATTTTTTCCATTCAATCCTTTTCTCAGGACAGATTGAATTGTGCCTCATGCTGTTTAGATACAAAATGACATGTGAAAACATTGATCTTGAACATACACGTGCCACAATGTATTCCTTGTAAAAACAAAGTAAAAAGTTTCCTTTTCTGTGTCTTTAAGGTGTAAGAAAGGCTTAATCATAGTTTCAAAAATTAAATATAGCAAGTTTTTGTGGTTTAAAAGTTAAACTGCAGAAGTGCCAGGAAAGTATCTTTAATTTTCTTGAGGCCTGAACTAGACTATTGAGAAATAGGGCCAGCTTCCCTTTCTTAACCCCTCTCTGGTCTTATCATCTGGTAGAGGCTTTCTACCCTCATCCTACATCTATAGTCCCTGATGGAGTGTTATAATGTCCAGGAGAGATTTCCAGACCTGGGAGAGTCTGTGATGTGGACAAATGGTTAATAGAGTTTTAGAAAATTATCTGTGTGTTTGTCTCCTAACTTTATCCCAGATCCTTTCTTTGTCATTATTGGTACAAGAAATAACAGGACAAAGAATAGGCCCTCTTTTCCTTTTGCCAACACTGTCATCACCCACCCTATACAGGGATCTGGCTTTATGATAGTAAAATATTGTCCTAATTTCCTTAATACTGAATATATTCCAGTTCTTGGTGATGTACTGTATAGGAAACCCCAAGGAAACTTCAGTTCCTACAGAGAAAGACAAAGGCATCCCTTTACCCATTTGAAGAGGTCTCATGAGACCTGGGTTGAAACATCCACAGGGTCTGTTGTGCTATGATTAAAGACATGCTAGGGAATTGACCACTTCTGGAATCCTACCATATATCCCTGGTGAATCTTAGTTTGTCCTACAGTATGATTAGAAAAGATGGTTTACATTCCCAAACCTTCTAGGCTTACAAGTCCTCAGACAAGGTTTGAATGCAAAACTTGAGCTCTCTCTCTGAGAACAATGTCCCACTGTAAACTTTATAAGACTGGATGCAGGTCCTGCATCTGACATCTCTGAGATAATTTCTTTCACGTTGGTAGAGGAAAAAAATAATCTGTCTCTTAAAGAACCAAAAAGAGTCAAATGTCCGAGATAAAAAGAGATACTTTCCCTGTGCAGATGTCTTTGTCTTTCCAGACGTCCATTCAAGGTAAAAGTGTAAATGGGTAGTTGTATAATTTGTTGTTATTGTTTTTCATATATATATATATATATATATATATATATATATATATATGTATACATATGTGTGTGCATATATATACATATGTGTGTGCATATATATACATATGTGTGTGCATATATATACATATGTGTGTGCATATATATATATATATATATATATATATATATATGATAGGTGTTCTTTAGATCATCACTCTCCCTCCTCTCCTCCAAATCCAATCCCCCAGTCTCATCTCCAGCTTTGTAGCAGACCACCTGCTGTGGCCACTCCTTCCTCTCTGCACCAATCTCCAGTAGATAGTTCAGATCTTCCTCTACAGGCTTCCTCACTAGGCATCCCTTTGTCTCAAATGTCTGTTGGGGACTGACTCCGGACAGCTGTGTCTTGAACTTTGTGTGACCTTCCTTGCTTTATCAAGCCTTACAAAAGCAGGAAGTTCCTGGCCTAACTGCAGGCTGTACAACTTCCTGGAGTATGTGCTAATCAGCCAGTTGCAGGGGCCTGGGACCAAAGCGACCTCACCCTCCCTTAGGAATTTTCCATTCTTCTCTCCTTGCTTCCCCTGCTCCCCCTCCCTGCCTGAAGCCCTGCTTATAAGCCTCAATACCCAGTCAATAAACGAGACCTCAGACTGACTGTCTTTCTTTATGTGCCTGGTCTCCTTTCTCTCTCCCCACTTTGGTTTACAGGTGGACCCTCCTCGAGACCCTCGAATAACCTGGCCTGCAAGATGGGTCAAATGTCAAATCCTGAAGGCATTCCCTAAGAAACTGCTGACCAAGCTGGCAAAGGAAGCAGGTAGACCAGGGAAGCAGGTAGGTGATTTTTAGATCTTCATTCTCCCTCCTCTCCTCCAAATCCAGATCCCTATTCTTATCCCTTGTTCAGAAGCAAAATACCTGCTGTGTCCTCTGCTCCCTCTCTGCCCTCATTCCCAAGGGAATAAGCAGATCCTTTCCTTTCTCCTCTGGAGGCCCTCAGCAAGTACACATTTCTTTTTTACCCATACCCAATCATAAGTGTCAGCTCCCAATATCTAGAAGCACATTCTTACTGGAATCCCTAGTGGCCTCAACTAGCAGGATCTCAGAAACATTCCCTGCCAGGCAACACCCAGTCACCACACTCTCTTAAGAACCAAAGAGGGAAATAGAAACCCACAAGTGAAACACCCAGCCTACAAAGACAAAACCAGATATCAGCGCCCAGATTTACAATCATTGCAAATCTAGATGCCAAGATGCCAGTGTAAAAACACAGCTGATAACAAAGACAATATGTCTCCGTCAGAGCCCAGCAAAATACTAGCATAGATGCTGAGAAATGAAATATCCCTAAAGCGCAATCCATGACTTGAAAATAAGCTTTATGGATGTGCTAAAGGTCCTTAAAGAAGAAATGAATAAATCAATTAAAGAAATTTAAGAAAATATAAACAGTGGAATGATGTGAAGAAAACAGTTCAAGACATGGAAGTAGAAATGGAATCAATAAAGAAAACCCAAACTGAGATAAAACTGGTAATGATACATTTAGGAACTTGAGCAGGAAACTCAGAAGCAAGCCTCATCAAAAAAAAATACAAGAGATAGAAGAGAGAATCTTTGTCATTGAAGATAAGATAGAAGAAATTTACACCTCTATCAAAGAAAATATTAAATTTAAAAATAAGTAACTCCAGGCCCCAAACATTAAGAACCTGGGGACACTGTGAAAAGACTGAGTCTATAAAATATAGTAATAGAGAAAGAAGAAATCCAAATGCACAGAAAATATTTTCAACAAAATCATAGAAGAAAATTTCCCTAACCTAACAAAGGAGGTGCCTATAAAGGTAAAAGAAGCACACAGAACACCAGAGACTGGATTAAAAAGAAATTCTCCATGTCACATAATAATCATAATTCTAAGTGTAGCGAACAAAGAATTAATACTAAAAGCTGCAAGGATAAAAGACCAAGCAACATATAAAGGCAGACCTAGTAGAACTACACATGACTTTTTAATGGTGGCTCTAAAAGTCATAAAGAACTAGACAAATGTTCTAGAAATTCTAAGATACCACAGATGCCAGCCCAGACTATTATGTCCAATCAAACCTACAATTACAATAGACAGATAAAGAAAGATGGTCCATGATGAAAGCAAATTTAAACAACATCTATCTAGAGACCCAGCCCTACAGAAGATGCTAGAAGCGAAACTTCTATCTGAATAGGTTAACAACAGCTTTGATGTCTGTCAGTGGATAGATGGATAAAGATAATGTCTTATATTTACACAATGAAATGTTACCCAGTCTCTAAAAAATCAAATCATGAAATTCTCAGGTAAATTGATCTAGCTAGAAGAAATCATCCTGTGAGGTGACACAGATTCAGAAAGACAAATATGGTGTATATTTGCTTATATGTGGATGTTACATTTTAAAGTATTGACAAGTAAGCTATAATCTATAACTACAGAGATTAGGTAGAGACAAAGGGAATAGGAGGAAGGATGGATATTCCTGAGAAGAAAAAATAGAATAGACAGTTATGGGTTTATGAGGGGGGTGCCTGGAGCTAGAAGGTAAAACAGGGAGGGGGAATGAAGGGAGCAAGGAAGGGAATACTTAGTGGGACAACAGAAACTATGGGTCATTTGAGGGATTGTCTGAAAATCAAGCATAGTAGAAACTCCCTGAAACATATATGTAATTTGAATATGATGTAAATGAAGTCACTAAATGATGGGGGAGACAGAGTACTAACTTAACATCTCTAATTACTGAATGAAATTTTCAGTCCTGGGAATGGGTTACATCTAATTGACGTTTTGGCTAAAATGGTCCCATGGAAATATCATACAACCCAAGATTTTTTCAAGGCTGCTCTCTACAAACTGATGGTAAGGCCCTATTGCTGAAGATACTAACTATATAATTCACACAGAATAGTATTCATGGTACTGGAAGGTATTCTACATACTATCAAAGGAGAATGGTAAACACCAACCCAGATGCAAATTCCTAGATCTACAAAGGTGACCTGAAAGATACACTGGTGTAATAATGGCACAAAGTTTATGGGAGTAATCAACCAATATCTGATTTTATATAAAGCTCACTCCATGAGATGGTCTTCATACCTAATATGGCTTGGGTGGCCAAGCATCTGAGACTACGTAGGCCAGGAACATAGGGAAAAATCAAATACTAATGTTCCAAGAAAGGAACACAGAAATTAAATGGCTCCTAATGACATTCTGCTATACTTACAGATCAGTCTTACTTGGCCATCATCAGAAAAGCTCCTTCCGGCAGCAGATGGAATCAAGTACAGAGGCCTACAACCAATATGCACAGTATGTCAGGCCTTAAAGCACTCATCCTTAAATGGGACGTCTCTACAACATCTCTCCCCGCAGGGCTCTGGGAGCTCTATGGAAGAGGAGGTGGAAAGAGTTTAGGAGCAAGAGGGGATAAAGGACACCAAGAAATCAAGATCTTTCATACACAACAGGTTGGTGAACATATGAACTCACAGAGACTGAGGCAGCATGCACAGGGCCTATGTGAGTCTGCACCAGATGTGGTCTTAGAGCTGAAAGGAGAAGTGGACACCCAGGCCCATCCTTCATCTAGAAGCTATACTTAATTGATAACCACTTGCAAATGAAATTTAAGTTTTCGCCAAGGGAGTCTACTGGGTAAACAAACCACTCTGAAGGGTAGGTCCCAGCTCAGTTGTGGATTCCCAACAGAAAACAAACTCAAGGGTATCTTTGCATCTTCTTCTTCTTCGCCTTCTTCTTCTTCTCCTCCGCCTTCTTCTTCCTTTTCTTTTTCTGCTCCTGTGGCCTCCATTTTTCTTTCTCATGGTATTCTCTGTATATGGGAACATGTATGTCTCTGTGTATATGTGCTTCTTGTGATTTTTCTCTGTCCCGCTGGCTCTTTTTCTTCTGTTTGTTTGTTTCATTCTATTCCAATTTGTTTTGTTTTGTTTCATCTTATTGTATTTTCTTTCATTATTCCTTAGATGTCTGTATATTTTCGAAAGAGAGAAAGGAAGGGTATGGATCAGATGGTAGAGTAAATGAGGACAAACTGAGAGGAGTATTGTGAGGGGATATCATAATCAGAATAGATTATATGAACAAATACATATTTTCAATAAGAAAAAAATGAAAAGGTTTATAAAATATCGGTATATAGCATATATGGAGAGAGAATATAACCAGATTCTTATATATTTTAGGACATTTTACTTATTTCCAGAGCTTCAAATACACATCTTAAAGAAGTTAGTTACACTGTTTAATAGAAATAACAGAAAGCAAATATTAAGTTAACAAGAGCTGTGTTGATATTTGCTAAGGAGGGTCAGGCAGCTGGGCAGATGTTTAAACAAAGGCACCAAGGTGAGAAAGTTTATTTCAGTTTCAGGGAATTTAAAGTGATTCAGTGCAGCTGAGACAGAAAATAATCAGCAAAGCTCAAATATGTGAAAACTTTGCTCCATTGTGGTAACCACAAGGAGCCTGGAGAAGAATGGGAACACGAGAAAATTGTGTTGGCATAGAACTTTACATGGAGTTGACAATAAGAATTTCTAATGATTTTGACAATAGTGATGTAACCAGACCTATTATTCATATGGAAGATACACTGTCTTCTATCTAGTCTTTTGGATAAAAAACTTAAGTGTAGAGAATAAAAATGGATATGAACTGCATCACAGGGTATCTGCCTACATGTATATATATATATATATATATATATATATATATATGTGCAAGAGTGTGTGGTGTAGGACATATGATGGTGTGAATGTGTATGACTGATTTTTTGTGAATGTGTATATAGTCAGTGTGTTCATGAGTGTTTATGTTAAAGAGTATGTGTGCTTAGGTTTGTGTGAATGTATGTTTGTGTGTATGAGTGTCTGTGAGAAAATGTGTGTGAGTGTGTGCAAGTATACACAGTATTAGTGACTGTTCTATGGGAAGTGCAAACTCTTGGTCAAGTTCTCTGGTAAAGCTGCCTACACTTGTGGGAGATTTTCATTTCCAGGCAGGACAGAGTCCTGCTCCTTTTCTTGCAAGGTGAAAGACAGGACTATCTTAGTGTTTCACAGCTGGATGGAGCCATGGTCTCTGATGGCTGACCAGGAAGGCAGTTCCAGTCTCTTTCTCAGCCTCTGACCACCCAGACTGGAGAGTTGCTAGGAAAAATAAAACCAGGTACCCAACCCTTCGATGCTTGGGCACAATAAGGGAGTTATTCTCATGGCATATAGACCTCATAGAGACCTGTGTGGTAAGGTCCCTTCGTATTCCTTTGTCAGAACCCAGAGGATGAGTTAGGGTGTTTCCAGTAAGACCTGAAACTGTGACTGTGTGGGTGACTTCTTCAGCTTGGAGTAGACATCCATAAAGCAAAGGGAAGCTGAGGGATCACAGCACACGTTTTATCCCTAAAGTCCAGAGGTCCACTGCTAGCTGTCTATCTCCACTGAACATCCAGTTTCTAAAGTGCTGTGCCATACTTTGTAGCAAGAATAAAGTATATTTGAATAACACTCCTGGGAGCAGAAGTTAATAAAAACTGTTTCCAGGAAATATGTGACCATGAATCCTTGACCACTCAATGAAATACATTTTTTATTTACTTGTTTTTTTTCCTTTTTCTTTTTTAAATACCATACTGGAGATTGAACCTAGAACTTCTCCCAGGCTAAGCAAGAGCTCTACCACTGAACTGTACTCCCAAATATCCTTTTATATTTTATTTTTGTCTCTTTACTCTTTATTTTCCAAACATTTCAATAAGATCTCTAGCTGGCTTAGTAAATTCTCCAGACAGGTTGCAAACCCTTTGTGTGGCTCAGACAGTCCTTGATTATTTTTATCTCCATGCTTCAGCTTTCTGTGTGGCAGGAATGATGTCCCAGGTTAGAAATGTATTTTTAAATACAAATGATTAAAAATAAACTAAAAAGCAATTCAGAATGACTGGATATAAAACAATAAAAGTAAAGTGAAAAGATAATCTAATCATTGGGGAGTAGATCTGCAATATATGTTGCTAATGATAGCTTATACACAGCATGTAATGGGAATTTCCAGAAATCAGTATAAAAGGTTTGCATACCCCACAGAAAATCAGACTAATATGCACTTCACAAAAATGAGATTGTAATGATTGATGATCATATAGATGCTACATTAATCACAGATTTACAAAGTAAAACCATCAATAGCACTATAACCCTCTTGGAATGGTGAATGTGTTCGTATCAGGCAACATCAATGAGGGTGAGGATTCAGAAAACCAGAAATCCTGTACACTGCCGCTGAGAGAATTAGTCATTGCAACCACTTTTAAAAACAGTATGTCATTGCTTATTGATTCAAGACATCACCAGGCTACGTGTAGATATAACAATGCGGGATTTATGCCTTGAAGTATATTTTTTCCGGTTTTTCGAGACAAGGTTTCTCTGTGTAGATACAAGGTTTCTCTGTGTAGCTTTGTGCCTTTCCTGGAACTCACTTGGTAGCCCAGGCTGGCCTCGAACTCACAGAGATCCACCTGGCTCTGCCTCTCGAGTGCTGGGATTAAAGGCATGCGCCAACACCAACTGGCACCTTGCAGTATTTTTATGTGTGGAAGAATGCATGAATAAAAAGATTCACAGAACCAGTCTTCATAGTTCTTCACACTGGAAAAATATCACATTCACACCACATTAATATGGATATATAAATTATAGTGTAGACTATTATACTGTCATGAAAATAAGTGAGTTAGACTAGTTAAAGAGAAAGAGAAGACTAGATGAAATAAACAGACAATGGTGATATTTATTTCTAGTTCAAAAAGTAAACAACAGAAAGGGATGTAAACTGTTTATTGGTATACCAATATAGGTTTTGTTTTTATGTATTTCTCTTTTAGGTTTTTCTCTAAGACTCCTAGCAATAGTGGGCACACAGTCTGAACTGGTCATCTCCTGTGACCAGGCGAGACTTCAAATGGAGAGAGTGGGAAACCAATCCAGCTATATAACCTTCAGCCTACAGTCTGTCCTACCTATGGGACATGCTGGGCTAAGGGTGGTCTAGAGGTTGAGGGAGTGGCCAACCAATGACCAGTATGTGATTGGTAATTGTAGGCATCAATTTGTCTGGGTGGAATTTGATAGTTAATTCTAAGATTAACTGTGAGGAAGTTTCTGGAGGAGAATGACAGTTGAATCCCTGAATGTATGAGGAAGACTCATGTCAGTGGAGGTAGCTATAAGCCAGTCTGCCCAGAGCATGGGTAAGTCACAAAGACAGTTCTGTTTCCTTACTCAGGCCCTAAAAAGCCCCTTCTACCATCACTAGTGTGCAGGCTGCCCCTGCCCCAGGAATCATAAACAAACAGAAGCTAAAGCTCTTTCAGTTTGTCAGTTGACAACCTTAAGTGTTCATATCTTTCTTCAGGAAGTTCTTGCAAAAGTACTTTTCATAAGACACAATTGATCAGACTCTCCATAAACAATGTAGCATAAATGTTATCTTGAACAATATGACAGTTCACAGAGGGCCAGTGCCAGCTACCTCAGACCTAATTATCTGTCCTCTTAGAAACAGAGAAGAAAATTTTATTATAGAGTAAATAGTATTCATTTCTTGAACCTGAACCCAAGCCAGGACCCTAGGGCCCTAATTGACTTTCTCAACATCTCACCAGAAGCCTGCAGGTTGTAGGTCAGTCAGCCTTCCTTGAAAGAGCAAGACCTTAATTAGCAATTGACTCCTGAAGGAAGCTGGCCACAAATGCCAGTAATAACAAAAGGCCCCCTAGTTGGAGGTGAAATGCATATGATGTTAGCTTCTAATTGATGTTACATTCCTTAATTTTATTTTGAGTTGAATTAACACAAATGAACTTCAGAGCATTTCCACAGTTCATGTGCCATGACGGTTCTGCTTTTGATACTTAATTATAAAATAGTACAAGACTATGGAGAAAAGGACAGAACAACAGTGGAACACAGAAGAACTCATCAGAAAACAAAATCTGTAACCACAAACCCAGTAAACGCAACGCAATACTGACAGTTCAACAAATCTCTCTGCAGTGATTCCTTGATCCTGGCAAAAAGCCATGAGCACTATCAGTGAGGCTCATTCTTTGCTCTCTTAACCACTCTTTGTATGTGATGTGTAAATTAACATTCTCCCCTGAAGCAGACAATAATCAAATTCTCACTCTACTCATGGGTTTGATACTTTATATTTCTTGAGCCATTCCAGGGGGTAAATATTGACACCTGGATGTGATTTGATTTAGTATTTCCCTGATTACAGCAGAGATTAAGCACCATGTCAAACAGTTATTGATTCTTGGATGATATTTTTATTTAGGAATTTTCTTTTAGAGTCTTTGCCTCTATTTCCATGGAGTACTCTGTCTTTCCTTGTTGATTTGTGAGACTCCCAATATTAGCTCTTTATCTCTTTCATTATATACAATTATGTTCTTCCAATATGTGCCTTTCCATTTGGCTTCTGCTTTATGAGTAGTCCTTTTGAACTTGAACAGAGAACTCATGTATGTTTTCTTTTGTGATTAGGAATTTTGTGTCTTTGGAACACTCTTCTTATTGCAAGCAGTGATGAGTACATCCTACAACATCTTCCAGATGTTTGCTTTCTGTTCTTTCTCTTATGGAGGCTGTCTCCCTGGAATTATATAGGCCACAAACTTGAGGACACATTTTCATTTCCTTTTTTGTAATATAGAGTCTCACTTTTACTGATAATTTCTTATGCCACTGATTGTAAGGCCAGCCCTATTTGAATCTAATGTATGTATGTGTGTATATATATATATATATATATATATATATATTTCTACCATGCCACACGCAATGGATCATAAGTTCAGTGATTTAAAACAATATAGCTGCTGACTATTTCACTTGAAGTCTGTTTTAGCCATGTCCTTTATGTAGTCTCACACTGCAGATCCTACCATTGTTGCCAGCATATTTACTTTCTGGAGCCTTGGGACAAATTCACTTACAAGCTTATATAGGTTGACTATGTCCACTTCCAGTGACTGTGGAAGGACAGAGATGATCATTGTGTTCTAGACAGTGACACAGAGAATGTTCTTTGTCTCTAAATTGTTGGCTCCCTCACATGTTTCTCATGTGGCCCTAACTTGCAGTCTGAGAGACAGTTTGTTCCCTATGGCTGACTGTTAACTTCTGCAATAACTGGCAACTACCAAAGAAAGTTTCTTGTTTGAAGTACTTATGTGATCAGCAGAGCACAGCCAGACAACTATTGAAATCCATTTCTCTTAAGATATATAGTTTTAAGCCGGGCGGTGGTGGCGCATGCCTTTAATCCCAGCACTTGGGAGGCAGAGGCAGGCAGATCTCTGTGAGTTCAAGGCCAGCCTGGGCTACCAAGGGAGTTCCAGGAAAGGTGCAAAGCAACACAGAGAAACCCTGTCTCAAAAAAACAAACAAACAAAAAAAGATATATAGTTTTAGTTGCATCTCTGAGCATTGTTTTTCTATGGAGTCCCACAAAGGTTTCTTAGTGAGATCTGAGCTTGCTTTACCCAGCAGAGCTGCATCCAAAGATTGCTTGACCATGTGCGTGATTTCTAAGTGATTGGACGTATCTATACTTGGCTGTGCAAGGGGGAGGTCTTTAGCTCCACCCCTTGGCATTCCTAGAAATATCCCTTTCAAAGAGACAGAAGGGGCTGGTGGATAAGGATCTAAGCCCTCCTGAGGCTATCCTGTGTTTCTGTTTGTCTCCCCTCTATCCTTCTATCTAAATCTCTTATCCCTTTCTCCTCAAGAGTACCATGGGGTAAAATGTGGGAGCTTGTATCCCAGCTAGCTTTCTACAGATGGCTCCAGGAACAAGGACCAGGAGAGAGGGGGGATCATGGGTATAAAGAGGCATGACTGATAAGGAATTAAAAATAAAGGTGATGGTATTTCATTCTCAAGAATGAGATGAATTATATTTTCATCTAGGTTTCTTTCTCTTTTTCTCTCTCTTAATTTCTATCTATAAAAATTAAGAAAAAAAATGTAAGATAGTATATAGAAATATAGTGTAAAAAGAAATTTAGAATAAGAGTAGAATTAGGAATGTTGGGTGAGAAGAAACTTGGGTAAGGTAGAATAAGGTAAGTAACAAGACCGAGGAACTATGTCCTTGATTTCCAGCTATGGGACTATGAATGCAAACTCCTGGTGAAGAATCAGAGAAAAATCTATGAAAGATGAAAAAAAAAAAAAAAAAAACCTCCTGTGGAAGCTTTTGGCCTGTGGACAGCTTCATTCTAAGTCCTCAGTGGCAGAGGAAAGAATTTTCCCTGAAGCAGATGTGGAGGTAACAAAACTCTCCACTCCACCAGCAGACACCATTACAGCACTGTACAATAAAAATTAGTTTCCATATGACCATGAAGCCAAAGTTTAGAGAATGGAAGTCTTGGGAAAAATTTAGCAATTGTGCTTTCTAAAAAATTAAAAGCTTTTCAGACCTTACCTTCTCAGATTTTTTTTCTCTGTCTGTAAGGGCAAAAATTTAACTCACTTGGAAACAACATCTATCAGTATGGGAAAATCTGTAATTGCCCTAGGGAAAAAAAAAGAAAAGAAAAACCTCTTGGAATATGGCAAATCTTCTTTGCTAATCCTGTCTGGCCTTCAAGCCAGCAAAAACAGCAGCCATAATCCCCTGTTGCCAGAAACTACACCCGTGAATGTGCAGGCAGAAAGCCAAGCAGGGGAAGCATCCCCCAAGGTGGAGCCACAGCAGAGGCAGTGTGGGACCCAGGGAGGGGCCTGCTGGTGTGCAAGCAGTTAGCAGAGAAACTGAGCTTTGGCTAAGGCGTCAGGGACTCTACATCTTGGGGGAGGGGACAAGCAGGGACAATCAGAGGATCAATCCTGGAAAAAATCTTACTGAATAAGTTTATTTCAACTACTTTCATCTTCTTTCACAAACCCAGGAAGGAGGGGGAGTGAAGCACCAACAAGTTTTTGCTTCTGATAAGCACCTGTCTGAATGGAGGCAGACTTGCATAATACATTCCCAGGATGGTGTCATGTGAAAAACTCAATCTTAATTTAAAAAAAGCTCCAGTGATATAAGAGCAGAAACTTGATTTTGACCCTGTGAACAAAACCTGGAGAGTAACAGCTGCTATTGGCTGCAGTTGAGTTTTCTCCCAGACTCAGAAATGCAACCTGAGAAATGTAGTTCAAAAAGTAGCTTGGGAAATGTAGTGACTATATAGAGAAAGGCAGTTTGCTTAAATGAAGTTGGTACCGGAGATGCCAGTACTACACTGTCCCAAAACTCTGTTTTGTTGTTGCTGTTTGTTTGTTACTTTTGTTTTGTTTTTTTTTTTGTTTTGTTTTTTCAGTTCAAAATGCTATTTTTTTCCACAAGCTTTGTTAGCTTGCCTCCAAGGAATGAGAAACAGGCAAATAGCTTGCCTGTCAGGAGGCAATTAAAATGCTAATACCATTTGTCAACAAGCCACTTTGAAATCGTTTAGAAAACAAGGGAAAGTGGTCCTTACTCTGGGAAATTGCTTCAGATATAAAAGCAAAACTTACAGGATTGAGTTTTGCTAAAAATATGCATGAAGGAAATACTGGCATCCTTAAAAATGCTTGTGGTAATCTTAAAAAGCAGCTTTAAAAAAATTAAGAAGGGAATTTTACCCTCAGTTAAGCTTAGAGCCACTGATAAATTAGGCTCTGACTTCAAACTCTCAAGAAAACTTTCAGAATGATATCAAAGCTCACTATAAACTCCGAACTTTAGAAATGAATTGTGTACTTCCAGCCTTGTTAATAGTTCATTTAAGAAATCTCTTCCAAAATTTTGTAAAGTAGTCCTATATAGTTTGCTTTGAATGTAAGTTAGTTCTATTAAGACATTCTTCTAGACAATTTGTAAAATAGTTCTATAGAGTTTCCTTTTGAATATAAGTTTGTAAAATAGAGTTTCCTTTTGAATATAAGTTTGAATGTAAAAAGTGTAAATATTGAATGTAAAAAGTGTAAATATTGAATGTAAAAAGTGTAAATATTGAATGTAAAAAGTGTAATGTTCAATGAAAGTTTGTAAAAAGTGTATAGTTACATTCATACTTGAATTGTTTTCATTACTCTTTTGACTTCAGATATATTTGAATACTTTTTATGATAGCTTAAAATATAATTTTATGATTTCAGTGGCCCCTGGAAAACTTAAGTGTATGTGTCATAATTAGGGGAGTTTTTCTGTCTCCTTCCTAGAAGCTTCCACTCCTTTTTCTGTTTAGAAAGGGAGAAGCCTCCCACCATAGAGTTAGTTTGTAAACGTGTTTTTTATAATTAGCATGGGTTTTTGTTTACTCAAGCAGCTACTTTGAAATGATTTGAAATGACTGTTTTCTCCTGGGAATCAAAATAGTCTCTTGAAAGTCTTATTGAGCATCTGTTAAGAGAGAATTTTGATACAGGAAAAGGGCTTGGTACAGCTAAGACTGCTGTAGTCACCTTAGACCCAATCCAATAAAGATATTCCATCTTTATTATCCTCTACTCCTTTACTGGAGGTGTGGCAGCTATGGGGATTTCTGTGGATATTTGCAAGCTCATAGTAGGGACCTGGGTTAGAGTTGAGTTAAACTCTGTATCCCCTCTTGCCAGAGGCTGATAACCAAAGATGGGCAACTTTCTTCTTCATAACTTCCTGAATGTATGAATGTACAATTAATCAAGAAGGACTACCCAAAACAGGCACAGTCTACCTGAGGAGCATGGGAGGAGCCCTTTTTTATATCAAGAAGAGGGAATTGTGGAGCCCCCACATAGGTTTCCTAGTGAGATCTGAGCTTGCTTTACCCAGCAAAGCTGCATTAGATTGCTTGACCATGTGCATGGTTTCTAAGTGATTGGAAGGGTCTACACTTAGCTGAGCTAGGAGGAGGTCTTTTGCTCCACCCCTTGGCATTCCTATAAATAACACTTTAGAAGATACAGGAGGGGCTGGTGGATAAGGATCCAGGCCCTCCCGAGGCTATCCTGTGTTTCTATCTGTTTCTCTCCCCTCTCCCCTCTATCCTTCTATCTAAATCTCTTATCTTTCTCTCCTCATATGCACCCTGGAGTAAAATAGAAACATTTCAGATGGCGTTTGATGGGAAGGACAGCAAAGATCTTTGGGCAAAGAAGATGGAGCAGGCCACCATGGCTACATTACAAGGCCCAGACATTTCAACTCTGCACATCCAGCCCATGATAAAAAGAGGAAACCTTTACAAAAGGACCAATGTGCTCACTGCAAAGAAATTAGTCAGTAGAAGAATGACTGCCCACAATGTAAACAGGCCTACCAACCCAGGCCAGTCATAGCTATGAAGGATTTGTGAGATCAACACTCCTTCAGGCTAGGCCTCTAGGAGTTTTTGGTAACCTTCACCATCAAGGGCCAACCTGTAAGTTTTCTGGTGAGCACAGGGGCTATACATTTGGTATTATGGAAGCCCCTAAAATCCCTTACCAAGCAAACAATTGAAATGCAGGGGGTAATGGGGGATATTGAAGAATATAAATGGACAACTGACTGGACTGACAACCTAGGACAAGGAACTGTGACTCATTCTTTCATTATTATTCCTGAATGGCCCTACCCTTCACTAGGATGGAACCTCTTAAACAAGCTCCAGTTAACTATATCAATCTCAGGAGACACTTCTAGGTTGCAACTGGGAGGCCCTGCTAAGGCTTTAACTATATAACATACCCAATAAGTGAGAAATACTTGTTGCTCCAAAATTCAACCCATTCTCCAGAAGAGGAATGGAAAAAGTTGTTCCAGAAAATCCCTGCAATTTGGGGAGAGCACAATCTTCTTGGCATGGCCAAAGTCACCCATCATAGTGCAACTAACATCTGGTGCTATGCCCATTTGAATCAAGAAATACCTCACCAGCTCAAAAGCCAGGGAGGGGATTAAGGTTCACATCAAGTACCTTCTTAAAGCAGGCATACTTTCTCCTTGTCAGTCAGTGTGGAATGCCCCCACCACCACCCGTTACCTGTCCTTTTGGAACTTTGGACAATATACAAACAAGTGCAAGACTTCAGGGAAGTGAACAAACAGGTAGAAGCCATTCACCTGTCTCTTCCAATCTCTACACTTTGCTCAGTCTATTACTGCCAGAGCACAAAGTTTACACTGTATTAGACTTAAATGATGCATTCTTCATCTCCTGTCAAAATTAAGTCAGCCCTTCTTTGCATTTGAATTGGCCAAACCTGAACTGGAGATACTGATATTGGGACAACTAACCTGGACCAAACTGCCTAGAAGGTTCAAAAAACTCTCCCAGCACCTTCAATGAACCACTCACCCAAGATTAAAGTCTCTTCTGTAGTAAGTAACTTTGCTTTAATATATGGATGATTTATTATTGGCCACTAAAGATGAGGAGGACTGTTTAAGAACCAGCTGCTGCCATTTGTCTGTTTGGAACCTGTAGCCCACTTAGACTATAGAGATTCTAAAAAGAAAGCCCAAATGTGCTCACTCCAGGGTACCTACTCAGGATATGAATGAAGAGAATGGAAATGATTGTTGTCCCATTCCCATATATCAGCCATGCTGCAAATCCCAGCTACAACCACCAAGAAAAAGGTTAGGGAGTTCCTGGGAGCTGTTGAGTATTGCCTTCTTGGGACACTGGGTTTGCTGAAATTGTAAAGTTTGTACTTTGGGATAGGTTGGGGAATATGAGGAGGCCATTGAGAACTTAAAAGAAGCCCATGTACAGGCCCTTCTTTAACTCTTCCTGGTGTCTCCAAGCCCTTTTATCTTTATGCCCATTAAAGAATGTCATTGCCAAGGGAGTCCTGACTCAGACCCAAGATCCCTGGAAAAGGTCCATAACTTATATCTCAAAGACACAAAATTCTGTAGCCTCACCAGGCGGTGGTGGCGCATACCTTTAATCCCAGCACTGGGGAGGCAGAGGCAGGCAGATCTTTGTGAGTTCCAGGCCAGCCTGGTCTACAGAGCGAGATCCAGGAAAGGCACAAAGCTGCACAGAGAAACCCTGTCTCTAAAAACAAAACAAAACAAAAAAAATTCTGTAGCCTCTGGATGCCCTCTACCCTTGTTTAAAAGCCACTGAAGCCACTGCAATTCTTGTAAAATAAGATGACAAGCTCACATTGGGACAGACTAATTGTAAAAGCTCCACATAATGTGGAAACCCTGCTGAGGGTTGCCGCCAAT
The DNA here is from genome assembly GCF_949786415.1 of Peromyscus eremicus. Classification (NCBI taxonomy): domain Eukaryota; kingdom Metazoa; phylum Chordata; class Mammalia; order Rodentia; family Cricetidae; genus Peromyscus; species Peromyscus eremicus. The sequence goes on along the minus strand of NC_081426.1, from coordinate 16,681,070 downwards.
TCAGATTTTAAATGCCTGTCTGAATCAGTACCTACCCCTTCTTTTAGATAAGGACAGATTGACCTTTTATAAATCCTTGACCATCAGTCCTACCACCTTGATGCTGGACAATGACCCTGATGAGCCCATCGTTGACTTCCTGGGGATTCTGAATATCATCCAAGGTGCACAACAAAGCCTGACAGACATTCCTATCACCTCCAGAGATGTGGATCTCTACACAGATGGCAGCAGCTTTGTTCAAGAAGGAACCAAGTATGTGGTGGCAGTGGTGATTATGGGCCAAAAGGAAGTCATTTTGGCACAAGCCTTGCCCAGGTGCATATCTACCTAGAAAGCAGAAATAATTGCTCTGACACAGGCTATAAAATGGTCTGAAAGAAGAAACAAGAATGTGTAGTCAATATGCTTTTGCCATGGTTCCTGTTCATGAACAGCTATATAAACAGAGGTGCTTACTTACCTCAGCGGAAAAGACTATTAAAAATAAACATAAAATTGTCCAGTTGCTATAGGCCATCTGTCTTCTAACTTGACCAGTCATGATACACTCTTGGTGTACTACATCCAGAAGACAAAAGTCTGCAAGCTTAAGGTAACAACTATAAAAATCAAATCAAAGAGGCTACCCAGGGAACCCAAGTTCCAGACCATCCTAGAGCTATCTGCTGCCACCAAGCCTCCACTCTGCCTTGATGATGATGTTCCTGAATACAATCCAGATGAGATCAAGTCATATTCTTACTTTGAGGCTCAGAAGAGCTGTAATGGATGGTGAATCTTGCTAGTTGGAAGAATCTGCATGCCAAAAGTACTGGGTCAAAAATTACTAACTGTCTTTCATGGCTCCATGTGGTTGTCATCTCCCCTAATGTCAGGCTACCTGGACACTGAGGAAAAACTTCAGAGCATTTCAGATGAATGGCTGGCTCCTGCCCTGACAAATGCCAAGAAGGACATGCTTCCTCCGGGGCAATGGAGTTAAGATACTATAGCTGGTGGATTTGGGGAATTGGATTTGACTGAAATCAAGCTGGGACTAATGGTTACATAACATAGCCCAGGAGTACAGCTCCCAGAATTGCTACAGGATTGTAAGTAGAATACCTTCAGAGTAGCAGGGTTTGAGGAAACTTTTTTTAATCTGAGAATCTTTAGGAATACGTTTTTATCTATCTGAAATTAATGAGAAGTCATTTTCCTGACAATCCATAGACATATATGCCCATAAGACTCAGATGTAATCATGAGATTACATACACACATCACATTAGATTACACATTACAGTGCAGGTACTGGGGAGATGCTAGAGCTGTTTCTGTACATGTGAAATCACAGACAGAAGCAACAGTTTCCAGAGACTTTGGTCCCATAAACCTTGTTTGAATGAAGTTCTCCTCTGTCAGAGAATTATTCATCAGGTGGGTTGACATCTGGATTATCAATTGCCATCTACTGTATTTGCATTACAGCCTACAACAACTCATGACAGTTACACTTATCTTCAGGTATTTGTTGACACCATCATGGGCTGGATAGAGAGATCTTTCCATCCAGAACAGAGACAGCCCAGGTGGTAGCTAGAAGGTTATTCCCAAATTTGTCCTCCCCATATCTCTATGGTTGGTTCTACAATGGCTTGGCCTTCACAGCCAAGTTATCTCAATGGCTCTCTAACACTCTAAATATAAACTGGAAACTTTGTAGTATATATCATTCTCAGAGTTTAGGAAAGGCAGAAAGGATTAATAGAACATTAAAGGAGATTTTAACTAAATGTACTCTTGAAACTGGGTGGTAACTGGGTTGACCTCTTGCCTTATGCACTTCCCAGGGTCTGTCGTACCCCATACTGAGAAAAGTTCACCCCATATACAATAGTGTTTGTGTGACCACCTCCTATGATCACTAGGGTACATGCTGGACTATATCAGATTGCCTCACTGCAATCTCTGGGTCTTTACAATGATTGCAATTAACCTTGGATAAAATTTTCCCTCAGGTTTAGGCTGCTCAACCTGTTGGGTACCAGCCATCTGACCACCCATTCCAAACCAGATATGCTGTACTGGTCCACACTTTCAAAATTGGCCAGCATGAAGCTAGATGGAAAGGGCCTTACATCATGGTTTTTGGGATGCCTACTCCTGGATTAATCACCCACTCCTCAAGAAGGCAATGGAGGAACCTGCAGGAGAAGTGCAATTCCCCAGAAGTGGAAAGTGACTGAGAAAGGACCATTAAAAATCAGACTTTCTAAAGTTTGACTATCTCACATGACTTTAAAGATCTTGTTCTAACTATTGGAATCTATGCTATGATAGTCTTATGGCTAAGTTTTATTGTTTTATGTTCAGCCTGTGCAAATAGAACCTAAAGGCATCTTGACAACAGAAATAAAAGGCACCCTTATCATACGAAACACCCTGTTACCGTCTTAACATGAAAAAGATTGCTTTTATCCACCAGAACACATAGTTTGAACAAAAGAAGAGGAGCAGATTGTCTTTAGCTAGATGGATGGAGGGTACTTGGGATGGACTAATTTAACTGACCAATATCAATGTAATAATACAGACTTCAGCATAATTAAACATTCTTTAAAAGGTTCTGGTAATAGAAATTACAAATGTGCTAAAATAAGAAGGGGAAGGGAAGATTCATTAGTCACTTCAATTGAACTTAACATACCCAGAGTAGCCCTGTTTGTAACTAACAGTACAGTGCATAACCTTTGGCTCCATCCAGCACCAGAAGGCCAACAAAAAAAATTCCTCCTCTGTCAGAGAAGATTCCTCTATTCCCAGTTGCTTAAAAAGAAACTTGTAAGGAATAGGGATTTCATATGAAAATTATACAAAGATAAGGGAGTACAAAATGGAACACACCCCCACTAATGTTTTAAAAGTTGCAGGAATGTTCCTGTTAGCAATGTAAAGAGAGTCTCCTATCAAGGATTTGACAGGTACTCATAAATGAAGGGGGAAATGATGAACCTGCCTGAATTAATTTGAAGGCAGGAGCCATTTTGTTGTATTGTTCCATTTTCTCTAAGAGCTGAGTTTCTGTTTTTAAGTTTCTGTTTCCTGGAACCTGCCCCAGTGCACGACCTTGACATGTTTTTGAGAGCACTCTGAGGACTCTTCCTAACCAGTGACCACATGATCATGGCTTTTTTTTTTTTTTTTTGAGATTTTTTTTGCACTTCCTAACTATCCCATTGTCTCACTTCTGTAAGCCTGCTTTGCACCTACTCATGGTTTTACTCTTTCAAAGTCCCTGAGAAATGGACTCAGCACTGCTTTCTCTCCAACCTGACTTAGGAGGCAGTAACCGGTCAGCTCTCTGGTGCACCTAAAAAACATCAAGCTTGCTTCAAATTTGGATCACAAATTGTAGTAGTGCTCTTATTCTTTCCAGGTGGGATTAAAACCTCCTGTGGTAGATGGGAACAAATACAGAGACCCACAGCCAGATGGTATTCAGAGAGTGAGAGACCATGGAATCCTTAGTCTTAAATTGGATTTCTTCATCAAATTCCTCCCTTCAGAGCTCAGGGAATCTTTCCAAAGAGGAGGCAGAAAGATTGTAAGAACCAAAGGCGATGGAAGACATCAAGGAAAAAAGTCCTTCTAGAAGTAATAGAACTGATGCACACATGAAGTCGGAGACTGTGCCTCACAAGGTTTTCAAAAGTCTGAGCCAAATGGGGTCCCAGGACTGAGAGGGAAAGTAGACATAGCCTCCATTCCTAACACAGAAGCTAACTTCAAATGATAACAGGTTGCAAAGGGAAATTTATTTTTCTCCAATGGAGTCTCATTGGGTATACAAACCACATTTAAGGGCAGGCTCCATGCTTAGCAGTAGATAGCCAACATTAAATGAACTCAATGTTAGTTTGGAAGGGTTTTGTCTCACACTGCTTTGCTTGACTGTTTTTCCCCTTACAGATTTTTTTCTTATATATTATGGTTTCTGATTTTGTTTTTGTGGGTTTTCTGTGTGTGCAAATGTGCACGTTTCTCAGTATCTGTACGTGTTTCTTGTGCTTTTTGTTTAGCTACTATTATCTTGTTTGTTTGTTTTTCTCATATAATAGTTTGTTTATTTTATCTTACTTTATTATTATTTTTAAATGTTTACTTGTGTACTAAGGAGAGCATATAGGGAAAAGAAAAAGAAATCTAGTCAGTTTATGGAAATCCCAGTCATTGAGATGATGTACAAAGTAATGTAGTGAAAGCATTGAGTTGCTTACCAAAGGCAATAGCTGTGGTGTGTAGCTAAAGTTTTCCTGCCTGGCCCACAGTCAGGACAAATCTCTCTCACCTGCCAGTCCCACAGCCACTCAGACCTAACCAAGTAAACACAGAGACTTATATTGCTTACAAACTGTATGGCCGTGGCAGGCTTCTTGCTAACTGTTCTTACAGCTTAAATTAATCCATTTCCATAAATCTATACCTTGCTATGTGGCTCATGGCTTACCAGCATCTTCACATGCTGTTTATCATCGTGGCAGCTGGCAGTATCTCTCTGACTCAGCCTTCCACTTCCCAGCTTTATTCTCCTCCTTGTCCCGCCTTTACTTCCTGCCTAGCCACTAACCAATCAGTGATTTATTTACTAAACAATCAGCAACACACTCGACATACAGACCATCCCACAGCACTTCCCTTTTTCTTTCTTTCTTTTTTTTTTTTTTTTTTTTTTGCAAAAAGGAATGTTTTAACCTTAACAAGGTAAAATTGCATATAATTTGGGAATTTGGGCGTAGCTTCTCTTACTACTTCCTGCTGGAGGGGGGAGCTGTATCTTATGGGGACACAAAGAAAATTTTAGGATTATGGAATAGTCCATGAGGCTGTATCATCTGAGCCAGTTGCCTTGAAATGGTTCTGGATGTTGGATCATCTGGGCCATGGTGTCATTGGAGACCTTTCAGGGGGTCTTGGCTGGTCAAACCTGATGTATCTTAATCTGGAACAAATCCATAGCCTTTGGCTTTCTGTGGGAACAAAAGCAGAGACTCTTTTCCAAAGCAACATATCCTTATATCCAAATTTTGAAGTCAAGGTATCTTTAAAATATACATATTGGTTTAACTCAACATCTTTTACGATCAAATGTTTTTCTGCAGTTAAAAATCCCAAACACAACACAATCCAGATTCTCTGTGTAATATTCATCTTTATGTGGCTTTTTTTATATTAATTTTACTGTCTCTTTAAAGACTTTATTTTTTAAAACTATGTATTTGTATATATAACTGTATATATCACCTTTTTTGTCTCTTTCAAGCCTGCGTATATTTTACACACATTGCAAACTATTACATCTGAATCTGTCTTATTGTGAATCTATTGCTTTAAACTGCAGCAGCTGTGGCTGCTGGCTCCACCCACCTCAGCTTCCCAACATGGTTACATTTACCACCAGCTCTGGGAGCTTTTGTGGGTCTATGCTTTTAGCCAAGCAGCGTGTAGCCCAGAAACCTCTTTTTTTTTGTTTTGTATTAGCAAAGTCTAAATCCATCATGCAGCTTAAAGTGCCACTTGCAGAGGCCTCATTCTAAAACTCTGGGAAAGGTTAAAGAACCTGTATGGCCTCATCTGAAACATGAAACATTTGGACACTGTTGTCAGGGGCACACTGAATTTCTTCTTTGAAGGTTTTATCCCAGACGCCACTTTCCATTCCATATCTATCACATGTTCTGTTTCAGATGTAAAGATGTTACTGAGTTTGTCTGATATACAATTTACATTTGTGTTTAGATGTTTAATCATTGGTAAGTAATACACACACCTCCACCTCTCAACACTACCATAAAAAAAGATGTAATCATTTTTTGGATATTTAGATGGGGGCACTTTAGGTCTTTAGTAAGTATATCTTTAGAGATTTTATAAGGTAAACTTGAATATCTACCAAAAATTATGAATAATGTATACAGGGTTTAGATTCTTCTGAGTAGCTGATCAAGTGCAGATACAAGAAAGAGAAATACGAGTTGAAGAACACGGATTAATTATTTCAGGTATCCTGAAAAAAGTAGACAAGTCCACCATGAAGCCTCTAGTCTTGATCCACATTGGACCAGCATCTGACTTAGGCCAGGCAAAGATGGGAGAATACTGTCTCCTAGGAAGATGGAGTGGCTTAGTTTTGAGTTTGTTAGTTTGCATCTGAAGACTCCAAGTTGACTTGTCTGTATCTTTAACAATTAGAAAGCTAGGCATCCCCAGTCCGCATCCAAAAGATAACAAAACAATATAATGTGTACAAAATTAACTTGATGTAATTGCATTGTGCTGTTTAAACTGTTCTAACCTGGTGAATTCACTCCAAGTATCAGAATTCACTCTTGAGGTAATTGTCAATTAACTTTCCACCTAATTAGAACCCACAATACCTGAATCACTCTCCCTGAACATACAGATTTAATTTTAATGGCAACATCAATGTTTTAACTACAGTAAAGAATAACTCATATATTAAAATATATTTTAAAAAGTCACATTTTAGCATTTGCAATAAGAGAAGTATTATGAGGGCATAGTAATGAGAATGAAATTGACTAACCTAGAAACTTAGAAAAAAACATATCATTGACTTTGAAATACATATCAGGACCTTCAGGCATATCAATGCAAAACAAAACTTTCTACTCACAAGGATAGTTAATTTGGAGAAAAATTTGAATGGTTTTGGTCACCCAAAACATATGGTCACTATTTAGGACGTTTTAGTGTGGTTGATATATTGTGCACCCCAATAAATTTATCTGGGGATCAGAGAACAGAACAGCCACTATATTATGGAGATTAGGCAGTGGTAACACACACCTTTAATTCTAGCATTCTGGAGGCAGAGATCCATTTGGATCTCTGTGAGTTCTAGGCTTCACTGGAAACAGCCAGGCATGGTGACACACACCTTTAATCCCAGCACTTGAGATCTCATGTCTTACTTGGGAAAGACTCATGCCTTTAGAATCACAGGAAGTGATGGCAGGAAGCAGAAAGATATCTAAGACTTGGGGACCAGGAACTAGAGGCTTTTTAAGATTTTAAGCTTTTAGGCTTTTGGCAGCAGTTCAGCCGAGATCCATTTGGATGAGGACTCAGAGACTTCCAGTTTGAGGAAACAGGATCGGCTGAGGAGTTGGCAAGGTGAGGTTAGCTGTGGCTTGTTCTGCTTCTCTGACCTTTCAGAATTTACCCCAATACCTGGCTCCCCTGAGGTTTTCCTTTAAAAAGACCGTTTAGAAATTCATGTTACATTTTTATACTATAGAACCAAGAAAATCAAGGTATTTTAAAATATAGTGGTGGAAACATCAACTAAGTATGTTACAGCAAAACAGGCAGATAACTGCTGTAGGCTTCAGATGTTGTTTAATGACTGTTGAGCCTTTGATTAGTAGGAAAGTAGGGATTAGTTTGTATATTGCAAAGGAATTTACCTCATAGTCAGAAGGTGGTTAGGTCATATTCAGTGGTGGGAAATAAGTGGTTATTTACAGTGATAACAATAGCCCAATATAATTTGGGTCTGGCATGCAATATATCTACTTCTCAGCCATTGATATTATAATAGTCAATCAGCCTTATAGAATGCTTAACACAAGTGTGGCTTTTTGTTTTCCTGTGAACTTCAGTTCAGTTCAGCTCAGGACAAGAGAGATTACATTCTTATATTCTTTATCCATAAAGCATATGACTTGTGAGAAAAGAAACTTGCCACTTTTCTCTTTCACTTTATTGTCCTATCTGGGATATACCACAAGCATAGATGTGTATGTCTTTCTATAGTGTCAAAATTTATTAAATAAGAATAAATTCATAATCTCTTTCTGTTTCATTGGCTGCAATTTCATAGAGTCCTCATTTCTGAGAGAGCTGGTTGTCAACAGTCACAGGTTCTTTATTGTAATCTTAATTACTAATATTAACTCTCAGATCATACATGATGCTTCACCAAGTGTTTTATATCAGGGAGGTGTTATATAGAATGGCTGAAAGTATAAAAGAGGAGGCAAAGTTCAAAGTGGGCTTCTTGGATATACAAGTGGAGATAACTGAAAGAGAAAGAGAGATGCTGCAAATGATTATACAATACAGCCAACTGGAGAAAAGGTTAAGACCTGTGGACCTAAGTCAGAAGGTGGAAGAGAAGCCCAAGCCTGCTCTTACAGACATGTAGGACCAGATGTGCAGATGAAAAGATGGATGAGTGGTTAGGTGGATGGGTAGATGGATGAATGAATGGATGTCAATTCAAGTGGGATACATAGAACAATGGGGCCCATTGTAAACTAAAACCCTTGGAGCAGCTGGAAGTTCTCTACTTCTTGGTCTCCTGGCACCCATATTGTCATGACCATCCCTTGATGCAAAATGCATTCAAATATATGTCAAAAGTTTTCATGGTCAATTACAGTCTCAACACTGTTCAAAATTCTAAAGCCTCTTCTTAACCTGAAGGCAATTTCTTAGCTGTGACTGTGACTTATTGTAAATTATAACAAACAACAACAAGAAACTTTCAGCATAAAATGACAAAAAATATATATTACAATCCCAAAACAGAGGAATATAATATTGCAAGAAAGTAGTGAACTTACTTAAGACCAAATCTCATCAGGGTGAGCACCATACCCCGCTGCTGCATGTCCAGCATATGAAATTCTTAATAATAAAGTCATCTGAATTTCAAAGAGCTTATTGGAGTACTGAGTCTCCAATTCTGCTGCCAGTAGCACACAAAACTTTTCTCTTGGGCTCTGTCCCTTTCATGTATGCAGGTTGGGCACCTGATAATTCTGGCCTCTCCAATATCACAAAGTCTTAATTACAACTTAAGGTTCAGTTTCATAGTTTTACACAGTGTTTTTTTCAGGGCTTCCTCACAGAGAGCCAAACAACACACACGCTTTGACCTTAGTAGCACTCTGGAACATGGATTTATTCAAGAGTGAATGTTGCCAGCTCCAATAATAATTGGCTTGGTAAGATATGCCCATTGATACAATGACATGAAAGTTATGTGAGTAACCAACCACTTGCTGATTCGAGTTAAGACATGAAACATAACTGCCACTGTTAATAGAGCCAAGATTCTGTGACTAAGTAGGTCATAGATCTGAAGTGAGACTATAGTATCATTTTTCTACTAAATGAGCAGTGTTAAACTGGCTACTAATCATTTATCTTTATACCCATAGATCAGTACGTCTCTTCCCCCTCATCAAAGAAGCTTCCTTTTGCAGTAGCTGGAAATTAACACAGTGACCCACAACTGTAAACATCAAGGAAATAAGAGACTTGGGAGTGTTAAGCCTTAAATAGGACACTTTTATATCACACCCACTCTCCTAAAGCTCAGCTATTACCATGAAAGAGAGGGGGGAAAGGTAAGACCTTGAGGCAGTGGATGGCTATAGAAAAACTATTTTACAGACACAACAGAAAAGTTGCACATATTCATTCATAGTGATTGTAAGAATGTTTGCAAAACATGTGTAAAAGAAAAAAAAAGCCAGCCAAAATCCTAGCATGGGGGAGATAATCATAAAATTCTATACCTAGCTGTGGAGCTATTGGCAGCTGTTGGCTTCTGGGAGAGTAAGAGTCAGTTTACTTTAAGGATATTGACCCAAAGAAGCTATCTGTGAAATAGTAGATGACTTGTTATGCATTTCCATACAGGCAGCATTAAAGATGTTGTTTTTTTTTTGTTTTGTTTTTTAAAAAAGAAGAACACATGAACTTGGGGGAGAAGGGTAGGGGAGGAGAGGGAAGGAATCTGAGTGGATGGGATAAAGAGTGGATGTGGATGGTGGGTATTATCAAAACACATTGTATGTATGTATGAAATTTCCAAACAATAAAAAAAATCACTTCTTAGCTAATGATATATTTTTATCCAGATCAGGATTTTTTGTCAATTTTTAAAGAATGCTAATGATACAGACAAGTCATATATTTTGCAGGAGCTTTTATAATTATCCATGTGCTGTACAAGTCTTTATTCTATAATGAGCAAGAACCATTCCGAAAGCAAAAAAAAAAAAAAATTAGTAATCCTTGCATGTAGTTAACATTTCAAATATCCCTCTTGAGCAGCTGACTATTCCTGTTTCATTACTGGAAACTCACTCCTCTTAGAGGGCACTAGGGATCTACTTTTTAAAATAATGTAAATTGGATGGTAAGATTCTTTTAATTTGGATTACTCTGTTCTTAGTGAAAATGTTTTTCTTCTGAGACATTTCTAGGAACTGTTAAAGTATGAAAACATTTTACTAAGGGACAGGACAGCTTATTTCAAATAAAATTCTCACTTGGATAACTTATCAAGACAATGTGTGGAATGTACTTTATGCTATGGCTTATTTGGTTTCCAATGGATTAAGTACAAAAGAAGAGACATGTTATTCTAATCTCTCTCCTATTACTGTAATAGAACACCAGCAACTAGGTAATTTGTCAACAATTCTAGTTTGAATGGTAAGTCAAGATTAAAAAAAAACAAGTAAAGAGATGCTCCCTTGCTGCCTCAACTTAAAATGGAAAGTTTAAGGCAAGTGGTGGGGGTGGGGTGTGGGGGTGGGTGAGACTTTGAGCATGTCACTTTATAAGTCAGTCAAGAGAAAGAAATATCAATCACCTCCAGACTGTTTCTTCCTATGACCTCAGTGTATATCACTAGACATCATGTGCTGATATCTACTAATTGGAAATTAAATATTATAAACTTTTGACTACATCTTCTAACCATATCTCATCTGGAAATATTCTTTACTTTTGATTCTTCTGACTTTCCTGTTTCATTTTAATGATTATAACTAGAATAATTCACAGGTTGAATATTATTTACTCTCGATGTATGAACATATATTATCTCGGACATTATCTATAAAGGATAATGTGTCTAGTTCTAATGTTTTAAAATAATAACAATTACATCAGTGTTCATTTTCCTTGGAATATAGTTTGCTTAAATGAAGTAAAATAAAAATATTTAAGGAAAATAAAAAATAAACTCAAAATACTATGATAATTATTTAGAGAGAATAAGTGAGTATTCAGACATTTCTTTATTCACCAGGTACACATGCATACACACATTTCTCAAAACTCAGCATATGGTACAACTTAAAGCCACACAGGTACTGCTACAGATGAGGGCAGATGTTGATTATACTCTTTTTTATTTTAATAGAGAAAGCAAAACTGAACATTTACATGGATTTTATAAAGGCTCAATATTTGCTGCTGTGTAGTATACAGAAGGAAGACACTAAATTATACAGAGTTGCCAATGACGATTTGGTGGATATGAAACAAATGAGGATGAATGATATGTTCCATGGAGTGGAAGAGCACATGGATAGGGACTGGAATAGAAAACAGCAAATGAGGACATGATGAAATTCCACTAGGTTTGAGTGTGCATCTCTGTGGGAATGGAAGTATGTCTTCATTTCCTATAGTCCTTCCAGTTGGCATTGTAACCACTGACTAAATCATAGCAACATTCTTAATTTTCAAAGTGGCCACCATTTGACAATAAATGATAAGTCACTGTGGTCAATAGGGGTGTGACCTAGAAAATGAGAGAAGCTATGTGAGATTGCTGTGGAAGATTATACCTATTTTTCTTGATGTTTTTTATGATATTGTTCCTTGATAAATTTCCCAATGCCCCTTTATCTAAAGTGGCATTGTCCACTGGAGCAAGGTAAGATGGGTAATTTGTCTCATAATAAAATGATTTATAAAGGCTAAAAAGTTTACGTGAATTTCTATCAAATTTTAATCCCCTATGTCCAAAATACTATCAATACTATTAATGCAATCAATATTAAGTTATAATGGAGATATCTTTAAACTTTTGTTCTTTGAAATCTTACATTATGTTTACAAGTTGAAAAGAATAATTGAGCTAGTGAGCTTCCCAGTACTCATTGACATCAGAGAGCTAGTTGCTACCATATTAGTCAGTGTAGTTTCTCACGTCCCTTTGTTGCACCTTTGGTTTAATTGAGTCATTCTGATGTCTCCCCCTTAAACCTATTGTTCTCGACTTCCTCCTTTACTGGTTTCCAATGCTCTTCCTCATGTTGAAGAGGAATCCAGTTCTAAATGCAATAGTGACACTTAAAAAATAAGCAATGATCCAAATGCTACCAGTTCACCAAACTCCAGAAAAAGATCAACTCTTCATTTAATTTTATGGCTCACATAGGCATAGTCACATATCAAGTACAAGATATTTTATCAAGGCACTACATATCAAAGGTCAATGAAAGTTAAGACAAAATCAAGAGTTAGGAACTGAACAGGTTTTGTTCTTTATGAGCTAGCAACATGATCATGTGCACATTTGCCACTAGGGTTTAATCTACTTAAAAAACAACAAACAAACATAACATAATTACCTGAAGTTTTTTGGTCAAAAGCGAAGGCGTGTTATGCTTCTGTATTACAGTTTTCTTTTTGTGTTGAAAGGGTGAACAAACTACATTATTTTCAACTTCATCATTTTACAATGTCAAGAATTCCATTAAGGAATTTTACATTAGTCTCCGAATGTCAGCCACAGTATTCTCAGGTACATTACTTTGCCAAATGTTTTAGGCATCCTTCATCTCAAGATGTAGAAAGCAAAGTGTGGAGGTGTGATCCACAGATGCCATGTTCACACAGGGGCTAGTTACATTGTGAAATGCCCTTCTTGATCTCACCAGGATAAAACTATTAATTTGTTATAGAAGAATTTTATTAACTACAGTTTTCTTCCAAGTTTCACATAGTATAGTCTTTCTATGAAAATTTCTAGAGTTACAGATACAAAATACATTAAGAATAAGTAAGTAAACATGTAATTTGAAATCTCCTGAGCCAGTCTTTGTTGCATTTACAGAAGAGCTGGATTACAGCATTATCCTTGGATATTAGATGCCCTAATGAAGAAGACTGTTTTCATTTGTATGCTTCTCCTCTCACATTCAACAAAACCCATACTCAGTTTTAAATGAGAATACTTTCCCTTTATTTTATAGACCCAAAGTTCTCTGGCTTGGGGATATTGTTACTAGAGAGGTTAGGACAAAACCTTAGCCCTAGTAGACCTAATAACCTATACTTGTTCCCCATCTTCAATAGGCCTATTAAAGACACAGGAAAAACTGAAGAGCAAATAAAAGATATTTATTCAATGTAGCCACATTAGGAAGAAGGGGGAAAAAAGGTCCAGTGATTCTTCTCAAGTTCTTTTCAAGAATTCTGACATGAGGTTTAGGTTTAACCAGAGCAAGTATATGTAGTCCTAGTCTAGTTGTGATCCACCCCATCTTTGACCCATCATCATCCTCTTCACTCTCCTGGAAAATGGTCAGAATTGTACAAACTCTTGCTGGGCAAGAAGCTCTCCCTCTGACTCCCACCAAGTTTCAGTAATTTTGATTTCATTCAGAATAAGATTCTGAAAGCAAATTTTCATTCTTTAGGGGCAATTGTTTCAACAGTCTGAATGTGAAATTGGGGGGGTTACAGGTGTCCCTTTGGGTATCTTTCTTCATGCCAAGGTATTTAAAGTGCATTATCAAGGTTTTTGATCTACTTCAAAGTACTTCTGATTCATATTTCCTCTTTTTTCTTCAAAATTTTTATGTTAGTATAATACACACAACATGAAATTTATAAATAACCATTTAAAAAGTTCTTCAACATCAGGCAGGACTTTAACATTTATTAAAATGTACATCATATACAATTCGCCCTGCTCCTCCTATTTAAAAGATGCTCAGCATTGCCTGTCTTTAGGGTCTGAGATCCAAATGAAACCAACAATGATCTGCCATTTAACTCTACTAGGTTAGCTTTAGCATATAATACAATATAATAATAATATGATATGCCATTTAACTCTACTAGGTTAGCTTTAGCATATAATATAATGTGATAATAATATGGCTAGGAACCCCATTACTGGTGTATTCCTGAAGGGGTGCAAAAGCATACCTCCACTGTGAAACTTCTGAGTTCTACATAATACAATATAGCAGTTTCTCTTCCAGGCTTTTATACAAAATAATTGACAGCAGGAAGGTCCTTAAAAGCAATAGACCCTGTTTCTTGGTGAAACTTGACCATTTTATATCACCAATCAAATTCTACTCACTGCGGCATCTGTCTCAAGACTCTCCCTCTATCGGGTTCCTGGCTCTTGACTTAGTCCCCATTGAGGGACTGAGAGACTTGGCCATTCCCTGTAGAAAGCTACTGTTGTCTGAGAGTGAATATCTGTTCAATTTGTCCAGGGCTGTGTAGCTTCCAGGAAGAAAAATTTTCAGTTGAAAAACTTTATGCTTTAGACCAACCAGGATGAATGGATCTGTAGTGGGTAGCCATTCCAGCTTTGTTCTGGAAGTTCCAACCCCCACTGAGACTTCGGCAACTGTCACGCCTACAAGGCGGGGCCAAGGGAGGCGCCTGGGGACCCGAGATCTGGATCGGCGAACACTCTCTTGGTTCCAGGACCCTGGATGGTTGAGGTGGACAAAGCAGAGCTCCAGAGAACACCGCTGGACTGTGATACACCTTCCCCAGACCCCGCGACCTACCTATCCCTTAATTTGTAAGTTACGCCATTAAATAAATCTCCTTTTAACTACGTGGAGTGGCCTAAATAAGTTCACCAATATGGATCACCAGCTTTAGGTCTCCAAAAGAGATACTATTCTTAATATAATTTTTGTGGTTGTTACCAGTTCTCTGTTTATTCCTTAGCCATGCTACTCCTTTGTCCATTGAACATTCTGTAGTCAGAAATAATGCTTTGAGGGTGAATGGGTCTGAGGACTCACTATAGCAATTAATGACCTGTCCATGGACTTCTCACCTCTAAGTTGTGGATTTATTCTTAAGTCTGAATCTGCACTTGGTATAGATTAGCAGTGCATTGTGATGCAAAACCAAAGGGGAACCTACTTAGAAATGAAACTCCATACAAGGAGGTGTAAGGTCAGGTCCAAGTGTTGACTCTTACGCCACAGTCGGCATGTGCTTTCATTTCTCCTCCTGGTAACAAAATGGTCTTTGTAGCTCTAGATTTTGTTTGCCATAAGACATTATTGAAAACAGAATTTGAGAGAACCAGGCAATGGTCCTTGTAGGAAACTATCAACATTCTCCTATCTTTACTTTCTTCTCCAGAAGTCAATTTTTCCCTGTGACTTTGTAGCAAAGAGCCCTTTATGCACCTGTCTTTACCAGAGTTTCTTTGCAACTCTACACCAGGCACTTTAAAGCCATCCTTTTTAATCACCACATCATGGAATATAAGGCCAATTGTGCTGCATGTCTCTCAGTGTGCTGCATGAACATCTTTTCTTTATAAATAAAGGTAATATGGTCTTTTGGCCCATGAAAATCTATTTTTACCCTTTTGGTATTAAAGTTGCCATATTGTGAACTCCTGGTTTAAATCAATACAGATTTGGTCTCTGCCCTTGAGTTCATTATGGTGACAGTTAACAAGGTAGCACAGCAGCAAAGGGGAAGAGACCCTGAGGGTGACATTGAGCAATGTCTGCAGAGTCCACCTCTGGGGTCACCACTTCGACTCAGTATTTATTGGCTCTTATAAACACTATTGAAAACACACTCTGCATTAGCTCTTAAGTTGGAGATGTACTGGGGAGCTGAACAATTTAGTTCATTAGCTTCTACTGAATAGACTGACATGATATAGCAAGACACTTTTTGGAACCTAAACACTGTCATGATTTGGGCAACAGTTGGGGTGATAGGTGGCCATATTTCTCTTTATGTTCAATATATATATAGATATATATATTCCCTCATAATATGGGACAGGGAATGAATTCTGAGGCACAACGTGAGCATTAAATGAGAAAATAAAAATAATGTGGGGTTCTTGGATCTATCTCATAATACTTTCTTTGCACTTTACACTGATAGTGACACCAACTTGGAGAACTAATAAATCACCAAACATAGTTTTCATCATTGAACAGCTATTCCGAACACTAGATAAAGGGAGGTAGAATGACTCTTAAATTAGTTTTTTTTTTTTTTGAGATTTAAAAAAATGTGTTTAGTAAATTTAGTTATTTTTATGTACAATGTACTTATAAGTGTATTATATTTCAGAAGAAATATATATTAAAATACTCTTCCCAAAAGCCTAGCTCTATAAGCACCTCTTACTGAATCCAGAGAGAAATGCTTCTTTCTCATTGGCCTTGCCACATTCAATATTCTGTTTCCCCAGAGCATGATTTTTTTGAGTAAACTCAGTTTTTGATGTCAGATCTTCAATCATCAATCTTTGTTGAGTAGTATTTGCAAGGCTTGCATGTAGTTGGAGTTTTCCTGTGTCCACCTGGCTCTTGCAGCCCCTCAGACCCAAGTAAACACACAGAGACTTATGTTACTTATAAATGGTATGGCCGTGGCAGGTTTCTTGCTATCTAGCTCTTATATCTTAAATTAACCCTTTTCTATTAATCTATATGTTGCCACATGGCTTGTGGCTTACCAGTACTTTTACATCTTGCTTCCTCTATGTCTAGCTGGCGACTCGTGACTCAACCTTCCTATTCCCAGAATTCTCCTCTCTCTTTGGCCCACCTATACTTCCTGCCTGGCTACTGGCCAATCATCACTTTATTTATTAACTAATCAGAGCAACACATTCACAGCATACATAGCACTAGCACACTGGAAAACAGGCTTCTGGATAATTGTGGGATTATGACAGTTTGTGAAACAAGCTGTAAAAAGAGAGGAGTTCTGTGGGGCACCTCATTTTCCAAGGATGCTTAAAGGGAAGGTTAAAACCTAATCCACAGAAAAGTTCATTTTAACAAAGAAGCAACTGCTGTGGGATGTTCTGTATGGCAAATGTGTTGCTGATTAGTCAATAAATAAAACACTGATTGGCCATTGGCTAGGCAGGAAGTGTAGGCGGGACAAGGAGGAGAATAAAACTGGGAAGTGGAAGGCTGAGTCAGAGAGACACTGCCAGCCGCCACGATGACAAACAGCATGTGAAGATGCCTGTAAGCCATGAGCCATGTGGCAAGGTATAGATTTATAGAAATGGATTAATTTAAGCTGTAAGAACAGATAGCAAGAAGCCTGCCATGGCCATACAGTTTGTAAGCAATATAAGTCTCTGTGTTTACTTGGTCGGGTCTGAGTGGCTGTGGGACTGGCAGAAAAACTCTAGCTACAAGCAACATTTAAAAAGAAATGAGATAGAATCTTGCTGATGGTAGGATGGGAGTAACTCAAGAACAAGGTCACAACAGCATTAGTTGCCCAAGGTGAAGAGTTCTTGACATTTGCCACCTGCCTCTATAGTGCTTACAAGGGCATTCATTTCAGCAGTAACCTCCCATGCCATCTCTGAAGGAAAGGCAGACCAAAGTACACAAACATCAGCTTTTAATCTGATGCTCAACATTGTCCTTCCACTGCTGGTGCCTCACCAAGTTCTCCAGGGAGTAAGAATACCCCTACATGCCGTGTTTTCTCACTAGAGGATTACACATTTTACTCACATCTTCTGTATCCCTTAATGTATCATTTGCCCCAATCATGTGAAGTAGCCTCGAAGGTCTTTGAACCTTGCAATGTAGTTGAACATGATGCAAACTGGATTCAGGTATCCTTACTGCTTCCTGCTGGATTAAAGCTTTAGTAGCAGTGTGTGGTGCTGAGGCTGTCTGAAATATCTTGAGTTCCCTCTGGGGAAACAAACTAGAATGTTCTCTTCTGTATTTTAAGAGATTTTCTTTATTTCAAATCTGCAGACATACATCATCTGCAAGAATTTGAAGAGCAATTATAGTCAAAAGATCCAGAACACTTGAGAGCCCATGGCCCAATAGAGATTAGGAGGGTTCACAGGCTTGTGTAATGCCACTAAGTGACAAGGAGGTAGCAAACTCCACCTGCACCATTTTTTCAATTGCATAATATATTTATCCCAAATACAAAACTTAAAGGAAAATGTATCTAATGAAAAAGGTTCAAAATTGATCACACAGATGCCAAACTTTGTATATTTGGCTCATTTTTTAGTTTCTCTTCTCCAAAACATTTCTATGTCTCCATTTATATTGTTCAGCCACCTGCCTCATTGGGAATTGGGCAAAGTCTGATTCATGAGTGTGAGATTTGTATTTTCTGATTTTACTTTCAATACATTGGAAATCTTTATTTAGCAGCCAAAAATGATACCATGGTCAAATGTCCTGAGGAACACTGTGGGTAGGTTTAACTACAAACTCATTTGTTTTCAGTCTCAGCCACATGATAATATCTAAATACTAGGTGAGTAGAAATCAAAATGAAAAATCATGAAAGCCTGAAAGTTAAAGTAGACCAAACATTTATCAAGACTAACACCTTCATTTTATACACAGGGAATTTGAGGTATAGAATGCTACATGATTTATCCCACAAAGATCTGATGCAAATCACTATTAGAACAAACCACTTTTAGACACACCATCCCTTAACCTAATAGAGATAGTTACTTTATATATAAGCTTGGAAGCTTTCACCATATTATATTTAATTAAAACCCTCATGCTAGAGAGAAAGAGGCAAGGAGAGAATAAAAAATACAGAGGTGTAGGACATAGAGAGGGAATATTGAACATGGTAGACTTCAGTTGAAACCCCAAAATCAGAAAATACATCAAATATACTATGTTTCATTTGAAAATTTAACTAGATCAAAACAGTAAAATGATGAGGAAGTAACTGAAGCCAGGTAAATGCTGAGTAATGCATGTTTGACGAATTTTGGCTCTATTAAAAAAACTACTAATATTTCGGATATTGAAACTGTATTGTATAGGTATGTGCATGAAGTGCCCTGGCTGAGTAAATGCAGCACAGATCTATCTCACTGATGTCCTTGCTCTACCAGGATTCCTGTACTGCTTCTAAACATCACTTCACTACAGTACACACTGTTGTTGCTTTATTATTGTTTTTATTCCTGTTAGTCCTTCAAACTGAAATGAGGGTCCCACATGTCCTAACAAAGTACCCTATCACTGGGCAATACTCATAGCCCTCTACTTAATGTTTTGTTTGGAAACCTGGTCTCACTAAGTTGCCCAGGTTGGCCTTGAGTGGATTCTGTATCTCGCTTGCCTTAAAGTTGCAATCAGCCTCCCTATGAGCTGGGATAAGAAACTATCCCACCAACCTCAAACTATTGCTGGTATTGTTTTACAGTGCTATACCCAAGCCATTATAGTCATCACTAAAATGTGTGTATGGTGGTGGAGATAGCAGCCAGTTCTTTGGAGACCCTGTTCCCCCAGGGACACCTAGGGATTTCTTTTTTCATCTGATGCCTTTAGTAATAGTAACTAATGGCAGATAAGACTCTTTGCTAATGTCCAACACAATGTAATATCTATCCAAGGATTTACCCTTCATTGTTGAAAAGACTTATACAAGCAGGAGTAACTAGAAGAAAAAGTTCAGCCCCACTGGAGATGAAGAAGCCCCTGACTACACTGAGAGTTGTGACTACAGACACAAAAGATGAAGACTCCTCAGAGTGGAGTCTTTCCTATTTTCCTTGTCTGACCAATGCTCTAGTACAGAAGGACAGGGTTTTTAAATTAGAAACTGAAATTTTCTCTTCATGCTCATATATTGAAGATTTGGTCCTCAGCTGCTACTGCTGCTACTTTTGGAGACTGTGGTACCTTTTGGACACGGGGCCAGGCTTGTGGACATGGTTGGAGGCAAAAGGCCTAAAGGGCTACATACCAGTCTCAATTCTTGTATGCTTGGCTTGATTATCCACCAAACATGAACAAGCTATGATACAAGCTCCCCCAAGCACGGCCTGGGGCATCTTGGCTACCATGTCTTCCTCTCCATGTTGCAGCTACAAACTAAACCATGAGCCAATACAGATACATAGCTGATATAGATTAATTTTTATGAGTAGTTCAAGTATTTTCTGACAGCAACAAGAAAAGTAACTACTACACAGAGATATTGGAAATAAGGCTTGAAGTCCCGAGAATTCAGCCATCCACTTACTGAATACACTGACCACTTCCTGTTCTTTGTCTTTCCCTATGCTGAGGTAGCTTCAACTTTCAGCATCTAGTGTATCCAAAAAGTTTGGTTGTCACATGGCAGCTAAAGGCACAGTAAAGACACAGAAATCATTATTTGCATACCCTTTCCAATGCCCTTGTTCAGGCACACAGATGAACATTTTAACTTTGTGAATACTCATGGGACAATATTCCTCTTCATATTACCGTTAATGGCAGAGTGGACAAGAGAGAAGTTCCCCTTGTAGAAGTCTCCCCTCAGAAAGAGGCCAAGTTAAAAGTAAAATTACTTTGGAAAATGTCATAATGAAACCTAATACATGGTTTGCTAATAAAAATAAAGAACAAGAATCACTTCAGTTTTTCTTTCTTCCATTCTCCCCAGGGCTACAGTTCAGTGACATCAATGAAACCAGGAGCACAGGAATTGCATTGCTTAAGGCTGTGCTGTAAGACTCATTATCGTTCACAGTGTTTTTAATAATGGTTGCGTCTTAACCTTTGGTTTTGTAGTGCTGCATTTTACAAATGCAAGAAACTTTATTTAGTCATCGTAATTTATCTGGGAAATTGACCCACTTCCAGATTGGAGGAATTATGGGCTGCTCCAGAGGCTTTTTCTACATGTTCATTTTACTCTGTACACAGTTCCCTTGAGTTTATCTAGAAGAGAATCTGGGTACAGGCTCTGAGCATGTCCAACTTTGTCAGTTTTTTCTCTATCTTTTCACAGCTCATTGCTTTTGGGGGGCGGGTGAGGAGGAGGTTTACTTTCTTTTTATTTATGTTTATGTATAGATTTGTACTTGAGTGTATGTCCTTGTGAGTGCAAATGCTCACAAAAGCCAGAAGCGGGGATTGGATCCACGGGAAGCAAAGTTTCAGATGGTTGTGAGATGCCTGACATGGGTGCTAGGAACTGAACTCAGGTCTTCTGCAAGAGCATCATGTGCTTTTAATCTCTGAGCTATCAGTCTAACCCCAATGGCAGCTGATTTTTATTGTTTAGAGCTGCTGGAATATCCAAAGCTGTGTTTGACAAATATTATGGTCATAGTGGAGATTACAATATTATCTGTGGATCAAAGTATAAATAATAAAAATAACAATATGACATTTTGTTTTCTAATATGAATATTTATTTTCAATGTAAGTGAGTGTCTTTTAAAGAAACATCATAACAAAATTCTGATATTTGAATTTGTTTTGTAAGCCTTCTTATCATTTGGTTGAAATGTAGGAGTATTTGCTCAAACAGAAAAAATGTTTTAATAAATAATTAATAAAGGAAACGCTGCTAATTTGTATTCAGTGTTATCATGAATTTCTTTAAGGTGTTAAATATTAAAGTGGATTTGAGCCAATAAACACAGGAGGAGTACATAAAACAGGGCAACATGTCAGATGGTTAAGTTGGACTAACAAGAATTAGAGATCTTACTTAGTACCAAGCTGTACCAGTAATGTACACAATCTAAAGAATATAAGCAAATACAAAGCACAGAAGAACCAAAAGAAAGCCAGCCTATACCCTTTCTTGACACTCTGACTCACATTCCAGTAGTGAGATATCGACGTGATGAGGACTAGCAGATACTATTTGTTTTTCTACCAATAGCTGCCATTGGCATGGTTATAGAAAGATCAGCTCTACCCTGCTCTACTCCTTTCCTGACTGCTTCATCTGCTAAAGGCTTGAGTGGACTGTGCACCTGCTGCTACCCTTTCCCTTCACAGTGGATTAACCATCTGCAGGAAGAATATAATCATGTCTTTATGACCAAAGAAAGTACATAAAACCTAACAGTGCAAGGCAGGGCATTTGAAATAGAATTAATCATAATTATTTTGTTTATAACATTGTTTATTGAGTGGATCATTTTATGCTTCTGGGCAAATTTACATGCCTCTGCACTCAGATAGCAGCCCAAAGAAGAGAGGAATGTTCTTATGCTGTGCTTTCCCAGTTTTTCTCACAAACCATTCTCATATCCATCTCTCTCACTCAGATGCCTTCTGAAGCAGCTTGTTTGGACCTGCATCCTTCTTCTAGAGTTAGAGCCCACACTTGCCACCTCTGGGGAAGTGCTTCACAATTTGAGGTATGCATTTGAGCTTTAAACAGGACCTCCTAGTAGGTTTGTGACCTGATGCTCTCTGGGACTCTGTTCTACTCCACATAAAGGACTGCTGACCCAACAAATAAAACCCATTGTCTTTAGTTAATGCTGTAATGCTTTAAGGCTAAGGAGATGAAATAAAAATGTTATTTTGGTACACAAAACATCACAGAAAAAATTCAAAACTATATTAATTTTGACATTTAATATTTATTTGTTTCATAAAAAAACATTTTATTTTCCAACAAAATAAAAGAGCAGTATCTCTTTTGATATTTCAAAATTTTTATGAATAAAAAAAAATTCAAAGCCAGGCACAATGGTGCTCAAATCTGTCATCCCAGAACTTGGGAGGTAGAGTTGAGAGAGTCAGGAGTTCCAGATGATTTTCACTTCAAAACTTGTTGCAAGCTCACTCAGGCTGTATGAGACACAATCTCAAATAGTAACAATAATATTTGATAATAATAATAATAAATATTTAAGTCTATTAATAGAGACCATGATAAATTATCCTTCACTCAAATACAGCAAGAGAAGAGGGATAGAAGAAGAAGAACAAGTTTGAGAAAATTAGGAACAAATTCCATTTCTGCTATGTATCAACAACCATACATTTTTATTGTTACTGTAAATTATAATTCCCTATGATTTTGATTAAATAGAAATTTGTAAAAATGCTTTAGAGACTTGTATTTTTTGATTGCTAAAGACAAAGGTTTAAAATTTTAACCAAATTATAAATCTTATGGAAAACCTTCCTTTTGAAAAACTGTATCAGAAAAGAACAGTGGGGACTTGGTGGTGTCATAAATGCTTTTTAAAAGGAAAGGCTGGAGGGTAAATGCAATGATGTACTTCATTAAATAGCTACAAGATGAAGACATAGTCAGCCAACTGTCATGGCTTTATCCACTAAAATTAAGTGTTCTAATGATGTCATGTGCTTCTGTGCCCCAGCGATAAGTATAAACACGCAGAACCAAAGTAGGCATAACCCTTGCTAATGGAGATTTCATTGTGGAAGAGAGATTCAGATGGCACACATCACCAAACAAATTAAGTGTATGGTAAAGTGGCATTTGTGTCATAGCTTCAAAACAAGTAGCAGCAAGAACAGGCTTCCAGGAAAACTGAGAATATGAGAGTTAAAAGAGGAATCTGCCCCTGCTAATGTTGCACATAAGGGGTTGGCTAGGGCATGCGAGAGAAGCAGTCTCCTGGCAGGAGGAATGCAGGGGAGAGGAAAGAATGAAAAGTACAGATCACCATGGCAGGGACAGATACTACAGACTGTGCTCTCTTCCAGAGTCTCTAGTCCCCCTCCTGATGATGGGAAATAAGAATAACTTAGTTTCTGAGTCAAGCCTGAAAATCAGCTATTCCATAGGAGCAATGAGAACACAGTCAACATAAAATTTAAGTTTTGCAACAAACAGTTAAAATTATTTTAAGTTTGCAATGTTGAGAAGAGTCACTGACCATAAAATTAAACTCAGTCCCAGACCTCCATTTTCTCACTGAAAATCAAAATCTCAACCTTGTCCATGTATTTTTGTGGTGCTAAGGTCTCAAACACACGGTCTGACCCATGCTAGGAAGCAGTCTACCATTGACCTTCACTCCCTTGTGTTGATTGTTGATCTCAGTGCCTGCACTGATGGAACATTTTATAGGTGGACTAGGGACAGAGGGTGCAGGAATGGGAGGATCAAGTAGGAAGGACAAGAGTAGATAGGATTGAGGGAGGGAATGCAAGGAAAGACTTCTGGAATTGAAGGGCAATTGGGAGTGGTTTGGAAACCTAGTGCATTGGAAACTTCATACAATATATGAAGGCAATAGAAGTGAAGTCTCCAAATAATGGGGGAGAGGGAATCCCAGCTGACCATCTCTTGTCACTAAATGAAGCTTCCAGTACCAGAATTGTGTTGCTTTCAGTTAAGTTCTTGGCCAACATGGAAATCCCCAAACAACCCAGGCTGCTGCAGACAATAGATTGATCTCCATAAACTGACAATAAGTCCCCATTGCTGAAGACAACACCCATATAACCCATTGAACAGGAAGAGGTTAAGCTGGTGCCTATGTAGAACTTTCACCCCTACAGTCTATTGACTTTAGTACTGGAAGGTACTCTGCAGGCTACCAAAAGAGAAAGGTAAACACCAACCCAGCCACAAACGCTTGGCTCTACAATACTGTCCTGCCTGCAAAATATGTTAGGGCAATGGTGGCACAAAACTTTTGGGAGTGACCAAGCAATGTCTGGTTTGACTTAAGGCCCACTCCATGAAAAGGAATCCCTATTTGACACTGCTGTGGCCAAGTACAAGCAGTACTAGATATTAGATAGACCAGAGACCTTGGATAAAACCAAATACTATGGATCTTAAAAGAAAATAGTGATAAAACGACCTCTAATGATATTCTGCTATACTTATTCAGCCATCATTAGAGAGCTTCCCCTGAAGCAGATGGGAAAATATACAGAAACCTACAGTCAGCTATTAGGCAGAGAGAGGGAGAGAGAGAGAGAGAGAGAGAGAGAGAGAGAGAGAGAGAGAGAGAGAGAGAGAGAGAGATTGGAACACACAACTCTAAATGTGATGTCTCCCTCAAATCCATCCCTTCAGAGCTCAGACAACTCTTTGGAAGAGGAGACAGAAAGAGTGTGAGAGCCAGAGAGGATGGAAGAATCCAGACAAGGTCCTCTAAATCAGTGGAGCAAAGCTCATATAAACTCACAGAGACAAAAGCAGTAAGTACAGGGCCTGCATGGGTCTGCACCAGGTCTTCTGCGTAAGTATTTTGGCTTCCAGTTTAGTATTTTTATGGGACTCCCAAGTGTGTGAATGAGTGGGTCTCTGATTCTTATGTCTTCTCTTGGGCTATTTTCCTTCTGTTAGTCTGTGTTGTCCAACTTCAATGTGATAGTTTTTGTTTTATCTTATTGTTTTTTATTTTGTTATGCTCTGTTGTCACCTCTTAGAAGCCTGTTCTTTTCTAAAGAGAGAGAGAAAAAAGAAATGGATCCAGATGGGAGGAGAAACTAGAAGAAAGAGGGAGGGGAAACTGTATTTAGAATATATCATATGAGAAGAGAATCTGTTTTCAATAAAAGGAGAAAAAAGAATTCTCCAAAATATACCATTTTTTTAAAACAGCAATTTCATTCCTCCATTTAAATATGCTCAAAAATTAATTCAATTTATGTCAGCAAAGGAAAAACCATCAGGAAAATGACAACTTATTAATTAAACAGCAACAATAACAATAATAATGATGTAAACTACTGACAGGAGCCCAATGTAAACACTGCTGTGGAGAAGCACAATTGCTGGAGTGATGTGTTCCTTGTGAAGCTCTACAGTTCCTTTCAGGTGGTGGAATAAGCAGTGAATTTGAGTTTAAGGTAACTGAGGTAATCAGCTTGAGGGACAGAAGAAAAAGGTTGAAGAAAATGAACAGATATAGAGTAAATAGTGTAAAATAAAATAAAATACTTCTACACATCAAAGGGATAACAGTGAAGATGCAGCCTATGGAATGGGTAACAATGCATGGGAACAATACACCTGTTAAGATATTATTATCCAAAATGTGGAAGGAACTTAATTCTCTATAAAATATGCAAATTACTTAATTAAGAAATTGACAGAGGAACTGCATAAACATTTCTTAAAACTGAATGTACAATATTTACATGCCACATATACATAATAGGTACATGCCAAAATATTCAATACTGTGAATCACCAGGAAGTTATTAATAAAATCAAGTTAGAGATGTGTACTCAGTAGCATGTTTATTGCTAAAAGATGATACATACTAAATGCTTATGCAGGGCAGGGAAAAGTGAAACAATTGGATATTATTGTTGGAAATATGAGTTATAAAACTCCTAGGAAAAAAGAAATGGAGGTACCCTAAGAAACTAAATAAATGATATCAGTATGCCAAAGAGACAGCTAGATAAGCATATTGTCCACTGAAGCATTCTCCTCAGAACCTCAGACCTAGAATCAACCTAAATATTCATTAAAAGATGAACAGATAAAGAAAGTTGGTATAGCTACACAATGAAATACTATTTAGTCTTTATAAAAGGGAATATATTCTGTTATTAATAAAAAAACTTGGTTGAAAATATAAACACCACGTTAAGTGAACTGTGTCAAAGTTAGAAGCTAAAGACTAGGTTCTTACTTATAAATTGAATCTAAAACTTCTGAAATCAAATATGTTTTGCAGATGAGGAGAATGAGGCCGGGATGGTAAAAGAAATAATGCCTAAATTAAACCAAAGGAATAGGTTTGACTATTTTGTTTTCCTACTTTTGAGATCTATTGCATTAGTGGATATAGGTAAGAACTGAGTACTGCACATTTAAATACCTCTAAGAAAAATTTTACACACATGCACCTACACACAAAAAAATAATCTCTCTCACACACACACAGACAAAGAGAGAGAGAGAGAGAGAGAGAGAGAGAGAGAGAGAGAGAGAGAGAGAGAGAGAGAGAGAGAGAACCATAAATCTTAAACCTAATTAATGAGGGGTGATTTGATTTGACCATTCTGCACAGTGTTCAATATTTATAACAATGGGGCTGGTGAGAAGGCCCAATGATAAAGGTATTTACCAACAATCCTGACAACTAGAGTTGACTCACCAGACCTGTAGATTGTGCTCACAAATAAGCACTAGAAAAACAAAGGAATGTTAAATTTACATACTTTCCTCCTCAATGGAAGGGATTTACACCTCTCTTCTATACAGAAGGCTGGGAGTAGATGCAGTTAACAGCCTGGTGATCTTTACTATTGTGTAGAGCCAGACTTCACCTGAATTCCCCCAGACTCCCAAGCATTGTTTTTCAATCAATAGAACCCATTCTTATGAAAGAGGTCCCATGTACTTTGCAAACGAGTTTAATATTATCTTTATTATAAACCTTCCTTCCTAGGCCCTTATCCTTAGGATTTTTTTCTTATTGTAAATGGATTTTTCTTTGGGCAGTCAGCTTACCAAAAAATGACACAAAGACTTATTATTAATTGTAAAAGCTTAGCTTATAGCTTAGACTTGTCCCACTAGTTATTTTTAGTTATAAAATTAAGCCATTTTTATTCATGTTCGTGTTGCCGCATAACTTCTGGCCTTTACCTATCCTCCAGCATGTCTTATTCCCTCCTTGTCTGGCTGGTGACTCTTTCTTTCTTTTTCCCAGAGCTCTCTGTCCCCAGAAGTCCCACATAATCTCTTCCCTGCCTAGTTAATGTCCATTCAGCTCTTCATCAAACCAATCACAGTGACACATCTTCACACAAAGTAAAGGAATATTTGACAACAGTTTCTCAGTCAGTAGAATTCATTCTTGTGGAGTTCACAAGCACTTTGCAGAAGACTTGTACTTTGCAAAGGAGTTTCAATGTAGCTGTGCCTTAAACTTACTTGTGATAATTGTCATGAGGGAACTTTTTTTGAAAGATGTACTGTGCTTAAATATGCCAAAAATAAACCTCTTGGAGTCAGACTCTAGACGTTTGAACCAGCCTAGCCAACTAAGTTGGGTTGAACAGGATTTCCTTCTTGCCTTTTGCAGATCTCTGGAGTTTCTCTGCCAGCTGCAGCATTTGCAGAGAACCCCAGGCACACTCACAAAATAATGTTGTACCCATTTCAAGAAACCCCCAGAGACCACCAAGGAGCCGGTTTCCGATGCAAGTACATAAGGGTCCTTTTATTCAGGTTCAACCTGGGCCACCGCATGGCAGATGGAAGGGAATGAGGCGACGGCCACCAGCCCAGGTGTAGAGAGTTTTTATAGGGAAAAGCCACAAGCTGGGAATTGGCAACTTGGGATTGGATAGAAGGGGCAAGGTGATTTTTTGAAACTATTGGTCTAGACTTTGGGCATGAAACCACAACCCACTGAACAGGATTATCTGGACTGCTCAGCAGAATTATCTAGATATCTCCAAGGACCATAAACCACAGACAGGATGTCTGCAGGAGTATCTCCTTTCCTGTATAAATAGCAGACAGGATGTCTTCAGGAGGATACTGCTCTGTATCCGTTCGAGTTATCATGGCATATTCCTGAGCCTGTAAAGTTAAGTCTAGGCCTTCACACTAGAAAAGAGCCAACTCCCACAGGTGTCCTGAGATCTCCCCTTGTACTTTATAGCACATGCAAGACCACTCCTACTATATACAGCAAACAAATATATAAAATTTAAACAAACTATAGCATTACTTTGTACCCTATAAATAGATACATATAATTGTAATTTGTCAACAAAAGAAACTAATGGCATAGCAAAATTTGTAAACAAAACAAATGGCATAGTGTAGAAAGAACACAGAAAAAGTCAACTGAGAATTTAATGCCACCAAAAATGAAAAAAAAATTCAAAATTTTTAGATGTACGAAACTTCAAAAATATTTCACCTAGTAGATTTTCTGTACAGTAAGTACTGAGGTAATTCCTTTAGACAAAAAAAAAGGTGCTAAATAGACTCTACATGTAGAAATGGGCATAAGAGCTGGACAATTATATATACATGGGAACCAAGCAGATAGTTTTTGTTTATAATATTTTCCCATTTGATTTGAATGATAAATACATGGAGCAGCAGTTTATAAATGTTCTCACATGTGTCACATATAATTATATAATTCACATTATCATGCAAAGGAGGAAAACAGAAATAGAGTTTCACTTGGTATAAATCCAAAATTGATTTTGTAAAATTATTACTTTTAATTCTTAGGATTATCATGCTTAAAGTAATGTTATATTAAAAGCATAAACAGAATAAAAGTGAAAGGAGAGCCACTATTAGAGAATTGTGTGTACCTATTCCAGTAGACAAGACAGACTGAGACAAAAGAACTCGAAAAAGGGCCCTGAGTAAAGGGGCCGATTCAGTCATAATACAGAGTGGTTATAAAGGGAATTTCTAATTAACTAAAAAGACCCTCATCCAAGCTACAGTGCACAAAATCTGACAAAATATTAGAGAAAACCAGGAAGCCCTACCCCTTTTCTATGATTGACAGGACAACTAAAGATATGACCAACAAAATAGAGAGGCTTTGACAGGCCATGAAACAGAAGGTCTGACACACCCAATAACGCCATGGTGAAACTTCATCTTAACTCTACAGAGAAAGTGGTTCAAGGTCAGCACAGGTTAGGACCTAAGGAAAAGCCAGAAAATTTAAAAAAAATTACAGTATACAAAGAATGTCCTCAAATACCACAAAGTGAAGCTAAAGGTGAAAAGGCAGAGATTTTGGAACTTCACTGCAACATAAGCATTTAGACAGCAGGAAAAAGCAAGGCTATTCACAAAAGAATCACAACAGAATAGAGAACATACTTTCAGATAGATTATAAGAAAAGCTGGGCATGTGCCCAGTAACAGAGCCCTTGCCTAGGTTCAATGCCCAGAGTTAAAATAAAAATGAAATTGAAAGTGCAATGTGTCAAAGTGTGTGGGCCACACTGAAATCAGTGGGTGAAGGGAAAATTACAACTACAACTGACTGTTTCCAAAAGGATAAATCAGCAACCTAACCTTCTACCTGGGTCAAAGAAGAAAAAATAAAATAAAATACATTTAAACTACGCTAAAAAGAAGGGGAAGAAAGAGAAGAAGGAGGAGGGAGAGGAGGAGAAGAAAAAGAAGAAGGAAGAGGAGGAGGAGAAGAAGAATAAGGAGAAGGAAAAGGAGAAAGGAGGAGGAGGAGGAGGAGGAGGAGGAGGAGGAGGAGGAGGAGGAGGAGAAGAAGAAGAAGAAGAAGAAGAAGAAGAAGAAGAAGAAGAAGAAGAAGAAGAAATGAAATTAAGAAAACATAGCTACAATAGAGATTAGAGAGAAAAATCACATAAAAATATGCGAGTTACTTGAAAAGGTTCCCAAAGGTTCTTTATCTAGATCAACACTGAAGAAAAAGGGAAAAAAAAGAAAGAAAAAAAACTGAACACATTAAAAAAGAGAATTGAAAAAAAAGAACAAATTTTAGAACATTGCAGAGAAAAAGACAGCTAGGTTAAGAAGAAGCAACCATATCTCTGTAGATGAAATGATTTGGCATGTAAAGATTCTAATACTGCTGAATTTAAAAGTTTATCAGGGACTTTTGGGAAAGGCAGCAGATGAGAAGCTGCCACTGTGTTTGTGTCAACAGGTTTTTAAAAGGTTAAGATGAAACAGCATCTCCTATTCATATAAGAGAATGACCAAAACAAACAGAAAGATACCCCTGAAGAGGAGCTAGGCCATCAAGAGCACTCTGTTCCTGGCAACTTCTTCTGGCAGGTGTCAACTATTGCAGTTAGGAAAGTGCTCCCAGGTACAGGTGCCATTCCATGAAGGTCCCTGAGTTGAAGCAAGGGGCAAAGGCTGTAGAAGAGCAACCAGAGTCTGGCTAAGATGGGAGCAGAGAAGACCATGGAGCAGGGGCCTGGAGACAGAAGCAGAAGTGTGGCTTGGGAACCTGAGGCTGACATCACAATATTTGTCAAATGCCCAAAAGTGAGGAAATGAGTAGTTTCCCCTGCAGTAAAAAGAATGAAGTACCAATACATTCCAAAACATGAGTAAGGATTCATACATAAACAGCACAAGTTCCTCACATCTATGTGTGTGAAATGTGCCCAGTGGGGCTATCCACAGCCAAGGAAGTCCAGTGCCAATGTGGACTGAACTAAGGGTAGTCAGAGAGGATGGTGAACAGGTTCAAGTCTTCATTCTGGGGTTGTAAAGTTTATTGATATTAAATATTGGTTAAGTTTTCATGAATTTCTAGATCTCTGCAAGTCTCCTTTTTATTTAAAAAAATAAGTTTATGAAATGTGACTGTATCACAGTGTGAAAGTGGACAGTAGACTTATCTGTGCAAAAGAGAAAATATTATATAGCATTATCTTGAATGTTTTTGTATTGGTAGCTCTATTACTTTCCACTCCAGTTCTCATGACACCTAAAAAATTTCACTTGTGAAGATTTTTCTATTCTAAGTCTAAAATGTAAAAGAAAAATATTGATTTGGTGGTTTTAAAAAAAAGAAGCAAATTTCATAACCTAATATTCATTTACTACAGTAAATATTAAAACCTGATTTATTGTTACAAATAAAAGAATTTTAAAGATTTAATTAACCCACATATTTTCAAACCATTACCTTTCAGAGATAACATTTAATATGTTCAGCTATTAATATGTGAAGCTAAAGGAACTGCCAGTTCATCTGTTCTGAAATGAATTTTTAATATGACCAGTTGTATTTGTCTTAAATAACATATAACGTTAGTATTTTGTGAAATATCCATATTCTTTCTAAATATGTTGCCTAAGTAATAATTCAAATACCTCCAGGCATTAGTTTAGTTTATTGATGAACTATGCTTGGAAAACCTAAGCATTTACAGAATAGCTTGTCCCAATATGAAGTCTCACAAGGAAGTTCAGAAAGGATCTGGGTCTGGGCATTTTTGTATCCTAATATTATGTTTACATTTTAACTTTTAGGAGAAACTAGCTGTGGTGTGTGTGTGTGTGTGTGTGTGTGTGTGTGTGTGTGTGTGTGTGTGCATTTTAGACTTTATTTATTGTTTGGACACAGGGTTTTATATACCCCAGTCTGAACTCTTTTCTGTGGCCAAGGATGACGTTGAACTCCTTCCTGATCATCCTGCCCTCCCACTCTTCTGCTGAGACTACAAGCATGTCTCACTGTGTCTGGCCATTTTCATCATTTCAAGTCTTTGGGCTAGTCTAATAAGGGGTTATTACTGAACAAAATTGCTTCAATTTATTTTGATTTTAAGTGATTAGTTAGATGGATTCTTTGCTTCTTGTTAAAAAAAATTTAACTCTTTAATGACTTTAATTTACATACAAAGTAAAGCATATGGGGCTGGAGGGATAGACCAGTGCTCAAGCGCTTGATACTCTTCTCGGGGGCCCAGGTTCACTTCCCAGCACCCACATGGTAACTCCAGTTCCCCAGGATCTGGCATCATCCTCTTCTGGGCTCCTTAGGTACCAGGCAACATGTGATGCATAGGCATACGTGAAAGCAAAATACTCATACACATAAAATTATATTAAAAAATCTTTTAAAGTAGAATATGTATCCTATAAAATATCCTCTAAATTTCACACTTGAACATTTTGTTGCTACAGCACAACAAGGTCCTTAAATTATAACACTTCCCATGTCTGATTTTAACTCTGCTCATACTCTTCAAGTTTAAACACAAGCGTAAAGCATTTCTCAAAAAAACTATAGTACTTCAGTTTGTTGTTTTTCCTCCCATTTCTATCCATATCTCTGGGTGGTAGAAAGATTCGAATAGAGTTCACGCTATTCTGAAAAGTTTTTGTGGTGCGGGGAGGAAGGGTGTAACAAGTAGACCATATTTGGTGACAACATGTCTGTAATTTTTGCACTTAGGAGGTTGTGACAAGAAAATCATGAGTTTGTAGACAGAGCAAGTTGCATGGGGATACTGTATCCACAAAAATAAAAAGAATTCCAGTGGTTGTGAATGGCATTTTTCTTTAGTAAATAAAATCAAAATGGTAGGAAATACTGAAAAATAAGTATTTGCTCTCCCCACTCCTCTGTGAACATCTGGAAGTCATATATTTTTCTGTGTGTCCATTTTCTGCCTTTGACAAAATAGTTAAAAAAACAAAGCAAACTTTAAATCAATGAAAAAAAGATTCATTTAATAGTAATTTATCAGCATTTGCTTTTGATACAAGCACTTCAATAATTACTTTCTTAAGTTGACATCACAGCTGATGTGTTCTAATAGTAACTAACCTTCACATAGAGGTAAATCATGTTTCCCTAGATGTGAGTATAAACTACAGCATGGAATCCATCAGTGAGGAATAAATAGTGAATTCATAGCTTATATTTGCTGTTCTTTGAAACATAATACTGCTGAGTTTCTAATCAAACATCAATACTATTTTTGGTTTGTAACTCCCAAGCTTCCTTGTAAATATGCAGTTTTAACATATATAAGATTGTATAGGATTTTACAGAAAAACTGAAGATATATAGAGAAAATGGTCCTGGTCTAACAGAAGATTCTCTTCTTTACATTCTTTACTGTGATAACTGACAAGAAAAAAATGAAGTACTCCACAGTTTTTTGAGAAATACTTTATTTATACTTGTATTTAAACTTGAAGTATATGAGCAGAGTCAGTTAAAATCAGACGTGAGAAGTGTTATGATTTCATGACCCTAGTGAGCAATGACTTTAATAAAATCGTCTTTCAAAAGTTGCTCCTATGAACATTTTTAGTTACAAAATTATATCCTTGTTTAGCCTAACTTGCTTTCAACAGTCATTAGGTAATTTAGTTGGTGTTCTGATAATCTAACATTTTCCGAAACCCATATTTGTATTATGTATTTATGTGTACATTTATATGTATATATGTGCTAACCTCAAAGTAATTTTTACAGGTGCAGTTTCAAAAAAGAAAGAAACATGCATTTCCCTCAATATTAAATTAATATAAAAGAGAACTGTATTGCAAAACAACATATTCTGAATCTTAACTCAGAGACCATATTTCAAACATCAAATTACTGTGAGAAACAAATGAAACGTGAATTAAAATTGTAAAACTGACTTTTGCATCTGTTTGGTATGAACCTTTGCAACGTGAGCACAGTTTGAGTCATGTGACTGATGTGAAGAAATTTCATCCATTGCCTCAAACAGGCTTTTCAATCTGAAAAGAGTTGCAGAGCAGATACATCTTTGCTTTCTGGAATTCCAGAAGTAGTAGACAAGAATCTTAATAACGACCCACTGGTGACCTAGCAGCTGCACAACTCCCTCTGGCTGCAAACAGTCCTAGTCTCCTATGAGAGGAGAACTGCAGAGGAAAGTGAAGGACAGTCCATTATCTGGGGAGCAACCAGCAGCCACAATCCTGGGAACCACTGTTTCTACTGAGAAGAGCAAGGAGAAATTCAACCTTCTAAAATCTCAGTGGTGTCACTATAATAAGTATGCTGGATAAACTTTCTGGTTTGTTCTCCTACAGAATAGTTTCATTTTTCATAAAGCTCTCTATTGTCAGTCTCAGCTGCAAACCACACTGATTCTCCTATTTTACCTTGCAACATTTGGTAAGACAAACAAACTTGTTTGGTGTCCTTTACCCCAGGTTATGTTTTTAATGCTAATCCTTGGTCAGCTTCCCATAGAGACATTTACTAAGCTGTGAATAAGTGCTCTTCTTTGCAGAGTGTAACATGCCTTCACGAAAGAATATTAAGATACATTAGCTACTTTGATTTGTGTTCCCTTTATCACGAAGAGAAATTTGAAGATAATTATGTGGAATTCCTCTTTTTTTTAGAGGAAAACTGCCAAGATCAAAGAATAAATATCAGTGTAAATCATAAGCACGGGCGTTAGTGTGGTTGACTGCCTGCACTCAGATCTAGATGCAAGGTTAACAAATCATCTTGGGTAAGATGATGAAACAGCCCATTGGCCTGCATACAACTTCAGCATAACCAGTGTCCACAGAATCTCATGTTCCTTGTTTTCTCTGCTCCAAAGCTGGTACAGGGGTTGAGAGCTTGGTAAGAGCCCTTCCCTCTCTTGGTGTAGACCTGATTTAGGTCCCGACCTCCATAATGAATAGCTAACAAGGCCTCTACCTCCAGCTCCAGAGGAGCTTGCATCCTCCTGTTGCCTCTATGAATACCTACACTCACACATGTACACACACACACACACACACACAAACACACACATATGCACATATTTTTCTTTTAAGTCATTAAAAATCAGTATCATAGTCTGCTGCAAATGGGTTCATAATCATCTCTTCCAAGTGTAATAACAATGAGTAACATAATCTCACCTTATACAAAATACAGTTTGGTTTTAGTATTTCCACTATTATAGTTAATCATGTGTCTGATTTGGGTGGGTTCATACAGTCATAAAAGAAAGTGGAATAAAGCACAACATAATGTTTTCATAGAGAAAAGCAACATTTATTTCTTGCTAATATGTCATAATTGTTATATCTTAGTATACAGTGATGTTATTTATAACATTTTAATAATTTTTATCTATTTATTTATTTGTCATGTCTTTGTACAGCTCTGTACTTAGGTCTGACTGGGGAGATGAGGTAATGAAGAAAAGGCAAATACACAGACACACAGAAATATTGTGCCTGGGAAGATTGGTCTCTCTGATGATGAAATTGCAGAACCCTGGAAGCTCAGCTTATATATCGTGTACAGTTGAACCGAAAGGCAGGACAAGGAGGAGGGGTTACTACATACAAATAAACAAGGAGGCAGAGTTTATTGTATACAGCTGGATTAAGAAAACAGGTTTAGCGAATTGTGTTTGGAGCAGACTCTGTAGTGGAGAAATATCTGTGCCATGACTATCAAAGGGTAGAAACCTATGGTGGACACTTTCTGCACACATTGTCAACACTCTCGCTTGTACCACAAAGGAAGGCTTTGCCATTTGTCCAAATGTCTGAGCCTTTGGGGTCCTTGACATGGTCACGCTTATGTCGATAGCAAATGTTCACTCAGGACTTCACTCACTAAGGTTTTCAGTACTCCCTCCATTTATATGCACAATGCACATATGTGGAGATAATAGGACAACTATCAGGAGTTTGTTCTCTCTTTCCAACCTATGGGCCCTAGGATTCAGTCTAGATCCCCAGGCTTTGCAGCAAGTGCAGCTACCAGCTGAGCCCCCTCTCTGGCCCAAGAGTTATTTTTCTTATTTCACTACCATATGCAGTTTCAATCATAAGCTGGAGTCTGAGAAGTGATCCCCTGTAGATGGAGGAGCACAGCTGTGTTGACTCACTTCTATCTCTGTCATTGACTGCAGATATTCTCTTACAACTGCTCTCAGGTTTATCAACAAACACGTGGACAGGGTATCATCAGACTTTATATCTTATGTTGCTTCACATTAGTCCATTTCACAGTTGACAGTTGTTTTAAGTAAAATTAATAGCAGTAATTCACTTTTGAACCCTAATATATTTTTCAGCATCTGACTGATTAATATTATTAATTAATGCGTGGTTCAGATTGCCAACAT
Source organism: Peromyscus eremicus (assembly GCF_949786415.1). Classification (NCBI taxonomy): domain Eukaryota; kingdom Metazoa; phylum Chordata; class Mammalia; order Rodentia; family Cricetidae; genus Peromyscus; species Peromyscus eremicus. The sequence goes on along the minus strand of NC_081426.1, from coordinate 16,644,653 downwards.
GCATCAAGTTCTATGCTTCTAAGACAGATGCCTCCAGTGGGTTGTGAAATTCCCTTAGAGAGACACATCTGAGACAAGGCTTTCCCATCATACCAATGACTACAAAATTGCTTTGCACATTTTTGCGGTGATGAATGACAGAAGGACCAGAATTTATTTCTGAAGGTTTATTGAATTTCCTGGGTGATTAACTCAGTCAGCGTTGAGTGCGTGTGGAGGCAGGGAGTGTTTCCCTGTATCTACAAGCTGAATGTCATCCAGAAATACTTAATTATCGCCAAAAGTAAACCTGCAGTGCATACTTCCAGCTTCTGCTTTCATTGCTTATGACCACTTACAATATTCTAGATATTCTATTCATAATCTGCCACAGAAAAGGAAGGAAACCAATATGTGTCACTTTCAGCAATATGGAATTTGATTCTATTATGCCAGTTCCCTGCATCCTTCCTTTCCATTTGTGTGTGTACTAATATCAGCCTTAATGTGTTCTGTCTTTTAGGTGCCATGTATTAAGTACATTGCTTCTCTAAATGAATGTACACATGTATTCGCTTGACATAGTTTTTAGTTCTTTTGTGTACATGCCTAGGACTAGAATTCCTGATTATGTTATTTCCATGCTTGACTTACTGAAGAAGTGGCATATGACTCTTAGAAACTAATCCTGCTGTCTTGCTTCATTAATTACTTTTCCTTGTTCCTGTGTGATAAAATATATGAAAAGGCTATTTAAGGAAGGAGAAAGTTATTATTGAGGGTACAGTCAAGCATGGTTGGAGGGTCACATTGCCAGGAACTTGGGGTCTCTGGTCACATTTTGCCCTTAGTCAAGAGACAGAGACAGGTAAAGGCTACTGCTTAGCTTACTTTATGTATTTTATTAGTCTAGGACACTAGCTCACAAAGCAATGCCATGGAGAGCCAACATGGGTCTTCCTATCTCAGTTATTCTAAACTTAATACACTCTCACAGGTGATTCTGGGAAGATAACTATCAACCAAACACAGGCACAAGCGATGCAAAAGAGACAGAAAGTCTCAATTTCTCATTTACTCATAAAAGCGTGTGTGTGTGTGTGTGTGTGTGTGTGTGTGTGTGTGTGTGTGTGTGTGTTTTATGTACTTCAGGGTAGTTTTGAGTTACATTTGACAGTTTCTAGTGGTGTTGAGAATCTTTTAATGTGCATGTTGGCAGTTTCTATGTCTTCCTTGGAGTTTTTTGTTTGTTTGTATTTTGAAAAGCAGCAGGACCAAGTCTCTATTAATTCAACATAGATTATATGTGAGTAGTACTATCTTTTATACCTTTCCTCTGATGTTGAAATGTTTTAATAAATGAGGACTTTCCTTATAGCATCTCTGGACACGAACCATGTATGTTTTAGGCTGAATTGTCTAAATGTTAAGGGACAGGCTCAGTAACAATATACTATTGCATATACTATTGCATTTTGTTATTTTGACTGCACTTTCAAAGCAACAACTGACACAAATATGACCTTGCAAGCAGGAAGAATAAAAGCTTCCAGAAAAATGATAGGAATTCCAGGTCCTTAAAAAGAGTAAAGTCAATAGGACAGTATCTAAAATGATTCTAAAAAGCCTCTGAGATATTGAGGCCCCAACTGACTCAGTGAGAAATGAAACAGAGAAATGACCATCATTATAGATAGGGACCTGAAACTTCAAAGCACTATGTCCAGTCACATGAAGTTCAAAATTTTCCATGAAGTTAAGACAATACAATTGTGGTTAAGGAGTTACAGGTGAAAGAAAGTAACAATGATAGCTCTAAGACTATAAGTTTTTCCATCTAAATCCTTGACCAGAGGCAAAGAGAGAAAAGCAGAAGCCTAATAATTGGGTTTCCCTCACATTTTCCTATAAATTTCTCAGAAATACTACAACTACTCTTAAGCAAAAAAACAACCTGCAAAATTGACTTTAACTTTGCATATTTTTTATTTTCATACACACACACACACCCACCCACACACACACACACACACACACACACACACACACACACACAATTATTCTGAAGTTTCACAGCAGTCTGTGACATGTAAAAGGCAAAGGTTCTGAGACAAGTCCTCAGGGTCCCTTGCAAGGACCTAAGACACCTTCAATGTCAGGATGCTGTGGCTATAGCCACTGCTGCTGCCCCTGAACTGCAAGAAAACCTCAAATGGCCCTGAAGAGAACAGCTGCTTCAATTTACAGCTATGGTTCAAAGGAAGCCTTACTCCCTAAGGCAGAGCCCTGGGCTTCCAGAAAAACAGAACACTGGACAGAAATTCTAGTCCACATGAAAGAAAGAAAGCCTACTCTCTATACAAACTCCTAAAGAAGTAATTGTTTCATAATCCTGAATCTGGAGGCCCTTATCCAGATGCTAGGAATTTAATACCCTTCATGGAGTTCTTTAGAGAAATAAAAACTTATAAGTGGTCTACACTGCAATCCTCTGGGTATGTGGGAAATAATCTTGCATACCTGGGACAGGCTAACTTTCTGTAATGTCTCCAGGAGGCAGCCTCCTATGATAATTGTTAAGTTGTCTGTAACAGAGGGAAGGAAAAATGAACATACCAATTTATCCTCTGTCTTTCCTAACCTCTACCTAGTAACACATTCCTGCTTTCAGATCATCACCTACATCCTACACAGAGGATATATTGGGTGATGTTTATCTTCTGGTGCTTGGCTTGTATCAGTTAACACACTGTCCTCTGCTACAAGCTACAGAAATATGTAATAAGAATTCAGCTGAATATGATAAAGCTGTACCTGGAAAAATCAAGAAATTCCTCCAGGGGAACCCAAATCTCAAGGAGTGTTTGGTGTTATTTGGCTTTAACATATCAGCTGTTTCCTGCTATGAATTTCTTGTGTGCTCTTGTACCTTCCCCAAGAACTTCTAACAGTATATTTTATCTGTTATACTTCTCTAGCATCCAAAGCCAAAAGGCAGACAGGACAAAGCATTTCAGACCAACCTCTTAGTCTCCTGAGTTAAGTTAAACACCCTTACAGAGACATTGCCTGTCTCCTAGGCCTAGGAGACAGGTGAACTTAGGTGCATAACTTTGTTTCTTGTGCAAATGAAGCTCAGACCCTCCTTTTCCTCACAGCCTGAATGGCATTCCAGAGCAACTGACTCAAAACCAAAGGGTTTTTCCGCATACCAGGTGCGATGTAGCTTTGAGGCAGGTTTCCTAGTCTCTGAGCAGAGTTACCCTGCACTGCCAGTATACAGTTACATGGAAATAGAGAGGCAGTTACATTTTAGTGACTTATAGACTCTTTACCTAACCACCTGTAAGAATGTAGTTTGAGCACATTTGTGACAAACTATAATGTTTCACCTAACCACTTATAAGAATATATTTTGAGCACATAAATTCCCTTTCTAACTTATTCCAGGCCTTCTGATCCCACCTCCTTTATTCACTCCTTTTTGGGGTTGCAAATGAAGCTGACTCACTGCTCTTGAAGGGACTTTGAAAACCTTGCTTTGTATTCTAAGGGTCAGGCTGCTGGTAGGGCTGAGACTAGTTCTGGGAGAGGAACAGGAAGGAACCAAGATGGTAAAGAATGAAGATGAGGATGAGGATGGAGATGGGAAAGAACTTAATTGAGTTATGAGATAACAGGAGGAGAAGGGACAGAGAGGAGCTAAGTATTAGAACAGAATTGAAGCTATACAGATAGAATTTATCTCAGAGGAATCAAGTGGATGGACGAAAGAACTTGATGTGCTTAGATTCATTCCCTCAGATTATCCTCCGCCATTCGTAGCAACTTCCCCAGGACTCTGGGAGAAATCTCCTCAGGGCAGACCCCTGAGGAAATTGTGATAGTACTGTAGTAAATTAATGTTGACTAGAGCAATACAAACTGTACACATACACTAAAATATCAAAATGTATCCAGTAAATATTTCAGTTATTTAATTTATATTTCACAAGTAAAATCAACATAACCATCTTCTTAAATTCCTTTACAGTTTTGATCATTTTTAAGTTATGTGATGGTGATATTTCTTGTTGCAGTCTTCAGTGGATAGAGCTGTATCTCAATATTAGTCCTGAATAAAACATCTTCACTGATAATTGTCAAAGCCTTATGATTAAATTCCTGTATTGGCTCACAGACAATCTGTTTTCTATGATGTATCAGTCAGGGTTCTTTAAAGTAACAAAATTTACAGAATGAATCTTTCTATATATAGAAAGGTGATTTATTGAAATGATTTTCAGTCTATGGTCCAGCTAATCCAACAAGGGCTGCATATGAACAGAAGACCCAAGAATTCAGTAGTTATTCAGTTCATGAAGCCTGCTGTCTCATCTGGTCTTCAGTAAACACTGAAATTCTAAAGGAGTAAGCTCTAATACTAGGGAAGGAGTGGACTTGCTAGCCAAGCATAAGCAAGCTGGCAGCATTTCCTTTCTCCATGTCCTTTATATAAGCCACCAACAGAAGGTGTGACCAAGATTAGAGGTGAGCCTTCTTACCCCAAAAGATATGGATTAAAAATGTGATGTCCTCCCTCAAAGGTCCAGATCAGAAGTGGATCTTCCTTCTTCAGATGATCTAACTGAGCAAAAATCCCTCACAGGTGTGTCCAGTCACTTTTGGGTGTTAGTTAATTCCAGCTATAGTCCAGTTGACAATGAAGAATAGCTATCATATTCAGGGAGTGCCACTGAGAAGCTTCTGTCTACCTTAGATCTAAGAGACTTTCTTCCAAAGCAGAATATGACCTACTTTCCTGATGATCTTGTTTCCGACTTAGAGACCTTTGTGCTCTGTTGCCTCTGCTGCAGCTTGCAGCAGAGACTTCATGGTCCAGTCCACTTGGCTAATCTCTAGGAAGGGATCTGGCCAAGGGTAGAAGGAGAGGGGTGTGAGATAGGGACAGCACTCTGGTCTCCTGCCAAGTGAATGGAAGAAACTTGAGCACCATTACCTGCCCTGGGTTTTCGGCAGATCAGCAAGTATGAACTCATTCTCACTTTCTTTCACTGTTATATTTGCCTGAAGGGAATAAGGGTTAGAAGAGTAGTGGAATGTCTGCCAGGTGGTCTCCAAGGGCTAACTGTAGCTATGTTGATGGTGTTAATAGCCACCATTAACTTTTAGTTTCCTAACAAACACATGATTTTAACTGAACACTGGTAAATACCACATTTTTGTTTGGTGTGTTCCAAGATCAATTTTACCTTTGATTAATATTTTTGTCTACGGAGAACCTTAACAATGTTTAAGTCCAGTGTGCCTGGTGACCCTACTAGAGTTTAAGTGCCAAGAGAAGAAAAAGATAGAATTGTTGCAGTAGCATTGGAGGCCCATTAAAGGAAAGCTATTTCCTTCTGCCAAGAATGGAATCTACTTCATTGTAGAGGCATGCCTTGGTCTCCTCCTTAAGAGCTAATCCAGTTATGTTAATGAGGAAAGCTAATTCACCATAAGCCATGCTAAGAAGATGAGATAATGTACATTTCCTTCCCAGAATTCCTGCTCTCAGCTGTGGAGCTGTGTTAAGCCCCCTTTGCTCCTCTGGGTCCTTACTTGTTTTCTTCTTCTTTTTCTTTCTCATGCTTTTAGATATTTGTCAAAGCCATGACATGCTTTTCTAGATACTCTAAGCTGTCTCACTCTTTTTCTGAGTTATTTCTCAACACTCATCCACTATGTGGCTGTTTACAAATGGCATGTCCTTCTCTCCTTCTCTTCCCCATCTTCCTCCTCTGAGGAACTGCCAGCATTTGCAACTTCTCTGCTTTGGGTTTTCTTTTAAATGCTAACAAAATTGTCCAATAGCCTTCCTTCAAGTCCATTCTTAAGTTCTCTTATTAAGCAGACTAAGAACACCTAGAAAGGCCTTTAATTTTCCTGGTTACATGTGGCAACCCAGGTATGGCTCCCAAATTTTCTAGGAACAGAATTACCAGGGAAATGAATTTGCAAGGGATGGCCAATGGACTGCTAGAATGATTAGGCTAGTTGGCTCTGTCCTCAAATCAGTAATTCAGGAAAGCCCAGACAGCAGACAGGTGCTGGATGAGGTCCCTGACATGCCTTAATAGGCAGCAGCCAAAGTTGACTGTTAGTTCTTTACATCTCGATGAACCCACGTTGCTGAATGCAGATATCTCTGTTTCATACGCAAGCATACATTTTGTTTTCCTTCTAGGAAAATTAATACAGTAAAAACATTTGTGCAGCATTCTCTTCATTACAGTTTTCATTCTGTGACATTTCTTTAATGCAAATATTAAGTACCACCCTTTGTTTTGTGAGCTTGTATACAGTATTTTGGTATTTGATAAGATATGGAACAAAATGAGAAGAATGAAGCAATTAATAAAATTGCCATGGGGGGTAACCATTTATAAATATAAATGCAAATGTGGAAATATGCCATGTGGTCAAGGGAAACCAAACAAAAAGTTTCCAAGAATATAAACTCCATGAACAGAGAATATATCATATATATATATATATATATATATATATATATATATATATACACACATATATATCAGATTAATAAAAATAATCATGGTAAAAGAACACAATGTTTGTCTTGTACCTCTTAATCACCTAGGGTAAATTTGCCTCCCTGTTCATTGGCTTCCATTGGTAACTCAAGAGCCATCTCAAGTAAAAGCAAGGCTTAAAGCATTAAGAAAAGATAACCTGCCAGGTGGTGGTGGCTCATGCCTTTAATCCCAGCACTCGAGAGGCAGAGTCAGGTGGATCTGTGAGTTTGAGGACAGCCTGGTCTAAAAAAACGAGTTCCAGGACAGGCTCCAAAGCTGCACAGAGAAACCCTGTCTTGAAAAACCAAAAACAAGCAAACAAAAAAACAAAAACAAAAACAAAAAAGAGGAGGTAACCTTAGGAACTGCACAGAGATCTATGTAACTCATGTCACTATTTTCCTAAATCCCAGACTGAGAGAACATACATCCACTGTCAAGAACAGACAATGGAAACCTGTTTAAAAAAAATTCGTGTGTCATGTTACAAATGATCACAATTACAGTGGAACACAGTGCAGATCATGTCTTCAGTCTGGGCTTGCTATGCATTTTGAAGAGAAAGCCACTAGAGAACAAAGGAGATATGCCTGCTTGCCTGTACCATTGTTCTCCGTAACAATCCAGATCAATCATTCACTGTGTTACTACACAGCAGGCCTTGCAATTAGCCTTGGCTAACACAGTGCTTTATATTATGAGAACCATCAACAAATACCGAAAAAGACAGCAGCCTTTTCTATTTCTTCCTGGATTCCCTGTAAATCCCTCTTACCCGAAGCTCCTGAGGGACTTTCTCCCCACAGTCCATCATGGTCTTTTCAGAAAATGTACATTTTCTGTATGGGCTTTGCTTGTGTAATGAGCTCAGAATGGATTGTTGTCATTAGTCATCGGCTCTATGTGGAACTCTTAATCTTTCTGAAGGCATTTGGAAATAAAGTCCAAGAAATGGTCTTTGTTAGACTTAGATATTTATGGAGAAGGAGAAGCAATTGACCTCTATGTCCTTGAGAGAGGCAATTGGAATGAGGACATTTGACTTCTCTGGAATGAATCATTAATCATGGGAGTGATTCAGATGCAGAGGGGACAGTGTAGAGCACTCTGCAGAGGAAGTAGTTTTAAATATAGAAAAGAGATACGTGGGGATATATCTAAATTTCTTCTCTTTCTCCATGACCTAACTGACTTCTTAAAGCCCTTCTTGTCAAAACTTTGGCCATTTTCTCATTGGCTTCCAGGGGGATCTGGTGTACAGTGGGCACACTGGTGTTAACTACTTCCCATCACAGAGCTACTCACTGAGTTCTAGTTAGTGTACTTTTTTTGGTTATCAATTTATCACAATTACAATCTCATATCCATTCAGGAGCTGGACACTTCTACTGGTCTACTTTGGCTAAGGTGAGTGATTCTTTGATACAAGCATCACATGTTTTCTTTCTCTACTTGATATGACATCCTAACCCACATGCAACCTTCTTGGCTGTTTATGTTAAACCTTGAACATCCTAGATATTTCTTTCACTATGAATCTTTCCACTGTTGAGTGCACAGGAGATGCTAAGTACAAGTGTTATTATCCTAAAGTTTTACCTGTCCTTTTACTAATCTTTGGTATTAAATATTCGAAATGCACACGACCAAAGCAAAGTTGTATTCTAACTAATCTGAGTCCACTGATGCCTTGGGCAGCATACATTTTTTTCTAATGTATAAAAGAGTACCAGCTCATAAATTTCTGAAATTTATTTCAAGGAAAAGTAATATGAAAGGATGGGTGCTGGAGATTGTGTTTATGAACTTGAGTCATGGAGATGTGCCTCTTTCCTAATGCAAATATATGCATCACTTAAGCTCTGTGTAATTGCTCTTTCCTTATCTACAGACTGAATGAGAGAAGAAAGCTTCTCTCCAAGGCTGGGCTACATTGTGCAATTCAATTTTTGGACTGCTGTCTGTAGAACAGTAAATGATCAACATAGAGAAGCTCTTGTTTTCTTTCCCCTTCTCTCGTAGAGAATACATGGCAGAGGCTTATAGGGATTTTTCATGAATATATGTGTGACTCTGCTAGGCAGGAGCAGTATATTTTTTGCCTAGCATAGTCACTAAGAGGTACATATGAGTCCTTAAGCACTCTCCTTCCCCTAAGTTAGAGACAGCAACTTCTTGGTTTATGTGTTAAGAACATGATTCCAGTCTACTAGGCACAAGATAGAGAGTAGCAAAAAAAAAAAAAAAAAAAAAAAAAAAAAGCCCAGGGCACATTGCTCCACACAATATCCTAGGAAGTTATATCTCTTTGCATTGTAATTTTCTCTTGATCATAATATTTGGAGATTGGTGATAAGTGAACAGAACTAAAAGTGATGAAGTTAGAAGTAGCAGGACTCAGGAAAATAGTATGTTATCTTTTGTGGTGTTTTAATAAGTGTAGAATACAGCAGCACACATTGTGTTACTTAAACTATTTTAATTATTCTAAATTTCTTAGAACAAAATATGTATGCATTGTAAATTGAGAAAAGGTTCACATATAACAAAATAACTACGATTTTATTTTCTGAAATATGTTTCACAAATGTTTTTGTTTAATAGCTTGAGTGAGGGCACAGAATTCCCACATCCTCCAGTCAATCCCTAAGTACTGTTAGCATCATCAATGAGGGTTTATTTCTGTTCTAACTGATAAAGTACATAAATGTATTCTTCTTATTGTCCCTAGCCTGCAGTGCTAGTTAGTGTATACTCAGATCTGGATGAATGCATTCTGTGGCTTTGAAAAAAATGAGAATCCCAAGAATCCTGTGTGTTTCCCCCTTTCCATTCACCAATTCCCTCATTCCACAAAACCACCAATATTTTTATCTCTCTTTCTGCAGAGTATCTTTGATTTGATTCCCTTCCAAACAAAGCCTTTGAACATTGGTTACTTTTACTAGTAGGGTACAGTTAATATTCAGCCATGAGTTTTCATGCCTTCACACATTATTTCTCTGTATCACTAAGTAATTAATATCCCAGTGTCTGGGCACAGTGCAATTTATTCACCCACCGAAGGACATGTTTGTCTTTAAGATTTTCCTGTAATGAATAGTGGTATTATTAACATTTTTGCATACACAGATTCTTCAAGTCATGTTGATGAAAACTTGGAAGTGTGATTAAATGGCAAGGGTGCTGTCAGTGTCTGCATGCTCATTATTCTAATTAGTGGGTCATGATTTTATAATTTTAGTCCATAGTTTCCTTATGAAACATGAAGTAGATTATTTTTCCATGTTTTCATAATCTGTATTCATGTATGTTCAAAAATAAAGTAGACCTGCCCTGTGTTTCATTGTGCTTCTAGCACCAATGACTTCATCTATCTGAAACACGTTGGTCTCAACAATGAGAATAAAATTCTACCTTTGGCCATTCAAACATGCTTCGAGTGACAAAGAGAAGGCATTCTAGCCCATCAATATGCAAAGCCGCTAAGCTTTTGTGACTGGTGAGGATTCTGACAGTAGAAATTCACATTTTACTCCTGCTACTGATGGGCTCACTTTGAAGTATCAATTGATAATTAGTATTTCACTAAAGCCAGTGTTAAAGCTAAACCAAATTGGAAAGGTTCACATTACTACACTGATTTTGCTAAATAGTGTATGTAATATGTAATATGAGATCTCTGGGAGACAGCTTAACTGTGTTTGAACTGGATAGCTGAGACAGAAAGGCTCCCACACTTGAGTTCTCAAATCTGTACAATGAACAAATAGAACCAAAACCTTGGTTCAATGTCTGCTAGAATCTGAACTTCTGAGATTTTCCAGAAGTAGAAATGTATATTATTAGCTTCACAGTGCTTCTCATAAATGAAGATAGAAAACAGCAAACATCAAAATGTTGGTAAACCTTGAGGATACATATCTGCAGTATATGTCATTGAAAATAGAGAACAAGGCAATTTAATTTCAATTTTATGTTTTATTTTATGTAGGGATTTAAACAATTCATTCAGATTCTGGAAATTTCTATTTCTTAATCAAATTATGTAATGTACAGTACATATGTTACTTGCTTGTTTTTCACATATCTTATACCTGAAATTGTAAAAAGTTTCTGCCCATAATAACCTTTAAGAAAATCACATATTCTCAGTTAGGCCTGGTGGCACAGACCTGTAATCGCAGCTGTTGGGAGATGGAGGCAGGAACATCACGAGTTCACGGTTGTGAGTTTGAGATTATTGTGGACTGTGTGTGAGACACTGTCAAGAAAGTGAGCAAGAAAGAATAAGAGAGAGGCACTCATAACTTTCATTGGCAATGTTCACTGCAGACACTTGTTTAGTTGTTTGTTTTAACCCACAGTATCAGGACAGTGTCAGAATTTGTGCACAACCATCTTATAGTAAATCAGGGTGTTAGAATCACCCACAGTATCAGGACAGTGTCAGAATTTGTGCACAACCATCTTATAGTAAATCAGGGTGTGAGAATCCCAGAGTTAACACAGGTAAGTGAATTTTATAGTTAAGGCTTTTCAGTCCTGAAAGTGTTTTGTTATCAGTAACAACAATAAAACAAAAACGACTAAGAGTACTTCATGCACAGTGACTCTGGAGTCAGAGTCCTGGGGGTCACTGTTATTTCTGGCTGTGCACATGATTTTTATCAGTGTGCTCCTCAGCCAAGGCAAAATGCACATAACCCAAGATAGCAAATGTACTAACTGGAGATGTAGCATCAGTACATACACCAGCAACACACCTGCCCGGTTTAAATCCACTTACACAGAATTCAGGAATTGCCACAACATACACACAAATGTTAAAAGATGTAGGTACAATGAAGAGTTTATTAGATCCATTTACAGTTATAGCTACCCTTGACTTGATGTCCTAAATTCAAACAACAGAGCAGTTACTGCTACAAATGAAGTTTGAAATATGTATCTATTGAGTACGTCAGAGAGTCGAACATTCCGGAAATCACCTGAAATTACAAATCCAGTCTACCTTCTGTCAACTCGTATTTATTCTTTCTACAGACAACATGTAATTTTTAGTCATACTTTCTAACCACCAGAGACATCACTTGTCTCTTAATGCTTAAAGAACTTAAAGTGTAACAACATGTAATTCATTCTCCTGCCAAGGCCTTGTCTTAAATTTCTTCTTAAAGACACCAAAAGAGCAAATGATATAACTTGGTGATATAGCTCAGTGGTAGAGGAACTGCATGGATTATGTCCCAGTTTCAAGTAACAAACAAAGAGAAAATTAAAAAAAAAAAAGGAGTAGGAGAAGAATAGGAGGAGGAGGAGGAGGAGAAAGAAAGAACAGACAGACAGAAAGAAAACCACAGCAAGGCAAACCATAGTGACCAAGAGAAAATAGAGTTGGCAGAATAAGAATAATTAGAGCAGGTAAGAAAGAATTCAGGGAAATACAAATGTTATCTTTATAATACCCATGTTAGCTTAATTCATATATGTATATGAAGATACATATGAAGGAATTGGTGGAATATAAACTGAACAATGATTTGCTACAATCCGAAACAAAAGAGTCAAGGATGAATGCTATGTTTTCTACTTTAACTAGTACATTAGGAAACTAATTTCAAAGCACAGTCTTGACATGGTTTTCTTGTTGAAACGTGAATAGATTGGGAAAATGGAATGAGAGTCAAGAACATTCATACGCTGTTGGTCTGACTGCATGACAAGCAACTGGCATGTCTTAGCTGACTGATATGATTACAGTTACAAAACCAGAGGCTCACATACTGGAGATTTGCTGTCCAGATGTTGGCACCATTTTAGGAGTTTGTGGAGACAAATGAAGTGGAGCCTACTGGAGGAAGGTCACTGGACACTGGTCTTTGGAGTATTTTGCCTCAGGCCTTTCTCATTTCTAATTCTGCTTCCTATCTGCTCTTTTCTGCCACATGATTGTAGCTTGAGTTTTCCTGCCTGGCCAACAGTCAGGGCAAATCTCTCTCACCTGCCAGTCCCCCAGCCACTCAGACCCGACCAAGTAACCACAGAGACTTATATTGGGTACAAACTGTATGGCCATGGCAGGCTTCTTGCTAACTGTTTTTACAGCTTAAATTAATCCATTTCTATAAGTCTATACCTTGCCACATGGCTTGTGGCTTACCAGTATCTTCACATGCTGTTTGTCATTGTGGTGGCTGGCAGTGTCTCTCTGACTCAGCCTTCCACTTCCCAGCTTTATTCTCCTCCTTGCCCCGCCTATACTTCCTGCCTAGCCAACGGCCAATCAGTGTTTTATTGATTAATAAGCAACACATTTGCCATACATCCCACAGCACATGATTCTGCCCCCAAGGTGTTTTGTTGTCCATGGACTGAACCGTTTGAAACTGTAAGCCAAAAATAAATTCTTCCCTGATTGAGATGCTGGTTTAATATATTTGGATCACAATGGTACAGAAGGAACAAATCCCTGAGAAAAATGTGAGAACAAAATAGACATTCAGTATGGATGGCTGCACATACAGCAGGACTCCAGTTACACAGGGCATATTCAAGGCAGTTAAAACCACACCTTTCCTTAGAGTAGAAAAGAGGATAATCCCAAACTATATCTTCTTTCATGTAACTTATATGGCTCACTTCTAGCTTTAGTGTTGCTGACTTGGGATTCTTTATGCCATTTTATGTTTTTGATTCTCTCTCTCTCTCTCTCTCTCTCTCTCTCTCTCTCTCTCTCTCTCTCTCTCTCTCTTTCTGTGTGTGTGTGTGTGTGTGTGTGTGTGTGTGTGTGTGTGTGTGTGTATGATGCTTAATATCAGTTGTCAGTTTAACTGGATCTGGTACCAACCAAAACCCAGTTTAGGTACCTCTCTGACTGATTTTCTTGAACAGATTCTAAATGTGGACATCATATTCTGGACATCTGAAGGAAGCTTTTGCTATTTGGCCTACTTGCCTTCAATATTTTGTTTTATTTATGTGTATTGGTGTTTATCTGCATGGATGTTTGTGTGCTATGTGGATGTCTGGTGACCTCAGAAGCCAGAAGATTCTGGGTATCCTGGAACAGGAGTTACGCACAGTTGTAAGACATCATGCGAGTGCTTAGAAACAAATCCAGATTTCTGCAAGAGCAGATAAGTGTTCTTAGTTGTTGAGCTAATTCTCCAGCCACTGCTCACCCTCACTATTATTGGCAAGCTCATCTATCCTGTTGCTGCTGTATACCTTTGTTGGTATTAGAATGAACTTCTTTAGGCTCCCAATACAGCCAGTGCTCTAGGAACCCTCCATGCTTTCAATGCCAGTCTAAGATTGCTGAGACGTTTGGTCTTGTGGACTTGAAACTCTAGGATGCTATGGTTCTCCTGTATGAGACAGCCACTGGTGGACTATGTGGACCATGTTACATAGGGCAATTTAAGAAATCATCTTTTAATAGGTTTATAATCATCCTATAAGCTTAATTCTGATGTTTTACAGAACCCTGAGTAATACAATGTGATTCTGACCAAATCTTTCTACTTAAAAATTGTAATTTGACATTCAGAGAGTAAAATTAATTTTCTAGTCATGAAGTCTTAGTAATATCTCATGTACATGCATACTCACTTGTCTAAAATTATATAAATGCATGGAATATGAAACCATATCTACTTTAGTCTTTAGAAATTTTTTTATTGGTGTTAAATTGTAACCTTTCTTCCTCAAATTTAATGAGTCTGCATACAATATTGTCAGGAAAAAGTAGCAAGTATCCTACTTTTGATAATTCAAAAAATGATAAGACATTAAGCCTGCTTGATTATAATGTGCCTAAAGGTCAATAAAATTCTAGTCAGTGCTAAAAATATTAGAACCAAGATCATCTATGAAATAATTGTGGACAATTTTATTATAACAGAAAAAGCAGAGACCTCTCAATTCATGTTTTGACCATTTCTATGATATATCTATGTAACTAAAGTATATTTAAAAATGTGTATTTTAGTAATATTGGCCAAAAATTAATTTCTTTTTTTTTTTTTTTTTGGTTTTTTTCGAGACAGGGTTTCTCTGTGTAGCTTTGTGCCTTCCCGGGAACTCACTTGGTAGTCCAGGCTGGCCTTGAACTCACAGCGATCCACCTGGCTCTGCCTCCTGAGTGCTGAGATTAAAGGCGTGCACCACCACTGCCCGGCTCCAAAAATTAATTTCATACTTTACATCTGTCAATTAATTCCACTGAAGAGGTAATCGGGATAAAGACAATTTCATCAAATCAGTCTACCTTAATGTGTATTTCAAAATTATGTTTACTAAAATTTGAAAACTAGTGGGTTAAATAACACATTATATAAAAACACACATTTTTGTGTCTTTCCTCCAGTAAATGTGTTAGCCCTTATATGTAAATGATGTTTATTACTTTTATATTTTTTAATTAGCATGAAAAAAATGATGAGCTTCATTTTGACATTTTAATACATACTTGATTTATCAATCCTCCTGCCTCATTTTCCTCCTCATCCCTTGTGACTCACCCTCCCCAATCATCTCTTAATGAGGTGATGTACTTATACACACCATCTTGCTTTCAGGTCATTGCTGCTAAGTCCACTCATTTTTCTGAATTCTAATGGAAAATATACAAGTTTTCATTTTTCACATTTGTACCTTTTCCTTTGATACCAACCCAAACCTAAGGAAGTTTGCATTGACACTGAGCTTGCATGAATGCTGCAGGCCTTTCAATGTTTTCTCTGTAGATCTCTGGCCCCTTCTGCAGCTGCCTACAGACCCACCTTGCTGACCCACACTCAGAAGCCATGGCTTTCTCTACTCCTTTACTCCATTTTCCCCTCCTGGCAGCGGCCAAGATTTACAGCTTACCTACCCTCTACTTCTTCTCTCAAACATTAAGAAAGTGATCTCCAAGGGCCCCTTTGAGTTCATTTAAGAATGAATTTATCCATGAGGATAAGAATCCACAGAAAGGAATCCTGATTCCCCAGGTCCATGCTTACCACATTCTCTTCACCTAGTTACTAATGAACATTTAGACTTCTTCCATTCTCTAGCTATTGTGAATAATGCAGGCATAGAAATGAAGGTGTCAGTACTTCAGTAGTGTGACTTAGAATCTTTTTGATATGTTACAATAGAGGTGTGACTACATCATCTGGCCATTGTGTTTTTACATTTTGAGAAACTTGCACCCTGATTTTCATGGCACAATTTTAATTCTACTAGATGTAAATAAGGGTTCTACTTCCCCAAATCTTCACCAGAAATTGTCATTTCTTCCTTTGATGATAGTCATTCTGACTGTGGGAAGATGGAATGTTAAGTACTTTTAATTTGCATATCCTTAATGGCTAACAGTGTTGAATAAATTTTACAAATATTTAATGACCAGTTGTGTTTCTTTTTATCATCTTTTGTCTGTGTGTTTAGATTCCCCACTTCTCTCTCTCTCTCTCTGTCTCTCTCTGTCTCTCTCTCTCTCTCTCTGTCTCTCTCTGTCTCTCTCTCTCTCTCTCTCTCTCTCTATATATATATATATATATATTATAGATATATAGATAGATATAGATAGATATAGATATAGATATATATAATTTTTTTCTCCTCTCCTGGCTGTAATACATGTTTAAAACATTTTTTCTCATTATGCAGGCTTTCTTTATTTCTGAAATGTTTTCCTCTCTGTGCAGAAGGTCTTGAAATTCATGTAACCCCATTTGTCAACCTGTGCTGGCTAGTTTTCTGTCAACTTGACACAGGCTAGAGGTATCTGAGAAGGAACCACAATTGAAAACATGCTGCATATGACTGGCCTGTAGGCAAGCCTGGGGGAAATTTTTCTAGTTACTGGTTGGTGTGCAAGAGCTGACAAAATGGCTCAGTGAATAAAAGGAGCTTGCCAAACCTGATGACCTGGGTTTGATCCCTGAAGTCCAGATAGCAAAGAGAGAATGAACTCCTGAAAATTGTTCTTTGACCTCCACATATATACCATAGCAAGCATGTAGCCCTCTCCCAGATAACTAAATTTAGAAAAAAACTACACATCTATAACTGTTTAAACATATTCCCGGGCCCTCTATTTTGCTCTGTTCATCTCCATGTCCGTTTTTATGCCAATACCATGCTGTCTTTGTCACTCTGACTATCTAATATAATTTGAGGATAGATACTGTGCTAACACTAGCACTGTTATTTCCATACACGATTGCTTCGCTTTTTCATATGTGCTGTACGGCTGTTTTATATTTTTTATATTTCTGTGTATAATGCCACTGAAATTGTGATTTGGATTATATTGAACATATAGACTATAGAGATCTTATACTCTCTGGCTAGGTTTATTCTTAGATATTTTTCAAACTATTGTGAATGAGATATTTTTCTTAAGTTCTTGTCAACAAGTTTGATATGGACAACATGGAAAGTTATTGAATTTTGTAAATTGACTTTATATCCTGGAACTTTTCTGAAATTATTTATCAGGTCTAGGAGTTTTCTAAAAAATAAATCCGTGGAGTCTTTTAAAGCACAGAATCATGTCATCTGAAAACATGGATAATTAACTTCATTTCCTATTTTTATGCCTTTCGTATCTCTTGTCTTATTGTTCTAAGTAATGCTTCAAGCACTACATTGAATAAGAGTACAGAGAATATATAACCTTCCATAATTACAGATTTTCAAGTAAATGTTTGTAGTTTTCCATAATATAATATTATTTTTGTATATAATCTTTATTATGTTGAGATATGTCCCTTCTATATTTAATTTCAGATATTTACTATGAAGGAACGTTGATCTTTGTTCAATCCCCTTTCTCTCTCTGTTGAGATCATCATCTGGTTTATATCCATAGGTCTACATGTATGGTATATTACATTTATGATATGTAATCTCCATCTGATGAAACAACCAGAATTTCACTGGAATGAATCCAACTTAATGATTTATGGTAGTCTCAATGTGTTCTTGAATTCAGTTGGTGTCTATTTTGCTGAGGGTATTTGAATCTGTGTTCATCACATATTTGCTTATAGTTTTCTTTGTTGATACATATCTAGTTTTGGTATCAGGTTAACATTGGTTTTGAAGAATAAAAATGGTATTCTTCCTTCCCAGTTTATTTTTCTCAAGTTTCTGTTTCTTCCACTATATGTTTCTTGTCTAGCTCTTTAGTTCCTTTACTTCATTTATCTTCCCACTTGTGTTATCAATTTGACCCCTTTAAAACATGATCTCTGGATGTTCTGAAATTTCATCTATCTCATTATCCAGTACTGAGTTGTGAGACTGTGAAAGTGTCTTAGAAGATGCTTTCTCATATTCTCCTGTTTCTTTGTTGTGTTATATGCATTGGTTAGCATGGGTATGTTTTCTAGGTTATATTTCCACCTAGTTTCCCTACATTGTATTTTATATGATTCAAGTTATCATTTGGAATCATGTTTCCTGTTGCTAGTTAGGGGTAAGATAATTACAGTAATATATCTCATGTTTTACAATAAGCCTTTGTGTTGACTTACATTAAAAAAAAACCTTTCATACTAATGTGTTCTTTCTCTTCAGCTGAACACAGTAACAGCAATACAAAGGCACTGTTGTGAAAATAAAATTTGTTTTAAGAGATAAAATTTTTTAAAATAGTTTTTAAGAGATAAAATTATCCATTTTCATGCAGTAAAATGAGGAAGGAATGAGAAGGAGGGGGAAATGGGAGTAAAGTAAAAGTGGCAAGATATATATGGGTTAGAGGAAGAAGGTGCAGTAAAGGAACTATTGTATGTGTAGAGAAAACAGTGATATAGAAAAGAAAACACAGTCAAGAAAGCCTTTCCATCATGGCATAAGTTAAAAGACAATAAGCTAATAAACGGTTAAACTGTAAATAATGATGGTAAGAAATTTGCAGTGGCATGAAATGGAAACTCTCTGCCCTTGGTTAGCATTTCTTCTTCATTGAGATGATATGGTTCCTCCTTCCTTAGACAGTTATTAACTTCATTCTCCATAGATTGGGGGAGGGCTACTAGTCTCAGTAATTCAGAAAAGTTATGTCAGTGTGTCCTTCCAGATGAGATGTGACCAAATTCACATTCTACCAGCATTTTTTGTTCATCAATTACTCACCTGAAAGTTGCAGCCCTATCTCTTCCACTCTGGGGATCAGTCTTTCCTCACACAAGACTTCTTCACTCAAGATTTTGATGGGTGAGGAGGGCCTGCCAACCATAGCACCTCTGTGCATTGTTAGAAGATTGTGCTGGGTTCTATGACATGCTTATAGAGATCTCATATAGTTCACCAGAGTAACAGTTGAAGAGGGGTCCTTTTTTTTCTGGTGAATATCCTTCTGTTTCAGCTTTCAGGTTCCAGCCCACACTTGTACTACTCATGCCCTGCCAATCTTTCCCCATCCTGTGCTCTAGACAAACCTTACCAAGCTCTCAAGTGCTTTTCTACATTCTCTCCCTAGTATTTGTGCCATTATCCCTGTACACTCTGCTACACTGAGGTACACTGTGTCTGGGTCAGCATCATCCTGTGACAAAGTACCCTGACCAGAACATTTTAAAGAATCAAGGGGTTATTTTAGCTCACAGCTCTACCTCAATTAACCTAACCTAGAGAATCCATCACAGACATGCCCAGAGGTTAATCTAATAAAGAGTACTATAGATATTTGTAAAATTGATAATAATAACCTCCTACTGACCTAGAATTTCTGTGACAATCAATGCAGTGTGGTGGTTACAACTCAGAACACCACATTCATATATATGTTGGGGACTGTTGACGGTAAGAATCTCTCCAATAGCATCCAATCAGCCTGCTGACATTTTTCAGCTGGAGTTTAGAAAAGAGTTTGTTTGTTAACTCAGCACTACTAAGATTTCAGAGATAAGAAAACTCTTCAGATGATTTCAAGTTACACTTAAAAAAGTATTTCTAAGAGAGTAGAGGCATGCTATAGGGACTTAATAGAAGCTGGCATTCATCAAGGACAGGATTGCTCAACAAGTGTGAAAGAAAGAAAGTGGGTCTACCTGCCAAAGTCTTTACTAGGGTCCAACTAGTTACCAGGGCTGGTTATACATCAAGAATGTTAACAGATGAGATTTAGAAAAGGCAGGTAAGGTGCCTGAACTGGCTTACTCCAGTAATCAGATCAGTGAATACCCTGTCATCATAGAGCCTTTCTCCAGCAAATGATGGAAGCAGATGCAGAGATCCACAGCCAAACAACTGGCCGAGCTCCAGGAATCCAGTAGAAGAGAGAGAAGAGGGATTCTATGAGCAAGTGCATCAGGATCATGATGGGGAAACCTGCAGAGACAACCAAATCAAACTAGTGGGGACTCATGATTTAGATCAACAGCTATGGAGCCTGCATGGGACTGGACTAGGCCCTTTGTATAGTGAGTCAGTTTTGTAGTGTGATCTGCTTAAGGGGCCCCCTGGCAGTAGGATCAGAATCCATCCCTGGTGCATGAGCTGACATTTTGAAGCCCAGTACTTATGATGGGACACCTCATACAGCCTTGAGGCGGGAGGGGGGGTGGGGGTGGTGGGGGTGGGGGTTGGACCTGCCTCTACTATATGTACCTTCTTGTAAGAAAAAATGGGGAGTAGGTTGGGAAGGGAAAACTGGGGGGGGGGGGAACAGGAGGAAGGGAGAGGCGACTCTTTGGTATGTAAAATGAATAAAAAAATTTGTAATTAAAAAAATGAAAAAAAGAAAATGCAGGTAAAAGTACAATGAAATTTTTTTCTGGGACTGTGAGGTAATTGCATGCAGTCAATTCAGCAGTGAGTCTATGAGACTATGTACAGTGGTTTCCATGGAAGTTGATCACTAGGAGAAAATTGTAGCAAGTGAATAGATACATTGATCCACAAAAGGAACTGAAAGGAAAAAAAAAGACCTAAACACCTGGCAAAGGTAGAAGAATCCTGCTTGTGGTAATAGATGGACCATTAGACCTTCTAAATGAGTTTTAAGGTAAGCAATATCAAATGGATGAATTCATTGTAATTATGAATTTATGCCTTGGCATCTGTCATGTCTATCAGAATAGGCCATTGACTCTGCTCTGGGGATAGCATCACTGACTCAGTGAGCTGGGATTTAATAGAACACTGATAATGTCAATATCCTCCTAATAAAAGTAAGGTTCTGAAAACCCATTTTAGCCCATCTCCCCTCCAAGGACTAGAGACTCTGAGGACTTTGCACAATTGTTGTACTGTCTTAGAAACATTTCAGAATGTTTTGCTTCTTGAAAATTGTTTCTAAGTTTTCTTGCACTAAACATGAACTAACATGTGTGTAATATTCATTGCCCCACACAGTACTCAACTTGACTAAAGAGAAGGTGGCAACAATCCATTAAAATTTTCAATTCCTCCTTTGTAATACATAGGCTATTAGAGACAGTCACAGAAAATATTTTAAAAACATCAATGACTAATATCTTATGCCATAACTAAAGTTAATATGTATACCTCCATAGAATACCACTCCTCAAAATACTTTGAGAAGACTTATTGTTGAGAAACTCATAGAGAACTGAAGAATTTATTCAGAATATGGCTTTTCATTGATGTGAAGGCTGTGGCCTCTTGTATGCCAGGTTTTCTTTAATCATTTCAATAAAATTTATTTGTTGAGACACCTTTGGAACAGCTGCTTAATGTTGTCAGCTAGCTCTTTGATCTCTTTTGGAAGTACTCCCAGGCTAAACTTACTTTATGGTCTTTGTGGGAATTTTGTTCACCAAGAAGGAATGAAAATTCTTTGGTTACCTTGAGAAGCTTCCGTTACCTAACCAGGCCTGGGTATGGTTTCTTGAGAAAGTCAATTGTCCTATTATCCATTCTCCTAGTTTGCTTCATGTTGCTCTGACAAGGCACCATGACAAAGGCAATCTGGGGGAAGGAAAAAGGTTTACTTGTCTTACACATTATAGTCCATCATTGAGCAAAGCCTAGATGAAAACTCAAGCCTGAAGCTTCAAGTAGAAACTGTGAAGGAACAAAGTATACTGGCATTTTCCCCAGGCTGGCTTGGCTTGGTTTCTTCTGCAACACAAGACCAACTGCCCAGAGTGTCATGGTCCACAGAGGGCTGGCCCTCCCATGTCAATTAAGGAAATGCCCCACAAATGTGTCTACAGGCCATTCTGATAGAGACAATTCCTCAAATGAGATTCTTTCTTCCGAAGTAGCTCTAATTTGTGTCAATTTGACAAAAACTAACCACTACACTCTCCTTTGTCTCAGTTATTATACTCTGAACAATTCACTTTTCCCTTTTCTACCCCAGAGTTATGCTTTGGCAGTTTTCTGATATTCCTTCTTAAAATTTATTATTGCTCTTAACTAGGAAGGAATAGGAGGAAATGTGGTTAACCTATGTGGTCTGTGTGAAAGTATAACAATATTTTATTAATTGTCATATATATATGTATATATAATAAAGTCCTACATATTTATGGCCATATATTTTTCATGAAACTTTTTAGAAAGTAATTTTAAATACAGGACAAAGCTGAACAAATATAACTGAGAGATCTCTTACAACCCTGTCCCTTGGTCTCACTCATTTACATCCTTCACACAGTAGAATACTTATTATAATTGATGTACTGTCGTGGACACATCTAAAGCCACAGTTTGCTCCTAATCTTTCTGCTGGTATCATACATTCTATGAATCTCTACAGAACTACAGTGACATATGTGACCATTAGCTTTATTCAGTAGAGTTTTATGCTCTGAAAAATCCTTTGTCCTTTATTCTCTTCTTTCCTCCCCTCCCCCGCACTCTGGCTAGCTCTATTTTTTTCCCTTGCCTTTGTGTTGGCCTTTCCTGAAAATTCCAACAACTGGAATCATTTGATACATACTCCTTTCAGATCAGACACTTCATATGGCTGTATACATCTCATCTCCTCTTCATATAACAATGCCATAGTACACACAAGAAAGGTAATCTTGATAGTCCAGTAATTGTTCTTGTCATAGACAATCTCAGATGGGTATTAGACTTTAAAAAGTTTCATTCAGGCTTGATTTCTTTTCTAGAATATTTTATCAAAATCTCTTTCAGGTTTATTTTGTATACCAAATTAGTTTCCTGTGTAATAATTATACTCTAGGACTAAACATAAGAATTTATCAGCTTGTCAAGAGCAAAATTATCAGTGTTTGACATAAAATGATTTATGTAAGTTTTACTCTATCTTCATTGATCAGAGCATTCCATTTAATTTACTAAAAAGCTTAAAGATGTTTTTAATATTTTCATATAGGACTAGCCATTGCATTATTTACATATAAAACTGCTTTCTTTCTTTAAGTCAACTACTGTTCCTCCAATAACTGGCTCAATATTAGACTCTACTTATGACTTACATTTTTCTCATTTTTGCTGTTTTGTAACTCATGTACTTTTAGACACATTTTCTTCCAATAATTCAATGAATAAACCTATAAAGAATTGATAAATTCTTTTCATGGTATTATCTTCAGAACACTCAATTTCTCATTTAAAAATATGTTGATTAGTTGTTTAAGAATGTCTTATAGTGAGCTTTGAATATATCTACATCTTCTTGTTGGTAAGGAGTTACATATTTTTGTGTGTGAAAATATGCATGCATATTTGTGCCTGTGTGACCATGTGTGTGCATGTGAGGGTGTATTTGTGAGTGTGTATTTATGTGTTTGTGTGTGTGTTTGTGTGTGTGTGTGTGTGTGTGTGTGTGTGTGTGTGTGTGTGTAGGTATCAATGTCAAGTGCTTTTCTCATGAGAGCTATCCATCTTATTGTTTGAGACAGGGTCTCTCAATGGGCTAGGACTCATTGATTAGTCTGGATGTGCAGGGAACCCCAAGAATCCTTTGGTCTTAATCGCCTCAGCACTAGGATTAAGAGCTTTAACATGGGATCAGATACAAGTGCAGATCATTGTGTGGCAAGCACTTTAGAAACAGAAATATCCCCACAATCCTTACTTTTCCACATTAGTGTTCAACAGCATTTCAGCAACTCAGTTTTCCTTTTTTTAGGGTCCAAAGATGTTTGTTCCCATTTCATGCTATAATGAAAAGAAAGTGAAATAAAAATAATAACCATCATTATCTCAATGTACTTTTGCTTAGTATCAATTAATCAAATAAATATAAACACATATGACTGTTGTTGCTAGGATTTGGGAGAACTCCTTTGTGGTTGCTGGATGGTAAGAAAATTATTGTCCCCTATTGGGGTTCTCAGTCTCATTAATAAAGGAATTTAAAAATGAACTTAAACTGAATTTCTAGGGCAATTTTAAGAGAGTTTAAAAGAAAAAAAATACCCCAGGGCAGGCAAGCTCTAAATCTCAGAAGCTGTCCAGATGAAGGAAATGGAGGACAGAAAAGACAAAAAGCCATGACTTTTGAGTGATGCTAGCCTAGATGTCAGCCATGTGACAACAGACAGGCACTTGGTGTGCAGGAGTACCTTAAAGAAAGAATGATGCTTATTTAGAGAAAATTTGCTCAGAGAAGAAAGAGAAGGATGAAAAAATTATGCTTTGCTGAGATATTCAGAAAAACAAGAAGACTTACAAAGAAGTATGCCTGTGCTCAATAAAAGACTTCTCTAGAGGTTGGAAATTTGGGGAGGAAATGCACATTATATCATTAAAGGTAAAATTATTCTATTCTGCTTATCTCTTTAGTATGGTTTAAGATGAACCTGACATTCCTGGGGTGGGTCAGTTGACCAAGTGATTCACTAGGTAGGTCCAACTAGAATGTTAGGTCTTCAGACAGACCAGAAATTTTATTCTCTTAGACAAGTTATATCTTAATGGGCATTCACTGCTATGATAATCCTATAAAAAGATAAAACCCTCCCACCCTAGGTTCTCATAAGAAGATTAATTTACCAGATAATATGCAGAGAGTAAGAGACCTTGGAACACTCAACTGTAAGAAGATTTTGTCTCCATAGGATGCCTCCTCTCAGAGCTCAGTGAACCCTATAGATGAGGAGGCAGAAAGAGTAGAAGAGCCAAAGGGGATGGAGTTCACCTAGGAAACCAGGTCTTCTAAATCAACAGGATCCTCAGATATATGAACTCATAGAGACTAAGGCAGCATGCACAAGACATGCATAGGTCTACACCAGGGGGGTCCTAGAGGTGAAAAAAGAAGTGGACACCTGCCCTCATCCCTAACATAAAAGCTATGTTTAATATATACCTACAAATGAAAACTTTGCTTTCTCCAAGGGATTCTCACGGGAGAAACAAACTATTATTTTGCTTGTTTGTTTATTCTTCTCTCATACAATACATCTAAACCTCAGCTTCCCCTCCCTCCACTCCTCCAATTTCCCCCTCTCCCCACCTCCTATCTTCCTCAGATCTAGCATTGATCTTTCATTTCCCTTCAGAAGAGAGCAAGCCTCCTAGGGATATTGATTCCTTACGTAGTGTTCATCTTCAAAAGAGTCAATATTTCATTTAAAAATATTATTAGGCACTTAAGAACTTCTTACAATGAGCTTTGACCATATTTACACTTCCTTGTTGGTAATGGGATGTGTCTTGTGTGTGAAAATATGCACACGTATTTGTGCCTGTGTGCCCATGTGTGTGCATGTGAGTGAATGTGACTAATCTTATTGTAACTTGTTAAGCCCTGTCTGGTTGATATCCCTGGGAGACCTTCTCTTTTCCAACAAAGCATAGCAAGCTACAAAATGACTAGTCACATACCTTTGTATCAAGGCTGGAAGAAGCAACCCATTCGAAAAAAAGAGTCCCAAGAGCAGACAAAAGAGTCAGAAACACCCCCACTCCCACTGTTGAGAGTCCCACAAAAACCACAAGCTACACAATCACAACTTACATGCAAAGGACCTAGCACAGACCCATGCAGGCTCCATGATAGCTGCTTCAGTCTGTGAACCCCTATGAGCCCTGTTTAGTTGATTCTGTGGGCCATGTTCTCCTGGTGCCCTTAAGGGTAGCTACATAGCCAGCAGTAGATGGCCAACAGAAAACAAACTCAATGGTATCTTTGGAGGTTCCTTAGCTCATAGTATCATTCCAGTGCTTTATTTCTGTTTAAATTTCTTTTTTTATTGTAATTTTTCCTCTATCTTTTATTGTAAAGGTCCTTTGTGTATATAGTATGGCTTCCAGTTTAGTGTTTTTCTTTTTTTTAATTGACTCCTGAATATGTGAATGAGTGGGTCTTTGATTCTTGTGAACCTTCTCTTTGGCTCTTTTCCTTCTGTTGGTTTGTCTTGTATAACAATGACGCATTAGTTTTTGTTTTACCTCTACATTATTATATTTATATTATATAATTTATATTCCCTTAGAAGCCTGTTTGTTTTCTAATAAGAGACACAAAGGGGTTGGATTTGGATGGAAAGGGAGGTGGAGAGAAACTAAGAGAAATAGAGGGAGGGAAAACTATAATCAAGATACATTATGTGAGAAAATAATGTATTTTTCATTTACAAGAAAAATCAGAGGTATTGAACTGTAAAAACAAAGAACTAAAACCAATAGCTATTAGTGCAGTTGGGGGACTCGAAGGAAGGAACTTTAACTGAGTGCAAAAGAGAGAAAGGTTACTATACTTGGGAAGAAAATAAAAATCTGCTCAAAATAAACACGGTTTTTCATTATGATTGGGACCAGGCAGGCTCTAAAAGCCTGTGTCTTCATCCCAAGAAAATTGGAAATCTGTTGAGAGTAAAGCAGTAGAGACATGGTCAGGTACATATCGAAAAATGCTAACTTTTCTGTCATTGGCTTAAAAGGTGACAAAATGAAAACATGAACAAAAAGGCCAAAGAAATGTGGAGCTGACTGATCAAATGGAGGAGCTGGCAATCATAGGGGAATCATTGGAAAAAACTGAAGTGAGCCACTTAGGATCTGGGGAGAGGGAAGGTCTTGGTATGGTGAACAAGAGGAAATTTTAAGATGTCAGCACAAGAGGGCATTGAGATCTACTCTTGCAATGATCCCAGGGCATCACTAAGGAAGGGATAGTAAATCTTCATCTTAGTTTTCTGGCATATACAACTAAGGCAAGTGACAGGACTCTTGAAGCTTCTCTCATAAAAGCAGTGCCTTTGATCCTGGACACATTGATTGAATTTTATGAGACAGAAAATGTGCCCCTACACAGAGAAACTACCGGGAATGTCACATTTTCAATGCCAGCGATGGGTAAAAACTTATATTTAAATTAGAAATTTTCTTAACACGTTCCCAAACATTTAATTTTGTTTTCTTCATTCTGATGCTAAATATTCTAACTAGTTTGATAAACTCTTAGTTTCATCTTCTGTGTGTCTTTATTCATCTATTTTCTATTTTTCTATTTTTATTTTTTTGCTACATAACGCTTAAGGGAAGTATTGAAATTTAGCTACATATCCTTATTTTGATGAGAAAGGAATAGTCATTAAACATAATAATGACTTTCTTACCTTTTTTACAGTCATTAAAATACTGGAAATATTTTCAAGTCTGGCAATTATCAAAATAAGTAGTGAAATGATATTAAGGTGTGTTACTTTAGAGTTGCTTATTAACTTTAAAGTTGTGGTAGATAATAAAACGTGATCAAAGATAGTTTTCTAATAATTAGCTAATAGGCAAAAAAAAAAAAAAAGCTTAAAACCATCCATAATCGCAGGGCGGTGGTGGCGCACACCTTTAATCCCAGCACTCGGGAGGCAGAACCAGGCAGATCTCTGTGAGTTCGAGGTTAGCGTCTCGAAAAAACAAACAAACAAAAAATCCATAATCAATGAAGTTTCTGGAGAAAATATAAGTGTGTGTAACTTCCTGAAATGTATTATATTACCAGAAACTAAATCTCCAGTCTTTCTTCTAATATAAAACAGTCCTGAATTTTCTGGGCCTTTCAGAATCTCTTTATAGCTGTGAAAGATGAAATACGTGACCTCTGGCCTCCTCAGAGCCTGCTTCAGCTCTGGTGATTGAAATTTAGAGTATTCATATTTCAATGTATATTCTATTTACTTCATATATGTCTGTCATTAGTTGTAAGCAGTGTGTGAGCACCAACAATCTTGATGCTTCATTCTTTCACTAGTGTTAGCAATTTACTGTCTCCTGTTGTGTGTACCCGCATGAGGTGTGTGTTAGGGTGCAAGATGGGAAGTGGTGGTAGAGCATAGTTATGCTGAAAGGTCAGCATGGTGACCCCTGAGTCACAGAAGCTCAGTGCATAATACATTCTTCTGGTAACACCTCTCAGGTCATTCAGCAGATGTTCACTGTTCTCAGCCCCATTGGCTTGGCATTCATATGGAAGCAGAAATTTTTAATTCATGCATCAAACATATGGGGCTGTCAGTGAAGCTGGATAGAAACATAGATATGCCTCATTCACATAAAATGATGATAAATGGCCCAGATACTATAGCATGTTTCAGGGGGAGCCCCTCACACGTTTTATAAACCATTAGACATCAGCACATATAGGAGGTAAGATATCTGCCAGATCATGGCATATAAGTCTGTTCCTCAAAAATCATGCTTTTATTTTTATCCAAATAAGCTTTATACTTGAGCAACTATGGAATTAACATAGTTTATCTTACAATATGTCCCTATGTTGTTAAGAAAATCTTAAGTCAATTAAAAATATAAAATCCAATGTTTTCAGACAACTCAAAAATGGCGTTTTATGTCAGAATATGGGCCTGAACCTTTAGCCTTATTCCATAGTCTGAATCAGTCTATTCCTCTTTGTAGTTCTTTCTGAGACAGAGAGTTAAGAAGCAATTTTGCAGGGACTTGACAGTTCTCAGTTTATGGTACCTGGCTCCTCCATGTTCCTTGTCAAGTATGTTATGGTAAACTAAATCATATGATATGCCCACCATGCCTAAGAGGCTCTAGAAATCAGAGCCTTCCTTTGTTCTGTTGATTAGGCTGAGAGTCCCTAAGGAAAACTGTGAAAGCATTTGGTTCAGAAAGGAAGGCTGCTCTCTACAGAGTCTCCTCTGGATTTCCCCTACTATCCTTCTTATGTATCACTCTCTCCTTATCTTGCTCTTATTCTTTGTGTTTCCCATTTTCACTCTTAATAAAGCTTCTCTCTAAGCTGTAAAGCCATATTATGTTTAGGTATCCATATTGTACAGATGCTGTCTAATGCTTTTTCTCTTACCTGGAGTGTTCATAATGAACTTGAGATACTCTTCCACTATAATAAACCCATTCCAGAGGGTAATTCATATGCTGGCATTGTTTTTGTGACTAACTACTTGGGAACTTTGAAATAATATTTTATCATTTTATTACCCCAGTACTCAATTAAATATGACTATCATCTATCTATCTGTCTATCTATCTATCTATCTATCTATCTATCTATCTATCTATCTATCTATCTATCTATCTCTACCATCTATTTATCTATATATCTCCCTGGATTCTTATTCCTTCAAAAATTTTTTTGTCATAAAACAGATCTGTTCCTTATTATGACACAGTTTCTTGACATAGTTCACAAATACACCCAAACTGAAGACATGAGGGAATGCTATGAATCTTACTTTTAAGTCATTCATGAAACATAGCTTAGGTAGTTTTGAAAAAAAAAAAACTATTGATTAAGCTCTTATTGTATTAGAAATGCATAAGAAGAAGGTATTGTATTAGGGACTTTTTCCTCACTATGTGACACTACAGTATCTTGGGCTTTGCCCCTGATAGTCATGACTACTTGGGCAGAGCACTATAGTAAAAATCAAGTCTATGGTAATAGTCAATCCAACATATGCCTCTGAAGATATTTTCTAGCTTCTTGTCTCAATGTTGTTTTGTGCCTCCAAATTGGCAATTAGCCAAGAATGCTGCAGCTCTTCCTAGGATTTCCATTGTGACAGAGAATTTTATTTATATGTGTCAAAGAATCATACATATGATAACACTTTACAGACTGAGCACGTTGTATTTATGTATTTAAGAACATATATGTATATGTACACATATATGTATGTAACAATAATTAAAGGTAAAAGAGGCCATGAATTTGAAACAGAGTAAGGAAAGGAGGGTACACGGGATAGTTTGAAAGGAGGAAAAGGAAGGGGGAAATAATGTAATTATTTTAGAGTCTCAAAAAACCCTTATTTATAAAAGAATCTAAAACGAATCAGCTACATAATTTTTTCCTTAATATCTTTTATGACTTTATCTGAAATTGTTATATTAAGCAGGCTATTTAATAGATTAATAACAAACCCAAGATCAACTGAGGCCTTGGTCTTTTTGCTTTATCTGCTTTGGTGGAGCAGTTTGAAGGGAAGGTGTGATTGAGCTGGTCTGCATGGGAAAGCAAAAGAATCAGACTGCAGAATTTTGGAAGGCTTTGTGAGACAAGCATTTAGTGAAATAAGGGTACTATGTGTTCCCCTAAGTCCAACAGGTGTCATATTTAATGATCTCATCTGGACTCTAATAAGAAGACTTCTTGGACAAGAGACCAAAAATGGGAAGAATTTCTGTCATTGCAATTTGTATGCAATTGGATGACTTTGCATAAGTGGAAATTTCCAAGAACCCAACAGAGGAACCAAGACAGAAAGCAAAACTGAAATTATGCCATAAACTCAGAAACCATAGTTATTCTGATACACAGAGTGTCTTCTTACCCTTATTTCTTTTCTGAAGGACAAGGAGCAAAGATGGCCAAAGGATCATGTGAAGATGACCATCTTTGGTGGGGACAGAGTCACTAGAGAACACAGTGGCAGAAAAGGGGCAGTGGGTGGCTGATTTCAGTCAACCATTCACTCAGCTAATAATTTAAGTCTTAGGTGCTCAAAATATAATAGTGTGAAAAAAGTATGTAACTGAAATTCTGGATAAGTACCATTGATAAGAAGATTTAACAACTGAATAATCACAACTGTTAAAGAGTAGGACATGACATTGTGCAAGAAACTAGAAGAGCCAAGGAAACTAAATTAAATTGACATATGAAGGGGAAAAACTAGGCGGGGAAGAAAAAATTAAAAAAAATAGTAAAAGGTAAAAGTATTTTATGGTGGGACTAAGAGGTGTGTCCAGTTCAGCTTTGCTGAAGCAGTCTCTCAACAGAGGGCTGAAGAATATGTTATTTATAGCAAATGAAAACACATAAATAAAAGGTCTTTGACTGACAAGTCA
This sequence comes from Peromyscus eremicus, assembly GCF_949786415.1. Classification (NCBI taxonomy): domain Eukaryota; kingdom Metazoa; phylum Chordata; class Mammalia; order Rodentia; family Cricetidae; genus Peromyscus; species Peromyscus eremicus. Next base: position 16,613,862 of record NC_081426.1, on the reverse strand, counting down.
TACATCACTTCTGATTTATAATATTTCCCACTCTAACATTTGTTTGATCTACAGTGCATAATTGTGGTTCTTCAAACTCGTTAGTAAACTTCTGCAGCTGAGGACAGAAAGGTCACTTTGACAATTTTTTTTAATCTAAAAAGCTATCTGATAGTCCTTTAATAAATCTCTGCCTCGAGCACATCTCAAGGAAATTGGAAATTATAGAAGTTACGCTACTCTCTGTCATTACAGGCCTGAACTTGACAGGTAAAAGAACTGCATTAAAATACAAAGAAACAGGGGTAAAATGAAGGTTCCTTACAAACAAAAGCAATCTCCAAGAAGAGAGTTTACTGGAAAACAACATCACAGACTGCACGGTTCTTTCATTAAGACTGTCAGATACATTTTCACCAAGCCGGAGATTTCTTTCTGGGTTTTGGCTTCTGTGGTAGAGGAAGTTTCATCTTTTTCCTTGGTGGTTTTCTGCTTTCATTTATAAATCTGAGCCAAGCCAGTGATCTATAGTTTTTCATCATGGGCTTACATTTAAGAATTACAGTCGAGGTATTCAAATCAGCTGCTCAACGGAGGCACGGCTGGTCAGCCTGCATAGTTTGTGGTTTGTAGGATCTCAGGCAGCATGAACACACATAGCCAAGGGGAACTAGGTGATTAGCTGTGCAGAAATGCTGGCTAAGGAGATCTTTCCTGATAAAGTTGACCACACTTTGCCAACCACCACACTTCCTGGCCTCTGGTCATTACCATTTAGCTCTTCTCTGAGGACAACACTTTTATTTTCTTCCTATGAGATCATGAGGATTTTTTTTTATACACAATCTTTCACTTAATATAATGCTCAGTTGCATCCATTTTGCTGTAAATGGCAGAATTTCTCATTTTTATAGCTGAATGTTATTTCATTATGTATACATGCCACAAGAAAATCAATATATTAGATATAAAGATATCTCAGTAATTAAGAAAGATACAGAGCAGGAATGTAATATTTGAGATAAGATGAAGGAGAAATACATGCACATATAAACAAACACCTGCCATGCTGTGTAATCAGATGCTGGACAAAAATGAATCAATATCACATCTCTGAATTGTCAATAGGCAATGGAAGCAGAAGCAGATCAATAGCTCTGTTCTTGGCTTCTAGGCTATCCTGTATTTGCCTTTAAAAAAATTTCACATCTATATTGAGAAATGAGGATATAAACTACACCAGATTTCCAACACTGACCATGCAAACAAGATGACAGAAGCCAGAAATTAAATTGTTCATCAAAGCCCACAAACCTCTGTCCCCACATTCACGAACACTGTGTTTTAAAAGCTAAAGAAAATAATTAGTTCTCAGCAAAAAATGCTACGCAAGGGAGGAAACTCATTGAGGGAAAAAAATAGGTGGAATTTGTCGTGAGCTTAGTTTGACACGGTGGAAGAAGGAATGCTGCCGAGAACCTATGTAAAGCTAAAATAAAGCCATATAATATTTATCTTTTGTAGCTGGAGTTTTCTCCAGTCCTACTTGGGACCCTGCAGTTCCACAGCCCACTTATAAAATAATCACTCAGAAGCTCATATTAATTAAAATTTCTTGGCCATTAGCTCAGGCTAACTATTGACTAGCTCTTACATCTTAAACTAACCCATTTCTGTTCATCTATAAGTTGCCACGTGGCTTGTGGCTTACCAGTACTTTTACATCTCACTTCCTCTGTGTCTGGCTGGCGACTCCTGACTCAGCCCTCCTGTTCCCAGAATTCTCTTTTCTGCTTGTCCCGCCTATACTTCCTGCCTGGCTACTGGCCAATCGCGTTTTATTTATCAATCAATCAGAGCAAAACATTCACAGCATCCCCAGCAATCTTTTACCTAAAAGACAGTTATTTTGTTAAAATAGTTGTAGTAACAATGCATTGATTATTAAGCAGATAAGGATCAAAGAAACAGGTGACATTCAATTTGGACATATGTGAGAGGCAAGCTGGGAACATACATATAAACACATGTTTCAGTATATTTTTATCTGAAGATGGATCTTTGTTTAATGTTTACTAGAAATACTGGAACATCCCCTCTACTACTATTATTATTATTATTATTTTATTTTTTTTTATTTTTATTTATTTATTTTTTTTTGTCAGAGCTGAGGACCGAACCCAGGGCCTTGCGCTTGCTAGGCAAGCACTCTACCACTGAGCTAAATCCCCAACCCTTTCTTCTTTTTTTTTTTGTTTTTGTTTTTTTTTTTTTGCCTCTACTATTATTTTAAAGAAGTAAAATCAATCTGCTAAATGTAGAGATAAATGAAATTATAATAAATTTTAAATTGAAATCAAAGAAGTCAGCAAAAGAGGAGTAAATAAATATCATGTGCTACAAAAGAAAACAACTGAATTCATGGAACACGTTAATGAAACTGTATCCATAATATGTTTTAATGTGTGCATTACAAACACAGCAATTTAAAGATAGATTGTGATTGATGATTTAAAATACAGCAATGCATCATATTAAAGCTGGAGTTCTGTATTGTTTTCAAAGTTGATAGTTCAAAATAAGGAAAATGAAGAGAGGCAAATAAGAAATCAGATAACAATAACCAGGTCAGTTCTCCAAGGCACATAAAAAATTACCAAATATGTGTAAATGTAAAAACAATGTATCAGAATATGTGAGACAAAACCAACCAAAGTGAACAAGGAAAAAAAAATCCTGCTATAGTCAAAGGCATCACATAAGAACAGATGCTCAACTGGACCACTTCCCCACAATCAACAGCTGTTAATTCCAAAGACAGAAACAGCAGGCGTAACCTCTGGGCAGAGGAGTGACATCTGAATTACATCTCTGGTCTAGGAGGGAATGTGACTTTCTGAGTTACTCAGATATCCTTATTACTACCTTATGACTATCTAAAACCCAGTATCAGGAGACCTAATATTACTGGGGAGCAGGAAGCTGCATATGCCATTGCCCTCTCCTGTAAGAGTCAATTCAAAAGGACTTGTCAACCACTTGGACAGGAAAAAAATAGCACCTGAAAAAGATGTATGTTTTCAGATACATTTAAAAATAGTATAACACTTTCCAAGAATGTAAATCAGCAAATGGTTTTGTTGCGAGCTGTCTGTTCTCAACCCCATATTCTGTATCTTCTGTATTATGTGTCTCTTATAAATTCTTTCCATTGAAATCATAGACAGGGAGCAGAGACTGAAGCAAGATCTCAATGAACACTACACATCACTTTTAGTAGCTGACAGAAAAAGCAGAAAGAAAAATCAGGAAGGATAGAGCTAATGTGAACAGTCCTGATAATCAACTACATTTAACCAACATCATGATGTACTCCATCCACTGACATTAGAACACAGATTCTTCCTATACTCACATGCAATAGCCAACAGGACAGATGACTTTAGGGACATAAAACACACCTTAACGAAGTTAAAGTGACATAAATAATATAAAGCAGTTTATAGATCACAGCAGAGTGCAGGTAGAAATCAATGAAAAGAGATATTTCAAAATGCCATCTTTTTTTTTTTTCCAGAAATTACCTCTTCTTTATATCATACATGGGTCACAAAAATCTCGAGACAAATTGAAATATTTTGAACTAAGTGGAAATATACCTTAAGGGCTTTTGTAGGACTGAGTGATATTAGTACTTAGAAGCTAATTTGGAGCAGTCAGTGCAAGTGCTGTGTAAGCAGAAACCCAAATTCCATAACCTAAGTTTCCACCTAGAGAAAGGAGAACAATTTATGCCTTAGTCAGGCAGGTGACAAAAAGTGCCCCTATGACAGCAGGAGTCCATACAATTGTACACAGAAATCTACAGGACAAAAATTAATCTAGACAAAGGATTATTCACTGAAAATATCAACTAACTAATAGCCCTGTACCTACATTAATCAAGAAAAACACACACAAGACCCAGTCCATCAACAGTGAGATGACAGAGCAATGGTCTCTCTCCATCCCACAAATATTAAAAAGCTAATGAAAAAATTCTAGAAATTATTTTTTCCTCAAAGTTGACACATTAAATAAGGTTGACAAAATTCTCTACAAAATTGAGGGTCACCCAAGGAGAAATGCGGGACCTGTGCAGATCTGATGACAGTGAACCCCTTTCCCAGACAGGAATAGTATCACCCTTGGCTTTGTTTGTACATTGTAGCAAATATTTAGGATTATAGTGATACTGGTTCTCATTCTCTTTCCAGAACAGAAGGCATAAATAACATTTCCAAGTAAACCAGTGAATCAGAAAGTTGCATAGTGTGAATTTTAGCTGGAGAATTCAAAAGGCACTAAAAATCTCATATATGTGTGTGTGTGTGTGTGTGTGTGTGTGTGTGTGTGTTTGTGTACATATATAGGTTTAGGAAGTGATATGTACAGATAAGTATGCTTAGAAATATTTATAGCTATGCATATCTGGATATTACTATTACTACATTCACTAATTTATGGATTTGTTAGCACTGGGAGCCCAGAATTGAACACATCTCAATAACAATAGTATTACTTGTTGACCAGACCTTGCCTTTAATACAGTTAGTAAGAAAAGATTCTATGGACAAATATCTCATTCTAGGATTGGGGTAGGAAATGTCCAAAATGAGTTTATGACATCTTGTAGTAGAAAGGTAATAAAATGAACAAAACAACTCTAATAATAAACATGCCCTTTACAGTCAAGAGGACTGATATGTGGCAGGGACACAGGCACAAACTGAAAAATATTCCAGTGGCTAAATCTAGAATATTTGGGTGGAAAAATAAGATATTATATTACAGTCTGGATTATAGCTCAGCCTCAATGATGTAAATGATGGGATGAATGAATTAATGAGAACCGGACAAACATACCTGCCAATAACTCCTACTCATTTGGAAGATGAATTGCACCCAGCAAGACAGAACTGTGGTCTCTTGCTTGTAGACTTTGCAAGTGATTTCATTCCATAGAAGATAGCATGGAAAAATCTAACTCTTCCTTATCTAGGTTGTCATGGTTACTGTTGGCATGGTAAAAGATCTTGATAATATACACCATTGACATAAAGTAATGAAAAAAGGACCGTCTTCTTCCCTTATACTTATGGCATGATCATGTTTAAGCGTGCATGAGAAAAACTTGAAATTCCAGCAGAAGGCCAGGATACAAAATAACCCTAAAAATACATCACAAAACACTCAAGATCACCAAAACAATAATATTCTCACAAAGTACCACCAACCAAAGATGCCTAAGGAGATTTAATCATCCAATACATCATGAAATCCTGGAAAGAATACTGAAAAGTAGGTGTGTCATTATGCATTTTAGTTCATGATTAAAAATTAGTGTTGGAACCTAGTATGCTGTTACATTTTTACCCTAGCACTTGGCAAGGAGAGGAAAGGAACCACTAGTTCAAATCCAAGCTGGGCTACAGAGTAAGACCCTGTCTCCAAAAGAAACAAAAACAAGGAAAGAAAAAAAGTATTGTTTGACCAATCACAGCAAATGTACTATGTAGAATATGCTAATAATGAGGGAATCTAGAGGCAGGGTACAAAAAACATCTATTCCATCATCATACAATTTTGCTTTGATTTTCTTGTGTTGGTCTATACTGCTTAGTTAAGACAAAGTATTCTAAAATTCAGAGAATTTTCAAAAGCTTACTGACACGTCTTATATTAACAATAAGTGCACAATTTTTCTGTACAGAATTTTTTTGTTAGAAAAACTGCTAAACTATGTGAGTTACTGAATTTGAAAGGCTAATATTTCAAAGCCAGGCATGGTTACACATGATTATGATTTCATTCCCTTGGGAGCAAAGGCAGGGTGATTTGGGACTGGACAACACTTGAGCTACATAATGATACTCTGTCTGAATTTTTGAAGAGAAAGGGGTTTTGGGGGAGGATAATTTCAATAACCTTTGGTCTAATACTAAAATTACTTACAAAGTTATTAAGTAGTGTTGGCATGTGGAATGCAGACATGCCATTTTTCAGAGCTTTCTCTACAAACAACTAAACTTGAATTCTTTTTATGTGTAAAGCTTTTTCCCATAAAGAAACAGAACATATGAAGTTTCATGATCATCTCATGTGTAGTTTCCTCCTTTCACTTCATAAAAACAAGCCTCAAGCAAAGCATAACTTGTAAATCTATCTAGAAGCTTAGGTACCTCAAGTATCATATAAAAATAAAATCATACTATTTATTTTGTGTCCTCAGGTTTCATGTAATTGGAAAACTTTTCACCATACAGAGACAGAGATATACTGAAGATTTTATATAATTCCTGAACTACACATGTGACAAAATGTATTTTTGGAAATTTTAGCTGTTTCAGATTATCAAACATAATACATACTTACATATGAGATAATTATTTGGCTCTAATACCGTCAATGTATCAGACATTTATCATAAAATGTTAGCTTTTCACAGCATCCATGTCATTATCTATGGAAAGAATTCAGAAATAAGAAATGCAGTGTTTAATGGAGTATAATCGTGTATGCTGTGAAGAATGGCAGCATTCCCAGATGTAAAGAATAATTCCCCAATGCTGCAGTGACAGAAAGGAAGCTGCTTTGGATACGTAAACACAAATGGCTTCTTACTTCCTTTGTTCCCGAATCACAGCACTAACCTCAAAAATAACCAGCAATAGTAAAACTCAAATTATTCTTCACTTGTAGAAATGGAAAATGAGATTTTGAAGAAATTTCTGAAGCAAACACTGAAGTCGCAGGACTTCCCAGCAATAGAAGAAACAAAGAGCTTAATCTTGGGGGGAAATGTTTTTTCCCCAAATACCCTGTCTTTTATGGAAATGTTTTGCTTTTCTTATTTTAAACTCTTCAAAGCTGTGGTACCCTGGGAGTCCTGATCACCTATCAAATATGAAGTGGCAGTATAAGCAGCATGCTCCCCAACGTGCTCCCTGGTGAGGAGCTGAGCAGAGCATCTGTGGGGATGCTGTCTTCAAGTCCTTTAGAGTGGGTCTTCTGAGTGAAAATGCACTTCCAAACAGGCCAGAGAGGAAAAATATGAAGCAAGTTTGTGTTAGGGTCTGAAACATGGCTTTCTCTATAAAGCCTGAATATATATTCAATTGATCTATAGCTTAAACCCTCACCAATCGAGCTGGAGTTATAGCACCAGTTGTCTCTTCACAGGCTGGCTGATACTGCTTCTCTCTTGGTCACAACTGTAAGATGCGAAAAGTACATTTATAAGCAAGCTGTAAACAACTGTAGTGAGCAACGCCCTCCTTACCTCTCATTCTGTTGAGCCTAAGGGCTGTCTTTTCATTTCTTTTAGCTGTTAGGATTATTTCTTCAATGTCCTGACTCCAAGCTGTTCTTCTCAGGTAATTTTATTCCTTGTCACAACCATTGGATCTATGTCTATCATCAGTCAAATGGTGGATGGGGTGCCTGCCATACATCACCTTGATTGGCTAATGTAGACTTTACCAAATAAAATTATCCAAGAGATTAAGATAGCAAGGTAGTGAGATTAAGACAGTAAGGTAGTAACATGGCTCAGAGGGTAAAGACATTTAATGCCAGGCCTGATAATCTTAGTTGGATCTCTGAAGCCCATAGAAGTAGAAAAGTATGGACTCCAGCAAATAGTCCTCTGACTCCCCCTCATGTTTTCCGTGTGTGTGTGTGTGTGTGTGTGTGTGTGTGTGTGTGTGTGTGTGTGTGTGTGTCAAGATGTGTACTACTGTCTTCAGATTGTTGAACATTTGTTGTGACTCAAACTCAGGCCTTGCTTGCACAATCAGCACATTACTGACTGATCTATCTGCTCAGCCTTCTACTTTGCACCTTTTATTCCCTTCTTTAGTTTTAATTATCATGTAGGATTTGATTTACATGATACAAATTTCTCCTTTTTGGGCATATCTGTTATACTTATTTTTAATTTCTATTAGTGGATCATGGCTTTGCACTATGATTTTGCGATTAGTCCAAACCTCTTTCAAGTAGACTGATGCTAGTCAATGGGCAGGTGAGGGGAGGATAGATGTTCCTTAGAACAGAGGTTGCTGGTTCTTCTCATCTGTCCCTTAGAACATGGCTGTAGTCCATTTCATTTCCGTAAGCTATAATCTCAGAATACATTGTTTCTATAATTACCTTCATAAACTACTGTCTGTTAAATAAATTAAGAATAAGAAGAGTAAAATGCTATTTTATTCCCTCTATTTTCTTTCTAACGGTCTTCATTTATGTAGATTCAAATATCTGCTGTACATCATTTTTCTTATTTCTAAAATCTTTATAACTCATGGCACAGTCAGTCTGTGAGAAGCACTCTCATGTTTCCCTTGCCTTGGAAAATATTCATTTTCTTCCTCATTCATAACATATGATTTCATTGCATATAAATTTTTTTCACTGAAAATTCTTTCTTACCAGAATTTATTTCAGTCAGCTCTCTTCACAGCTCTCTTGCCTGGTTTATAAAGCAAAGCCTACTGTAATTCTTAGACTTGCTTCTGCATAAATAAGGTGACTTCCAACATCAGCTTTCAAGATTTTTTTCCTTGTATTTGATTTTCTGAAGTTTTAATGGTTTACAATTATGTTTTGTTGTTATTTTAATTTACTCTGCTTTGTATTAGCTGAAATTCTTAAAACTGTAGCTTGGTGTCCATAATTATTCCTGGTTAATTCTTGCTTGTTGGTTCCAGTATTCCTCATGATCCTTTCTTCTCCTGATATACCTGTGTTGTGGGTACCACAGCTTTTGTGCTTGTTCTTTGGTTCTTAAATATTCCATGTTGAAATTTCTTTTCTTTTTCTCTTTGCATCTACTGCAATGAATGTTTCTGAAGCTGTGCCCATTCTTTCATGAGCACCATTATATGCTTCTTGTTTCTACAATTTCTTTTTTTTATTCATACTTTACACCATTCACAATGCATCATTTGTCTGCATTTTATATATATATATATATTATATATATATTCTAATTTTAATGTTATATGTCTCAGCTATATAACTTATATCTGTTTTATCATTTCTAACTGATATACCCTATCTGTCTGATTCTTAAATTTTCCTATCTCTTCAAACTGGTTTTTATCTTTTATTTCATTGGTGATTATTTTTGTTGCAAGCTGAACATATGGTCCCAGGCTGAATGAAGTGAGACAAACTGGTTCCAACTATGAGGATTTACGTTTTATAAAGGGTTAGACAGTATTTCTTAGTTTAATTTTTGTTTCAGTAACAAAATACTCAAGACTAGATAATGAAAGAATTCTCAAGACTAGATAATTCATGGAGATATAGATTTGTTTCTCTCATAATTTATCCGGTGGGGAACCCCAACTCACGGTCCCAGCATCTGCCGTGTTCACTCATCCGGAGATACTCCTCTGCTAAGCTGTGATTCTGTGTTTACACTGGTGTGAATGTTCTCATCTTTCTCCTGTTGGCCTTTGAGTTCCCTCCTTGTGAGGGAGTTCTGTGGTTTCCATTCTTAAGCTGTAGTTCCTGGTTGTACTTACAGTGAACCTATGTCCCAGATAGTGAAATTCACAAGTATTTCACAGTGCTTTCTCTTTCCCAAGTGCAACAGGGGACTCAGCTGGGTGTGGCATGGCTCTTGTCTTTCTGCCAAGTTAGCTAGATTCTGAAAACAAAGTCTCTTACAGGTAAGAGTTATTCTGTGAACATTTCAAAATGCCTTCTTAAGTTAAGTAATGTGCTTGTTCTAAAGCTAATAAGCCAACCAAACCTAGAAAACAAGATCCGTACATCTCTCTGGGATCTTACTTTTAACACATCATGATAGCTATTTTATCTTAAACTTTGGCACCTAAGGCCCTATGGGCCTAAGGATTTAACTTTCCCTCTCAGGTAGCTAATTCCTATAGATAAGAGGCAACATGGAATACATTGATACTGCGAGACACATGGATCCTTCATCCAGATTCCTTCTATCTTTCTCTAACTCCATTGCATAGAGTCAGTATTATTCTTTTCCAAAGCACTCGAATGGCAGTTGCCAAGGTCCCTTGTGAAAGACCTGTAGCCCATAGCCATTGAAATTACTGGACGTCCAAAACCCAAACTTTCTTACTACACTCTGTGCCTTTACCATTCTTTCCCACAGAAACCTCCCTGGCTCTCTGACCATTCTTTCTGGTGAGCTGTGCTGGCGTTTCTCTGTGACCCTACAAGGTGCAGCATGGCATATCTCCATCTTGGGAACTCTGAGTACTTCATTCTCAATTGATCTACTTACATCTCTGAGTGTATCCATACTCAGTGGCAGAAACACACTGCTACTTTAAAGTACTCTTTCTGTTGAAGCTTTACTTTGACTGTCCCCCCACTAGAGAACCACAAAAACATTTTCTTTTAGTTTTTCTCATTTTTAATATTTTTATTTGTTGGTTGTCTGTGAAGATACTTATAAAAATAATGCGTATGCAGAGATCAAAGGACAGCATTTCAGATATTGGTTTTTCTCTTTCTCCCCCGGTCTTTTTGTTGTTGTTGTTGTTTTGTTTTGTTTTTCAAGACAGGGTTTCTCCGTGTAGTTTGGGTGCCTGTCCTGGATCTCTCTCTGCAGAACTTTAAGGAAGGAACTCTCTTATTTCTGCCACTGGGATGCACATTTGAGTTCCTCGGGACTCTCCTATACCTGTTTTCCTATCACAAATCTTGGTACTTTCACTGGTGTTCTTGAGATGTAACTCTAGTCATCAGACTTTTGCTTCAAGTGCTGATCCCCACTGAGCCATTTCCTAGGCTGACCCTGTTTTAATTACAGAACTCAGAAATAATGGTTGTTTTATAAAGTAACACTTGAAGAAAATTTTCTTTTCTTTTCTTTTTTTAACATACTCCATAGATGATGTATTATGGAGAACTCAACTACTCAGTTAGAGCAATAGGGGTTATTTTTATTTGCTATGTATGAGGTTATACACTGAAGAGACAACAAAATGCATTTATCCACATCTATGATTTATTATTTGTGTCATAATTCAGGCAAACATCTAAGCTGTATTGAGAGTTCTCTGAATTGTTGAATTTGTAAGGTGCATGAAAGTAAAAAAAAAAATAATGCATTAAACCTCACTGCATAATGAAAGAGTATCTCTTAAATGAAATATTTAATGAGTTTTTAAAGTATGGCTAAGAATGTGTTTAAGAATTGCATTTGGTATGGGAGGAAAAAACTGTTAACAGCTTTTAATTTAGAAAATGATCAAATTAAAAATTATATAAAACTGCCAACTCTAGCAGGAATAATTATAGTAATAATTACACTGTGCTGAAGATATTAACTTGGAAATATAATGGAATTACTATTTCTGTCATTTCTCAGATCGTGAGTTCAACAGCTCTGGAGTTCCAGTCCCAGAAGGACAAAAGTCTTCTCTCTGCAGGAATCACTCTCAAGTTCTGAGTAGCTAGCTCTATTCCTCCATCTCTGCTGCTCTCTCCTTAGCATTAACTTTCATTTTATCCTTTACTTTCTCATACCTAAAAGTAGGTTTCATTTCATTACATGTTTATACACCATTGGTGCCTCAAAGGCATGTTTGTTCTGTGTAGAGAACTAATACCAAAATCTGAACCAAGATAACATGGGTTCTTACCAATATATTTAGACAATCAGGATGAAGACTTTAAGGAACTTATAAGTTAAACAACTATATATTAATTACAAAAAAAATGTCTGGAGATATCTGAGTTCCCACAGTTAAGTATTTTGTGAGGTAAAGGCACACCGAAAGTTTTCCCAACACACACACACACACACACACACACACACACATACATTTTTATAGAATTGTAGTGTTACTCATATAATAAACATATTGAATTTTAAATAAAGTGAAACAGTCATCTGAATACAATATAATCTTACACATATTACACATGATACCATCAGTAAATTTCCTTTATGTAAGGCATATCTGGGTTATGCATGAAATTGGAACTTTCCTGTTTGACATAAACTGAAGTATCTTCACATAAAAGTAGAAATGCATGATCTAATTGGATGTGAATCCTTTGGGATTGTGACATAACATTTCAATCTACAAATTTTACTATAGAACTATATGATCAAGTTACAAATTTGAAAACATGAATCTCTTACTGGTTTAAGTGAGTTTACAATTTTATGTGGACCACAGTCCCCTTGGCTGCTTGTCACCTACAGGGTTGTGGTTTGACATGCCCTTAAGTACAAAGCAGGAAATAAGACAGAGGGGAGTATAGATTTACTTCACAATGGTGAAGTCTTTCTTTTTCCTTGATCTCTTTACTGTGGTTTCTAATGGAGAAATGGGCAAGGCAGTAGTTTCAAATCTGTGAGACAAGGGTCCAGTCATAGCAGAATTGTGAATGCACATTGGCTGGCGTGGAAGCACTGGCTTTGTGAGTTATGAGTTTCACACTCTAACAGCAGTTTCCTACCCTCTGAAACACCTGTGTAGCGGGAGCCTTATAAGATGCAAATAAGTCCTTCAAAAACAGCCATGCTGTATTTTTTAAATCATCTTACAAATCAGTGGATTTGCATAAAGTTTCTTCATGTATTCTTAATTCTATTAATCCACTCCTGACACTATCTCCTTCCCAAATCCCTTATCCCACTTAAACCTTTAATCTTGAGTATTTCATTCTCTCATTTCATGTAATCTATATTCTATTATATTCTGTATCAGACACACTATTGAGGGCTGATGGCTACTGAAAAGGGGAGACTCATTTTCCCTGTAGACTTCATGTATTTTGATTAATTTCCTGTTTGCCACAATTCTATTGCTAAATTTTGTAAATTCTGTAACTGTTCCCATTACACAGAGGAGCAAACAGAGTCACTGGGAAGCCATATATTAATACTGAGTACACATAACTTAAAACAAGAGGGATAAAATGTCTGCTTTTAGCCATTCTGTTGTATTACTCCTTGTGCATAGGTATGATTTACCTAAGGGAGAAAAGTAGATTTGATTTTAGTCACTTTTGTTTTCTTTATTTTTTTCTTGTTTCTTTTGTCCTTTAATCTCTTTAACCATTTCTTGTAAACTAAATATTAATGTTTAACTTTAAACATTTAATTAGAATGTACTAATTGACTTAGGGTTTCTATTGCTACAATAAACTCCATGATCAAAAGCACCTTGGGTAAGAAGTGATTATTTTATCCCCAGGTCCTCAGTCCATCACTGAGGGAAGTCAGGATAGGGATTCAAGGCAGAAACCTTGTGGGGGCAGGAACTGAAGGAGAAGTTGTGGAGGAATGCTGCTTACTGGCTTGCTCCTCTTGGCTCACTTGGGTTGCTTTCTAAGACTATCTGCCTAGTGTTGGCACTGCTCTCTGTAGCTGGAGAATTTCTCTCCAGCTCCCGCCAAGTCCCGCCAGTCCCGGAGCCCACTTATAAAATAGACACACAGACTCTTACATTATTTAAACTGCTTGGCCATTAGCTCAGGCCTATCATTGTCTAGCTCTTACTCTTATATTTAGCCCATTTCCATTATTCTATACTTTGCCACATGGCTCATGGCTTATTGGTACCTTATATCTTCCTTGTCCTGGCGGTGGCTCCAACCATCTCACCCTCTGTCATCCTGTTCCCTCAATTCTCCTCTCTGTTAGTCCTGCCTATACTTCCTGTGTGGCTACTGGCCAATCAGTGTTTATTTATACAGAGCGATATCCACAGCAGCTCTCAGTAGTCTGAGCCCTCCTATATCAATCATCAATCATCTATCATCAGTCATCATCAATCATCAATCAAGTAAATGTCCCACAAGCCTATGGGCTTGCGTAATGGCCAATCTGATGGAGATATTTTTTCATCTGAGGTTACTTCCTCTCAGGTGACTCTAGATCAGTGGTTCCCAACTTTCTTAATGTTTCAACCCTTTAATAGAGTTGTGCTGAACTGCAACCATAAAATTACTTTTGTTGCTACTTCAAAACTGTAATTTTGCTAGTGTTATGAATCATAATGCAAGTATCTATGTTTTCCAATGGTCTTAGAAGACCCCTATGCAAACCACAAAGGGGTTGCAATCCACAGTTAGAGAACCACTGCTCTAGATTGGGTCAAGTTGAGAAAAAGTTAATAAAACTAGTGAGCACACTAATTATACTTAACAATGTGATTGATTCCATCATGATTATATCATTTATTTTTGTTGAATTCACCAATTTAATTTATTCTGTCCCCTTTTCACTCCTATTAATCCTTTCTTTTTTCCCAAATCATCATCCCTCTATTATCATTCATATTTATTTGTATGTGTGCCAATATTTGTGTGTGAATGTACATATGTGTATGTGTTTGTGTGTACTTGGATATTTATGTTTGTGTGTCCATTTATGTATGAGTGTATGTCCTAATAGGTTCCATTAGCATTGATATTCAAATCTTTGTTTTTCTATTTGTTCACCTACCTATTCTGTATGTTAAATGTGTTGCTCTGATTGGTTAATAAATAAAACACTGATGGGCCAGTAGCCAGGCAGGAAGTATAGGTGGCACAAGGAGAGAAGAGAATTCTGGGAAGTGGAAGGCTGAGGAGAGAGATGCTGCCAGCTGCTGCCATGACAAGCGAGATGTAAGGTACCAGTAAGCCACAAGCCACGTGGCAACTTATAGACTAATAGAAATTGATTAATTTAAGATATAAGAAATAGATAACAAGAAGCCTGCTGTGGCCATATAGTTTGTAAGCAATATAAGTTTCTGTGTGTTTACTCAGTTGGGTCTAAGCAGCTATGGGACTGGCGGGTAAGAGAGATTTGTCCTGACTGTGGGCCAGGAAGGACTGGAGAAATCTCCAGCTACAACCTACATTTCTGATGGCATGTTACAACATTCCTTGGTAATTTATGAATTTTTATTCTATTTCATCTAAATTACATTTGCACAACAACACAACTGTAGCTAGAGTTTTCCTGCCTGGCCCACAGGCAGGACAAATCTCTGTCACCCGCCACTCCCACAGCTGCTCAAACCCAACCAAGTAAACACAGAGACTTATATTGCTTACAAACTGTATGGCCATGGCAGGCTTCTTGCTAACTGTTCTTACATCTTAAATTAATCCATTTCTATAAATCTATACCTTGCCACGTGGCTCATGGCTTACCAGCATCTTCACATGCTGCTTGTCATGGCGGCGGCTGGCAGTGTCTCACTTCGCCTTCTTGTTCTCTCCTTTCTCCTCTCTGTTAGTCCCGCCTATACTTCCTGCCTGGCCACTGGCCAGTCAGTGTTTTATTTATTGACCAATCAGAGCAATTTGACATACAGACCATCCCACAGCACACAACGAAAAAGAAAAGTTATTTGATCCAAAGTTTGTAGCACATTTTTGTGGCTCAAACAGCTATCATTAAGTCTGCAGTAACGTGTTTAGAAAAAAATTGTACTCTCCAAAGTTTCTTGGAAAGCTTTTGTGGCACACTAACAGCCACATGCAGCTTGGAAATGAAGGAGGCCACAGCATGGCTGGGGAGCACAGTGATGTAACTCCAGGCATAAAGAACATCAGCAACAAAATTACAAATGTCTAGACATAGCAGACTAAATATATAAAAGATGCTCAAAGCCCTCATGATCAAGTGAGAATGGAACTGATGTGACTCTGTACTGCACTGCATGGTGCAGAATTAAATGAGTTGTTGAAAACTCACATGAAGCAACAGACATAACCTGCTCATTGCCAAGGTACGAGAACTGGCATGTTTTCATACAACACATAAAGTCCATGTGTATAAAATATACTCATATAAAGAATTAGAAAATCAGTACATACCTGTGGGTTTCACATGCTCTATCTCTTTTCTGAGCAGAGAATGTGTCTTTGAACACAAATCAATCATTTCCCTCTAGTATAGCACAACAAAATTGGACAACATTAATGATGCATTCATACACTTTTGTCTCATTTCTCTATAATTTCCATAATGCTGGCCTATTTTAATAGTTTATCTGCAATTTGGTATGAGGGGTTATATGCTTTCTCTTGTGACTATTATTGGAATTATAATCCCACTGTGTATCTCTAATCAACTTTTCAGTTCAATATACTTTCAAATTACATTTCAGTGAGAACTTCTCTTGTGTTCTGCCTCAACTTAATGTTTGGCTCCAATGGAGCAACCTTCTAGCAAAGTGCCTGTAACATTTGTCAGGATTTAGTAACTTGATCTGGATTTTCACTAAATCACCACTTGCAGCTAAACATTTAAGTAGATGCTAGCTGAGCTGTCTTGTTAGGAGATACATATATCCTGATTAAGAGAGAATCAACTCTGGAACATGCCACTCAATAATGGTATCATCATTTCTATAGATGTGTTTTTCCAGTCAAGAAATAATAATTTAACTTGTAGATGGCTCAAGTGGAAGACAAAGTGTAGAATTGATTGAAGACCAAAGACTTAGAAAATGTTGCAGTATCTTCAGTCAATGAAGGAAAATGTAGTAATTATTTCAAATACCTTACTAGTCCACTCAGAACTGATATTATGTGGCCTGACATTGATACATAATATAAAACATGATGCTAAATCCATTAATGAACACTTTGCCACACTTACTACCAGTTATCATTTTCCACTCAAGGATAGGTTTTTGTCAACTGCCAAATATTACAGTCCAAAATTCTCTACTTCTGTATCACAGATGAAATAGTTCTAAAGCTTGTACTTGTCCAATTTTTAGTCACAGAATATTATCAGAGTGGTTGAAATTGTGACCTCTCCACGTACAATATACTGTGTGGGATGTTGATTCAGTAGATATTGAAGTGTGGTGGTTTGAATGAGAATGGCCCCATAGGCTCATATGTTTGAATACTTGGTCCCCAGTTGATGGAACTAATTGGGGAGGATTAGGGGGGTTGGCCTTGTTGAAGAAAGTATATAATAGAGGTGGGTTTTTGAGGTTTCAACAGCCTATGCCACTTCCAGTTATCTCTCTCTCTTTCTGCCTCATGCTTGTAGATCAGGTTGTGAGCTCTCAGCTACTGCTCTAGTACCATGCTTGCCTATCTCTTCCACATCATGATGGTCATGGATTCTATCCCTCTGGAATTGTGAAGCCCAACAAACTCTTTCTTCTATAAGTTGCTTTGGTTATGAAGCTTTATCATGGCAATAGAAAAATAACTAAGACATGCTATTTTCATTTTACTATGTGTTCTTGGAAATATTGCTGTATTTCTTTTATGGAAATTTAATTTCCCAAACAATGAAATATAGGTGGTAACTTTCATGAAGTTTTCTAGGGTGGTGTTATATAGCGTATTTCTTTTGTGAACAGTGAAAATTCTGCTTAAGTCAGTTTGCCAAAGGCTCCATCTTCCTTGCTGTCCCAGGCATTTTAGAAAGTGCACGCAGGGACATCTTTCAGCAGAAAGGAAAGGAGGCAGAGTTGTGCTCTGACAGATGAAGGATTAGTCCTCTATCTTGTCACACTGATGAGAGCATCTACAGGATTAGGGAGCTTCTAAACTGAATTGTTTGGAAACATTTGTATGAGGATTTGAAGTGCTCCAAATATTTTCTCAAAGCATATTCAGCATCAGAAATAAACATACCATCCTCAAGAAGTAGGTAGTATGCTGGTTCACTGTGGGAAGATCCCTGAGTTTGATCCCTCATACCCTCCACCCAAAACAAAACAAGCAAAATCCCAACCCAAACAAAACAAAACTTGCATTGCATTACAAAAAGGTTAATTCATTTGCCTTTCAAGTGTTGAGATGGATATTTTAGAGATCCTTAATAAATCAAGGAAAATCAGAGACATAATGGCAAAAAGTGTGTTACTTCCAATAGCCAATTTCACAGAGATCACAATATTTTTCTATAATTTCTCCTTCTTAAACTCCACTGGTCTGATGTTTGTGGTTGTTATTGGGTGCTGCGTGAAGGTCAAAGAGAAACATTTGCCACTGAGACAACTGTACAGAGTCAGTGTGGCAGAGAGCCAGTGAACACAATTCTTTACAACACAAGTACACCTTAGTGCCATGAGTACCTGCTTGATTAGTCTATCTTTCAAAATGGGAAAAAAGAAAACAGGTTAAAATAATTGCTCCAGATATAAAGCTCACCTAAACTGTATTATTCCTACAACCATATTCTTATATTTGCCATTTTTCCAAATACTTATTTTTGCATTATCATATTATTGTCATAATCTATTTTTTTGGTTCATCAATCAACTCTAAACTAATTGCCTTCAAGTACAACTAGCCACTCATTACCAGTAGTTGCTAAGATGTTAATACACCTTGGGAATTCTTACAGTGATTATCTAAACTGAATTGTTTAGATAATCTAAACTCTACCTTACATCCTTCAAATTTCTTTTAACATAGTGGCCACAGTGATCTTTGAAACAAGTAAGTCCACTGTGAGGCATATACTTTCTCTTTGCCCAAACTGAGAAAGCCATGCTGTAGCCTGCCAATCAGAGCATGATCCAAAATCCCAGTTCTCTGACTTTGTTAGAGATCATCAGTTACCCTTGGGAAATTTCTCCTGTCTGTGTTGTCATCTCAGTTGCTGTTGTCATTGTTCAGGTCTTGTTTAGACAACATATTGTTAATATTTCATGGGTGCTACACTGTCATGTTTAGGACACACTGTTGGACAGACATCCTGGTCCTCCAGCTCTTACAATCTTTCTTCTCCCTTTTTCACAATTTTTCTTTTCTCTAGAAAAAAGCTCACTGATAGATTATCCAGTTCTGAGAGTTCAACCTTGAATACACAAACAACACTAAATTGATTTAGTAGGTATGTGTGTATATGTGTGTGTGCATGTGTGTGTAAGGGTACATGTATGTGTATGCATATTTAACAATAATAATTAATAAATGGGACCTCCTGAAACAGAAATGCTTCTGTAAGGCAAAGAATACTGTCAATAAGACAAAACAGCAGCCTACAGATTGGGAAAAGATCTTCACCAATCCCACATCTGACAGAGGGCTGATCTCCAAAATAGATAATGAACTCAAGAAACTAGACATCAAAATACCAAATAATCCAATTTAAAGATGGAGAACAGATTTAAAAGAGAATTCTCAACAGAAGAATCTCAAATAGCCGAGATACACTTAAAGAAATGTACAGCCATTTTGGAAATCAGTTTGGTGGTTTCTCAGAAAATTGGGAGTCAATCTACTTCAAGACCCAGCTACACCACTCTTGGGCATATACCCAAAGGATGCCCAATCATACCACAAGGACACATGCTCAACTATGTTATTGACAGCAGCATTATTCATAATAGCCAGAACCGGGAAACAACCTAGATGCCCCTCAACCAAAGAATGAGTAAAGAAAATGTGGTACATTTACACAATGGAGTATTACTCAGAAGTAAAAAAAAAATGATGACAATATAAAATTTGCAGGCAAATGGATGGAACTAGACAAGAAATCATTCTGAGTGAGGTATCCTGGACCCAGAAAGACAAACGTAGTATGTACTCACTCATAAGTGTTATTAGCTCTAACATAAAGGGTAACTAGCCTACAATCCACAGCCCCAGAGAAGCTAGGTAACAAAAACGACCCAAAGAGAGAAGCATGGGTTCCCTGGGAAGGGGAAATAGAAGAGATCTCCTGGGTAAACTGGGGGCTGGGGGCTGATAGAGGTATTAGAACATGAGGGATTGGGTTTAGTGGGTTGGGGATGGGATGGACAGGGAGAATAAAGAGAGCTCTTGATGGGAGGTACTTTGGCATTAAAGAGAAACCTGGTGCCAGGGAAACTTCCAGGAATCCACAAGGATAACCCCAGCTAAGACTCCTACCATTAATGGAGAGGGTGCTTGAAATGGCCTTCTCCTGTAATCATATTGGTGACTCGTCCTTATTGTCATCAGAAAGCATTTATCCAGTAACTAATGCAAGCAGATGCAGAGATCCACAGCTAAGTACTGGCCGAGCTTTGGAAGTCCTGTTGAAGAGAGAGAGGACGGATTATATGAGCCAGGGAGGTCAAGGTCATGACAGGGAAACCCACAGAGACAGCTGACCTGAGCTCTTGGAAGCTTACCTACTCTGGACTGACAGCTAGTAAGCCTGCATGGGACCTACCTAGGCCTTCTTCGTGTGTGTGACAGTTGTGTAGCTTAGTCTGTTTGTGGGGCTCCTAGCAGTGGGATCAAGACCTGTCCCTGGCACTCGAGCTGGCTTTTGGGAACCCAATCCCCATGCTGGGTTGCCTTGCCCAACCTTGACACAGGAGAAGGGGAGAGCTTGGTCCTACCTTAACTTGATGTGCTGGGCTTCATTGACTTCCATGGGAGGCCTGCCCCCCTCCCTTTACAGATGGAGGCAGATGAGGAGTGGATGGTGAGGGAGGGGGTAGAAGAGAGTTTAGTGAAGGGAACTGGAGGAGAGGATAGAGGGGAAACTGATCGGTATGTAAAATAAATGAAATAAAATAAAAAAGACAGATGTCATGAGGATGAGAGGGAGTAAGAAGCACTAGAGGACTTGGAGGGCAGAGAGATAAGATTAGAAATGAGGTAAATATAATACTCATGGATGAAATTCTGAAAAATAGAAAGG
This sequence comes from Peromyscus eremicus, assembly GCF_949786415.1. NCBI lineage: Eukaryota > Metazoa > Chordata > Mammalia > Rodentia > Cricetidae > Peromyscus > Peromyscus eremicus. The sequence continues at coordinate 16,593,236 of NC_081426.1, read as the reverse complement.
TAAATGAAAATTAACGATTTGAGAATTTTTCATATCTAGATAAGTTCAGAAGAAAATAAAGATTTAATGTAAAACTTTCACCGCATATAACTTAAATGAAACAAGTGGAGTAAGAAATGGAAGAACAAAGAGCCTTCCAAAAGATGAAAGAAAATTATGAGCAAGCAGTAAATACTGAGGTGATAAAATGAATGACATAAAAATGATGTACTCAAATGTTGGAATACCCTGTGGGGCTCTCACCATCTACAGCTCCTTTCAAAAGAGATTAAAGAGATCAAGCACTTCAGAAAACTTCACAGGAGTAAAGGGCTAGCTGAGATGAAGCCCAGGGCTGGCACTTTATTTTGTAATTCATAGCAGCAACCAAAGTTATATACACATGAACTGGCTAATTTTATTTTGTAAAGGTTTTGTTCCAACTTTCTAATACTTTATTCATGTAAATCATATGGATTAATAAAGGAAGGTAGGCACAGGTTTTAAAGTTTGTAGAATGGAAAATATGAACACCGTTCCTGCGCAAGCTGGGAGATTTACAAGCTATTTTTTATACATTCACACATAATTTAGAAAATGTTTATTGCACTTTCCTTATGTTTGCATTTTAGAAGGAATAAAAGTGGCGTTGTGTTAAGTCATATACTTTATGGATGTGCCTGCTCTTGCTACTACAAGTGGGTGGTAAACGAATGCAGAGAATTACAATGCAACAGATAAATAAGGTTTTCTTGTTAAGTGCCATCTCCTGCAGAGGGAGGTCAGCATGGAAAGTGCCCTCTATTCTCACTTATCCTGTACCCAGTCCTCTGTTTTTCATGCCAGACAACCATTTCCACATCTATTTCTTTAGTTGTATATTTCTTCTAGCTATTTATTTATTTAGTTTTGTCTTTGCCTTATTTCCAGTCTAAAAATGCAAAACAAAGCCGATTCATTTTAGAATCTTCAAATTGAGGAATGTACATCAATTTTATTAAAATTCAGTACTAGAAGCTTTTTCTGCATATTGGATAAGAGAAGGAAAGCAAGCTGAACTAATATATTGCTAGCACTTTGGGCAGAAGCATTAGGAATTTTTCTTGTATCAGGGGGAAAATTACTTTGTAATCTTTACAATTGAGAAGAATCATCCATTTCTCTTCAGCATGTGCAAGGATGTTTCACATGTCCTACGTTTGTGATTGTAAATATATGTAGCCCAAAAAAGGAAAATAAGTGAAGTGAACACACATTATCTACTCCACAGACATTCCTTTTGCACCAGCCTTTTAATCATCTTTCTGAGGCTGGGTAATAGACAAAGGGAAGAAGAGTCAGTCTGTCCATATCCTCATGGATTTGATAGGACAGTGAAGGAAACGATGATAAAGATGATAGTAAGGAAATGAAACCCTTAGAAGCCTATTATCCATGAAGGAAATAAACATAACAGAAGTCTGTCTGCTGTACAAATATGCAATGAAAGGCTTTAGGGCTTTTTTTTTTTTTTTTTTTTTTTTTTTTTTTTTTTTTTTTTTTTTTTTTTTTTTTTAGAGTAAGTAGACAGAAAACACTTTCCTGGAGATGTAGAAGCTGAAATGGGCAGTTAATATGTTAGCATTTGTTTGGACACACCGAGGAATTATCGATTCAGCCCCTAGGTGGACTAGAAATATATTCAAAGGGCTTAAACAATAAAGTTCCAACAGGAGTGGTCAAAGTGGAAACATAGTAGTTATCACCAGGGGAAAGGAGGGAACAGTGAGAGAAAGGGAGCAGGGGGTTTCTTTGAGCAATGTAGGTGTTTCCTTTGTAGTGTTGAGTAATACATCTGTGGTGCGGTGCCTTTCTGATATTGTTTTGAGCTGTGTGGTACTATTTGTGTGTGTCTGTGTCTGAATTTTGCTCAATAAAATATCATAGGTAAAGGCTGTGAAAGGAGCAAAAAAGAGGAATTGGTGTTATTACAAAGCCAAAGAAAAAATAATCATATCATGGGTGTATCCATTACGTAGCTTATGCTTGTTGTTTCATGGATGTATGCATATGTCCAAATATAAAGTTGTATGTCATTTTATTGTTTCAATTATATCCAAAAAAGCCATTAAAATTGTATGATGAAAGCTAAGGGTATTGATCAATGACAGAACACTTGCCTAACATGCACAAGACTATGGGTTCAATCACAAACATAGATGAGAAAAACTTTTATGATGACTTTAAGGCCAAGATTAAATATACACAATTAATAGATAAGAAGTGGATGACCCAGGCAGGCAGAAGCCAAAACACCTAACCCTCTGTGACTGGGGTGGGCAGGCAAGGCTATGATGAACAGGTATGTGGTGAAGAAATAGGAGAGAAAGAGAAGCAGATCTGCAGATGTGATGGTAGTGAAGAATGAGCTGATACCAGTGGCCTATGCTGCCACCTGGGGCCATGTAATGTCCGGACCCGTGCTGTAGCCAAAAGCCATGTCTGGATACATGGCCCTATTGCTGCTGGGGCTCTGTTGATGTCCATGGCACACTGCAGGTCCCAAGGCCACTAAGAGAAATGAATATGTGATGGAGAGGCAGGAAAGATGGAGGGATGAAGTGTTCTTTCTTTTAATTATTATTTTTTAAAATTTTCTTTGGGGGTCGGAAGGTTGCAAGGATGGAGGGAAGATGGAAAGAACTGGAAAATGAGCAGGATTGGGGTGCACAATGTGAATCAATAAACATTACATTAACAACCACAACAAAAATGATAAGAATTGGAGTGGGGCATAGAGAAGGATGAGAAGCAAAGGAAGAACTACATTACTCAAGTGTAATCATGCAGGTTGAGGTTGTTCATTGTTTTTCTTGAAGGCACAAAGCCATGGTATTTGGGAGACAGTAAACAGGAGTACGGGACTTGACTAAGGTTCTGAACTATAGGGTAGCTTCAGGATTTAGAAGGTGACTTTGTTTTGAGGTCAAAGTGAACCCATTGAGTAATTTTATGAAAAAAAAAATCAAAATTCAGAAAAATCTCAAGGCTAGGTTTCCTTCCACAGGTCATTCTGCTTCTTTGAGGATATTGTGCAAATGGAAACAAAACAGAGAAAATTGCAAGTAGCATCCATGGGATCACTGTAAAAAATGACAAGAACTCTAACTAAGGAGAAGGCACTTTGTATCACACTAGTGGAATATTTAAAATAAAGTAGGCCCTAGTGATGGGATAAACACCTGTTGTTAGTGAAATGGAGAGATCAAAAATGATTATTGTGGTTTTGGTATATCTAAAGAATAAAAAGGCAGTAAAAGTTACATATTGACTGATGAGATGAATGGTAGAGGCACTTCCTCAGGAGTATGTTTAAAGTTCTGGCACAATGTTACTAGATGAGATACATTCATGATGGATACTAAGTGGTAGGAAACATAAGGGACCCTGAGATCTGCCATGGGAAGATAAATTTGGGTTTCTCCATGTTTGACACTTTGAGACATTGGAAAGGATAAGATGGATACCTTCATGGTGATGCTGTCTAGGGTGGCAAGAATAGATCTCCCCCACCCCCAACAATTTAAAGAATAAAATGGCAGAAAAAGTAACAGGACAACACTTGGTTAAGTATCATTGAAAACAGAAGCATACACATACAAGCAGCAAGGCACACAAAGAGACTGGTTAACCCAGTGTGGAAAGAATCTGTATTGCGTCTGTCAAAGCCAAAATTTTAAATGTTTGAGGGTACAATGGGTTTCCTTTTTCTCTCAGAATTGACTGGATTGGGCTATTGCAAGGGATAAAGTAATGCATATTAAGAAAGGGAAGCTGATGGGCTTTTGCATCAAGAAACTCTCTTGTAGAAAATCTTATGTCCCAAAGACTAATTCCCTCCATGGAGAAAAGCTAATTACATTCTCCAAATCTTTGTCTTTTAGCTGAAGAAGAACCAGGAAGTCGACCACCTTTAAATGTTTACGTGAAAATGTGTTAATCTACCAAGAACCTGTCTTTCTGCCTACCAGATAGCTGAATGATTCCTAGTCTCTTAAGATATTCCAAAGGTAGACTATATGTAGGAAAAATAGAGGGACGAGGTACTACTATATAGCTTAGGTGGGGAATATGAGTCAACAAACAAAACTAAAGACAAGTACTCAGAGATGGGTGAAAATACGTTACAGTTTTCCAAAAATGAAACATAACATTAGGTTGTCTTAGGAATTATTCTAAACTAAGATAGACAGAACATCCACATTTTGAAGTATTGCTTGTGGCTAAAACAGAATGGAAGAGCTGTGACAGGCTTTCAATGGCAGCTACGTTTGCCCTCTAAAATGATAGGTATCAATTAGGCACAGCTTTCCTCATCCAGAACTGATTACTTGGCCTCAAGTTGCTCAGGAGCTGTCTTACCTAACACATGAAGTGTTATGAGTTGTGTCAATGTGTGCAATTCTGATGGACAAATATTTGCCTCATCCTTTTGGAAATAGAACATCAAACTATAAGTCATAACCACTCATCCAAAGGCTCCATGTGTAGATACACTGTGGCATTCTGTAACACTAGAATTAATCACATTAAGATGTGGTACCTCTTTGCCTAGAGACTACTGAGTCAGAACCATAACTTAAATGAGCCCAGAGTGCACTGGTGAAGAATAGATAATCTCACAGAAATCCCTGTTCAGGTAGCAGTGATGTAATTCCTCAATACATCATCCTTATCTGACTCAGCTCCTTAGGTAGGGCTCTATAGTTCAAAGTTCTTCAAGGACCTAGACAGAATATTGTGGTGAACCTTTCCTTTCTCTTCATTTTCTGGACATATATTCATTTTTTAAAACTGTGATTTTTTATTCTGTGGAAAACAAGAGTAGTATTTTCTATTTCAATCTAAAGGACAGTATAGCCACATAAACAGCTATACACTTAAAAAAATTCTTATTCTTTGAGTATTTCATATATTTATATCATAAAACAACCTGGCTCACCTCTAACACTTCAAACTCCCCAGGACATGTACATCTACTTCTTAGTTTTGTTGTGACCCACTGAGTCCAATTATTTTTGCCCATATGCCCATGAATGTAGCTATTTACTAGGTCAGCTGAGTCACAGCAGTGTACTAACACTAAAAAGTGACCATCTCTTGTAGCAACCGTCAACCGCCTATAGATCCTCAGCTAAGTGTGGAGATAGAATAGAAGTCCTTGTATGATTGGTCAATGGTGTTTCCAGACACATCAATTATGAAAATAAATAATCTCATTGAAAAGTATGGAATATCTCCCAATCATTTACTGGTTAGAGAGACTCTAAGAGCAGCCAAAGCAACACAAGCTAATGCCATTGCTCTTGGAAGCCCATCATAACTAGGTGTTAAGAATCTTTTGCTGAAAACTCAACACACTATGGCTTTAGGACACAAAGAAATTACTCTGAAATTGACTAGAAGACTTCTTCCCTTCTGGCTAGCTTTATGGTGCTGAAAGTTGGCATTCAGGCTGCTGGCAAAGAAATAACATCAATAGTCTTACTCAGTGATGACCCCTGCTTGCTTTAATACCAACCAGCTCTACACTTTTTAAAATGTTGACTCAAAGAGTTTTTGCTTTTGGCAGTACAATTGCTTAGCAAACATAACCTGTTTCTTATCTTTTATTCCAGTGAGCGTCTGTGCCAATTTGTGTAAGACATGCCCCACTGTCTATGTTCATATCATTTGTTTTGAGTCTATCAGACTCCATAGGGAGAATAGGACCTTTGTCCTCTATTTCTTGAGTAATTTTGTTCAAAAATTATTTACAAGGACCATTTTGACCTCTACTGCATCAAGAAAAGCAGGCATTAACATTAGCTGTCTGAATAATGTTGTCATGTATACATTTCTGAAAACCTTTAAAATTACTTCATGAATAATTTCAGGACAAAGGAGTGTTGAAAAATAAGTATTACGTTTTTAAATAAGAATTCAAATACAGAACATGTATAGCTTCCTGATGAGGGCATGTATGCCTAAAATATGAACATGTTCCATATGTAGATCAATGCTCATGAATTCACAGAAAAAGATCTGCTGCTCCTGATTTCTGTTCTTAAATATTCAAGTAGATTTCAGCTTGTGGTTATTTCCAGTGATCCTTTTTTTTTTTTTTTTTTTGCTTTATCAAATGCAATAATTTTTAAACCCTGAAAGTCCATAACTTTATCATGGTGTGATCACAATTACAAAATGTTTCTTAGTTTTAAATATGTAAATATCAAGTAAAATAATTAACAATCTATATTATGTCAATATAATATATTTCCTTTCTACAAACTATTTTTTTTAAAAAAAGACTATTTGCCACAGTAGTTTTATGTTTTGAATTTAATTGAGGGCAAAATACCGAGATTCCCCATGTACCTACTGCCTCAATTATGCACAGCCTCCAATGTGATCAATATTTCCTATTAGAGTGATCATTTGTTACAGTTATTTAACATACCTTGAGACATTATAATTGAAGTTTATAGTTTGCACTAAAATTCACTCTTTTTCTTCATAATTCTATAGGTTTGGAAAAGGAAATAGTGAATAGTTTTCACAGTTCCAGTCTTGCCTTTGACACTTCATCTCATGCTCACTTTTAAACATATCGTTACTGATTACATTATTTTACCTTTATGGGGTGTCCTGTGTTGGAATTATACAGTATGTCTCATTTTTTACATTAATTTTTTTTTAAATCTGCATGCATAGATATAGCTGTGAAATAAATTAGTCAGAACTGTGTGAAAAGTCTTATCCTAGTATACCAACATACCTTTTGGTGCCAGGGTTCCAGCCTTTTCTCTCTGCAAGAGGGAATTTACTGGGTAATATTTAATTCTTTATATCCCCTATTATAATAATTTGATTAGTTTTGTGTTACAAACAGTTTCCAAAATGAGTATAGAGGGATTTATAGTCATCAACAATAAATGAAAGTTTCTGTGGTTTCACATCTTCTGTAAAATTTGTTGTTGTCTGTGTTGTGGAATTTAGTCATTAAGGTAGAAATGTGGTGCTATCTCCTTATACTAATTCATATTTTCTGATAATGGATGCTGTAGAGTATGCTTCCACACACTTATTTGCAGTCTTCATATTGTTTCTGATGAATTATCTGTTAGGGCTGTTGATTCACTTTTTAATTGAGCTGTTTATTTTCTCACGATTGAGTGCTGTGCATTCTGTACAGATTTTAGATAACAGTCCTTTGTCAAATATGACATCTCCAACTATTTTCACTTGCCTTTTATTTCCTTAGAACTATCTCCCACAAATCACAAAAATTAATTATCAACTTTTCATCGATTGTGCATGCATGCTTTTTTTTTTTTCAAAATGCTACTACCAAGTTCATGTTAGTCTGGGTTGTAGTTATAACATGAATTTGTACAGTATCAAATGGTTTCTGCCAAAACCTAGTGTGATAAAATTCTTCTTACTAAACAGCTGAATAAAAACATTGCATTTGTCTATTATTCTCAGAAAGGTATTGATGATTCATTGATTCTTGACTTGAGGAAATTTATCAAGGATATTTTCATTAAATATCACATGTACCCATCTTGCCCAGGACTTCCCTTCTGAAGCACAGGTGAGTGCCCTAGCTTGCCCCCGACCCCATCCCTGGGCACCAGCCACTCCGGGGAAGACCTGCCCAACTTGGGCCCAGGTTCTGGACCCCGGGCAGGTGCCCTTCTACCCCAACCGGGAAGGATCCCCTTCTCCAAGACCCCTGGCAGACCCTGCAGTCTCCACGCCCTGCCCCCACGCCCATCTGCCTGAGCCCCAAGCCTCTTCCTGAGACTTAGAGGCCTGCCCCCAGCTCCCATCTTGCCCAGGACTTCCCTTCTGAAGCACAGGTGAGTGCCCTAGCTTGCCCCCGACCCCATCCCTGGGCACCAGCCACTCCGGGGAAGACCTGCCCAACTTGGGCCCAGGTTCTGCTCCCCGGGCAGGTGCCCTTCTAGCCCCACTGGGAAGGATCCCCCTCTCCAAGACCCCTGGCAGACCCTGCAGTCTCCACGCCCTGCCCCCACGCCCATCCGCCTGAGCCCCAAGCCTCTGCCTGAGACTTAGAGGCCAGGCCCCCCAGCTCCCATCTTGCCCAGGACTTCCCTTCTGAAGCACAGGTGAGTGCCCTAGCTTGCCCCCTACCCCATCCCTGGGCACCAGCCACTCCGGGGAAGACCTGCCCAACTTGGCCCCAGGTTCTGGTCCCCGGGCAGGTGCCCTTCTAGCCCCACCGGGAAGGATCTCCTTCTCCAAGACCCCTGGCAGACCCTGCAGTCTCCACGCCCTGCCCCCACGCCCATCCGCCTGAGCCCCAAGCCTCTTCTTGAGACTTAGAGGCTGGCCCCCAGCTCCCATCTTGCCGTGGATTTCCCATCTGGAGGAGAGAGAGAGAGAGAGAGAGAGAGAGAGAGAGAGAGAGAGAGAGAGAGAGAGAGCACCCATCCTCCCCCGGACTTCCCTTCTGAACAAGAGCTTCCATCCTGCCCCGGACTTCCAATTTGGACAAGAGAGCTCCCATCTGGACAAGAGAGAGAGACTTCCTGAACCTGTCAGCTCTGAACCAAGTGTGCGGATAAGGCCAGGAACGAACCTCAAGGAGATGGGCAGACGTCAAGGCAGAAACACATACAACAAAATGAATAGTAATACACCATCACCAGGCCCTAGCCCTCCTCCAACACCTAGACCTGAACATCAGAAATTGGAAGAAGCAGAAGAAAATAGCCTTATGAATGTCATCATGAAGAAGCTAGAGGCTCGTGTAGAGGAAAAGACAAAAAAATGTGAAGAACGCTGTAAACAACTAGAGGAAAGGGCAAACAAATTAGAAGAAATCAATAAAGTCCTGGAAGAGAACAATAAAATACTGAAAGAAAATCAAGAAAAATCAATGAAACAAATGAAGGAAACAGTCCAAGACCTGAAAAAGGAAATAGAAAAAATGAAGAAGACACAAACAGAGGGAATGCTGGAAATAGAAAATGTGAGAAAACGATTGGGAACTTCAGATGCAAGTATAGTCAACAGAATGCAAGAGATGGAAGAGAGGATCTCTAGCGTTGAAGATACAATAGAAGAAATAGATTCATCAGTCAAAGAAAACACTAAAGTCAACAAAGTCATGAACCAAAATGTCCAAGAAATTTGGGACACCATGAAAAGACCAAACCTACGAATAATAGGGGTAGAAGAAGGAGAAGAATACCAACTCAAGGGCACAGAAAATATATTCAACAAGATCATAGAAGAAAACTTTCCCAACTTAAAGAAGGAAATGCCTATGAAGATACAGGAAGCCTATAGAACACCAAACAGACTAGACCCCCAAAAAAAGTCCCCTCGCCACATAATAATTAAACAATTAAACGTACAGAATAAAGAAAGAATATTAAGAGCAGCAAAGGAAAAAGGCCAAGTGACATATAAAGGCAAACCTATCAGAATAACACCCGATTTCTCAATGGAGACTTTGAAAGCCAGAAGGTCCTGGACAGATGTAATGCAGACATTAAGAGACCATGGATGTCAGCCTAGACTAATATACCCAGCAAAACTTTCAATCGTCATAGATGGAGTGAACAAGACATTCCATGACAAAGCCAGATTTAAACAATATTTATCCACAAACCCAGCCCTACAGAAAGCACTAGAAGGAAAATTCCAACCTAAGGAAGTCAGATACAACCTCGAAAACACAGGCAATAGATAAAGCCACAGCAGTAGACCCCAACGAAGAAAAGTACACACACATCACCACCAAAAAATAACAGGAATGAACAATCATTGGACATTAATATCCCTCAATATCAATGGACTTAATTCACCTATAAAAAGACATAGGCTTACAGAATGGATACGAAAGCAGGACCCATCTTTCTGCTGCATACAAGAAACACATCTCAAATTCAAAGATAGACACTACCTAAAAATAAAAGGCTGGGAAAAGACTTTCCAATCAAACGGTCTTAAGAAACAAGCGGGTGTAGCCATCCTGATATCCAGCAAAATAGACTTCAAACTAAAATCAATCAAAAGAGATCAAGAAGGGCATTACATACTCATCACAGGAAAGATCCACCAAGATGAAGTCTCAATTCTGAACATTTATGCCCCAAACACAAGGGCACCCACATATGTAAAAGAAACATTATTAAAGCTTAAATCACATATAAAACCCCACACATTAATAGTGGGAGACCTCAACACCCCACTTTCACCACTGGACAGAGCCCCCAAATCGAAACTTAACAGAGAAATAAAGGACTTAATTGATGTCATGACTCAAATGGACTTAATCGACATCTACAGAACATTCCATCCTAACAAAAAAGAATATACCTTCTTCTCAGCACCCCATGGAACCTTCTCTAAAATTGACCACATACTTGGTCACAAAGCAAATCTAAACAGATACAAAACAATTAGAATAACCTCCTGTGTTCTATCAGACCACCATGGTCTAAAGTTGGATTTCAACAACAACAAAAACTACAGAAAACCTACAATCTCATGGAAACTGAACAATACCCACCTGAATCACCAATGGGTTAAGGAAGAAATAAAGAAAGAAATTAAAGACTTCCTAGAGATCAACGAAAATGAAGACACCACATATCCAAACCTATGGGACACTATGAAAGCAGTACTAAGAGGGAAATTCATAGCACTAAACGCCCACATAAATAAGCTGGAGAAATCTCACACTAGTGACTTAACAGCACACCTGAAAGTTCTAGAACAGGAAGAAGCAAAGTCTCCCAGGAAAAATAGATGCCAGGAAATTATCAAAGTGAGAGCTGAAATCAATAAAATAGAAACAAAGAGAACAATACAAAAAATTAATGAAACAAAGAGTTGGTTCTTTGAGAAAATCAACAAGATAGACAAGCCCTTATCCAAACTAACCAAAAGACAGAGAGAGAGCATCCAAATCAACAAAATCAGAAATGAAAAGGGGGACATAACAACAGACATTGAGGAAATCCAGAGAATCATCAGGTCATACTTCAAAAACCTCTATTCCACAAAACTGGAAAACCTAAAAGAAATGGATAATTTTCTGGATAGGTACCACATACCTAAATTAAATCAAGACCAGATAAACTATTTAAATAGTCCAATAACCCCTAACGAAATAGAAACAGTCATTAAAAGTCTCCCAACCAAAAAAAGCCCAGGACCAGATGGTTTCAGTGCAGAATTCTACCAGATCTTCAAAGAAGAGTTAATACCAATACTCTCTAAATTGTTCCATACAATAGAAACAGAAGGAACATTACCAAACTCCTTCTATGAGGCTACAATTACCCTGATTCCCAAACCAAACAAGGATACAACAAAGAAAGAGAACTACAGACCGATCTCCCTCATGAACATTGATGCAAAAATACTCAATAAAATACTGGCAAACAGACTCCAAGACCACATCAAAACAATTATCCACCATGATCAAGTAGGATTCATTCCAGGGATGCAAGGATGGTTCAACATACGAAAGTCTGTCAATGTGATACACCATATAAACAAACTCAAAGAAAAAAACCACATGATCATCTCACTAGATACTGAAAAGGCATTTGACAAAATCCAACACCCCTTCATGATAAAGGTCTTGGAGCGATCAGGAATACAGGGAACATACCTAAACATAATAAAGGCAATTTACAGCAAGCCAACAGCCAACATCAAATTAAATGGAGAGAAACTCAAAGCAATTCCACTAAAATCAGGAACGAGGCAAGGCTGTCCGCTCTCCCCATACTTATTCAATATAGTACTTGAAGTTCTAGCCAGAGCAATAAGACAACATAAGGAGATTAAGGGGATACAAATTGGAAAGGAAGAAGTCAAGCTTTCCCTATTTGCAGATGACATGATAGTATACTTGAGCAACCCCAAAGATTCCACCAAGGAACTGATGCAGCTTATAAACACCTTCAGCAACATAGCAGGATACAAGATCAACTCCAAAAAATCAGTAGCCCTCCTATATACAATGGACAAAAAAGCGGAGAAGGAAATCAGAGATACATCACCCTTTACTATAGCCACAAATGACATAAAATACCTTGGGGTAATACTAACCAAGCAAGTGAAGGACCTATATGACAAGAACTTTAAGTCCCTGAAAAAAGAAATTGAAGAAGATGTCAGAAAATGGAAAGATCTCCCATGCTCATGGATAGGCAGAACTAACATAGTAAAAATGGCAATCTTACCAAAAGCAATCTACAGATTCAATGCAATCCCCATCAAAATACCAACACAATTCTTCACAGACCTGGAAAGAATAATACTCAACTTCATATGGAAAAACAAAAAACCCAGGATAGCCAAAAGAATCCTGTACAATAAAACAACCTCTGGAGGCATCACGATCCCTGACTTCAAGCTGTACTATAGAGCTACAGTAATAAAAACAGCTTGGTACTGGCATAAAAACCGACATGTGGACCAATGGAATCGAATTGAAGACCCTGATATTAATCCGCACACCTATGAACAAATAATTTTTGACAAAGAAGCCAAAAGTGCACAATGGAAAAAAGAAAGCATCTTCAACAAATGGTGCTGGCAAAACTGGATATCAACATGTAGAAGGCTGCAAATAGATCCATATCTATCACCGTGCACAAAACTTAAGTCCAAGTGGATCAAGGACCTCAACATAAATCCAGCTACTCTGAACCTGCTAGAAGAGAAAGTAGGAAGTAGTCTTGAACACATTGGCATAGGAGACCACTTTCTAAATAGAACACCAGTAGCACAGACACTGAGAGAAACAATCAATCAATGGGACCTCTTGAAACTGAGAAGCTTTTGTAGGGCAAAGGATACGGTCAACAAAGCAAAGCGACAGCCTACAGAATGGGAAAAGATCTTCACCAATCCCACATCTGACAGAGGACTGATATCCAGAATATATAAGGAACTCAAGAAATTAGACATCAAAATGCCCAACAGTCCAATTAAGAAATGGGCTATAGAACTAAACAGAGAATTCTCAACAGAGGAAACTCAAATGGCTGAAAGACATTTAAGGAATTGCTCAACATCCCTAATCATCAGGGAAATGCAAATCAAAACAACTCTGAGATACCACCTTACGCCTGTCAGAATGGCTAAGATCAAAAACACTGAAGACACCTTATGCTGGAGAGGATGTGGAGCTAGGGGAACTCTCCTCCACTGCTGGTGGGAATGCAAGCTTGTACAACCACTTTGGAAATCAATATGGCGATTTCTTAGAAAATTGGGAATCCATCTCCCCCAAGATCCAGCTATACCACTCTTGGGCATATACCCAAGGAATGCTCAACCACACCACAAGAGCACTTGTTCAGCTATGTTCATATCAGCGTTGTTTGTAATAGCCAGAACATGGAAACAACCTAGATGCCCTTCAACTGAAGAATGGATAAACAAAATGTGGTACATATACACAATGGAATACTACTCAGCAGAGAAAAACAATGACATCATGAGGTTTGCAGACAAATGGATGGATCTAGAAAAAATCATCCTGAGTGAGGTATCCCAGACTCAGAAAGACAAACATGGTATGTACTCACTCATAACAGGATACTAGATGTGGAACAAGGATGACTGGACTGCTACTCACATCACCAGGCAGGCTACCTGGAAAACAGGACCCCAAGAAAGACACAGGGATCGCCCAACGACAGAGAAATGGAATGAGATCTACATGAACAGCCTGGACAGGAGTGGGGGTAGTGAAGGGCGAGGGTCGAGGGAAAGAGAGCTTGGGTGAGTGGGAGATCCCAGCTGGATCAAAAACAGAGAGGGAGAACAAGGAATAGGAGACCATGGTAAATGAAGACCACATGAGAATAGGAAGAAACAAAGTGCTAGAGAGGCCCACAGAAATCCACAATGATACCCCCACAACAGACTGCTGGCAATGGTCGAGCGACAATCCGAACTGACCTACTCTGGTGTTGGGATGGCCAAACACCCTAATTGTCGTGCTAGAAACCTCATCCAACTACTGATGGACCTGGAGGCGGAGATCCATGACTAGGCCCCAGGTGGATCTCTGGGAGTCCAATTAGCGAGAATGAGGAGGGTTTATATGAGAGAGAATTGTTGAGACCAGGGTCGGATGGAGCACAGAGACAGATAGCCAAACAAACGGAAACACATGAAATATGAACCAATGGCTGAGGGGTCACCAACTGGATCAGGCCCTCTGAGTGGGTGAGACAGTTGATTGGCCTGATCTGTTTGGGAGGCATCCAGGCAGTGGGACCGGGTCCTGTGCTCATTGCATGAGTTGGCTGTTTGAAACCTGGGGCCTATGCAGGGTCCCTTGGCTCAGCATGGGAGGAGGGGACTGGACCTACCTGGACTGAGTCCACCAGGTTGATCTCAGTCTGTGGGGAAGGCTTTGCCCTGGAGGAGATTGGAGTGGGGGGCGGGCTGGGGGGAAGGTGAGGGGGGCGGGAAGGGGGAGAACAAGGGAATCTGTGGCTGATATGTAGAACTGAATTGTATTGCAAAATAAAAATTTTAAAAAAAAAAAATGAATAAACGTTACACACCAAAAAAAAAAAAAAAATCACATGTAGTCACTAGGGATTATAAGCTGCCTCTGTGTGCTGTGGTGAATATAGAAAAACAGAATAACAGAAAACAGTCTACTACGAAAGTGCATTGTAAGTCATAAGTGGGTGACACGGTAGGAGAGGAAGTCAGAGAATCATAGAGTTGAGGTCCCTGAAAGGAGCAAGCAGCCAGGGCTCCAGCCATTCCAGCTCTGCTGTGGGCAAAAGGAAGCAGACATAGATCCAGAGAAGCTTGATTTTTTTTCTTCTCCAAGTGGTATGGGAGATAGAGCTCTCTAAAAGAAGCTACCCACTAAAAAAAATCTATAAATAAAATGGGGAAAAGAAGACCAAATTAATTAAATATGGTAAGGAAGACATCACAATCAATACCAGTGATTTCCAGAGGATCATTAGAGAATATTTTGAAAACCTATGTTCCAATGAGTTGAAAATCTAGAAGAAATGGATAAATTTCTAGATATATGATTTACAAAACTTGAATCTATAAGATATAAGCAACTTAAACAGATCTGTAATTAATAACTAGATCAAAGTGATCACAACAACAAAATATCAGAAAAGAAGCGGTCATAGTTGGATGGATTCATTAATTTGGTAATGAATTCTACCATACTTGTAGAGAAAAGCTAACATCAATGTTCCTCCAACTTTTCTATAAAACATGAATGAAATGAGTGCTACTAAGTTGATTCTGCAAATCCAGTATTATCCTATTACTAAAACCAATGGTCATATAACCCAAAAAGAGAACTGTAAACCAATATTCCTCATGAACCCCCAAAACTGTAGCAGCACAGTAAAAAGACCATGATATGAATGAATAGGATATGATATGAATAGAAATAAAAAAGGGGATAAGGCAAGGTCGGTCAAAGTAGGAACAGGGATTGGGAAAATAGGACAGAGTAGAGAGTATGGAAAGAGGAAACTACCACTATGAATGCTTTAAAAACCTTTATGGAAACTTATTACATATATATATATATATATATATATATATATATATATATATATATATATATATATATATATATCATATGTATTAATATAATATAAAATAGTTAAATCATAGTTATCTATCACAGAGGATACTACTAATACTTCCAGGAGCCATAGGTTGACAAACAAAAAATTCAGTGGAGGAGGTGTCAGAAACAGCCTATTGAGTTGTTGGTCAAGAGTGTTATCTAAGAGACCCACAAAACAATATGTGCTATTGCCATTTCTCTTGGTTGCTGATCAGAACTTGGTGAGAGCCCTTATTACTGAAGATGCCAGACACTTTGATCACAGGATATGGAGAAATTAACTTGGTACTGTCCAGCATACTGCTTCCTTGTTGTCTACCATTCATAGCAGTCAGACGTACTATCTTAGACTACTGGAGAAGAAAAGCCATCAACATTATTAGCCATCCATGACTCCTGTGAGCTATAGTAATGGCTTGAATGGCAAGATATGATCAAGGATGCAATAGTTACACAAAATAAATGTGGATAACTAGTCACTTCCTTATTGGATTTAAGTCCCACTACATAAGAAGAAACACTTCTTAGTACTGCAGATCTGGCTAAAATAAATAAATTAAATTCAAGCAAAACAAAACAACAACAAGCAAAACAAAACCATCTTTGGTGATCTTATAGGTCCTAGGTTTAAACCTACCACTATTATGGGCATTTTATTCAAATGACAAATTGTCTTCTAAATTATTTTTTTTAATACTCATAGATTAGTGAAGTTTTAAGAACTAATCAGTTGGTTTGTGTAATTGATATGGTTAACAAAGAAGCTCACTATTGGTCAGAGAACATGCAGAGAATAAGTTCTAGAGAGTTATCAGCCATAAACAGGACATCTACATTGCACACTCTCTCTCCACGAATTATAGACCATCAAGAAGAGAGTATAGAAATATTGTAAGAGCCAGAGGCCTGGGAAGACTAGGGTGAAAAAGACATTTATAGATATGACAAATTGGTGATATTCATAATGTCACAGCAGTTGTGGTTGTCTGCATAAGACATCACAAGAGATCAAGCATGGCTCATGATTTCCTACCCCAGACTGAGGAGCTATTGATAATTAATGGCTTATATGAAGAGAGAGTAAGTTGAATTAAGGGTTTAACTTCTTGTAAGCTGATTCTGCTTTAATAAAAGGTCCTAACACCCAGGAGCATAGAAGCAGCACAAATTTGATTCAGTGGGGTTTTATAAAGAAAAAAAAAATCCATGGAGTTATAAAGAGGTTGGGAATCCAGGTGTATCTGGGAAGAGTTAGACGGAGAATTAAGTGATAAATATTATCTAAATATATTATATGCATGAATAAATTTATCAATGAGCTAACAAAAACAGTATATTTTAAAACAATTACTATAAAAAAGCAGGCATAATGGCACAAGCTTGTGATTACAACACTTTAACAATGAAAGCAGACATGGATCAGTAGGATTAACACAGTAAAAATGGCAATCTTACCAAAAGCAATCTATAGATTTAATAAATCCCCACCAAAATCCCAACACCATTCTTCACAGACCTCAAAATAACAATATTCAAATTAATATGGAAAATCAAAAAAACCCAGGATAGCTAAAACAGTCTTGTACAATAAAGAAACTTCTGGAGGTATCACCATTTCTGACTTCAAGCTCTACTATAGAGTTATACTAATGAAAACAGTTTGGTATGGGCATAGAAACAGACAGGTGGATCAAAGTAATTCAAACAAAGATCCTGACATAAATCCACAAAACTATGAACACCTGACTTTTGACAAAGGAGCCAAAATATACAATTGAAAAAAGAAGGTATCTTCAACAAATGGTGCTGGCATAGTTGTATGACAGCATGTAGAATAATGCAAATAGATCCATTTCTCTTACTCTGCATGAAACTCAAGTCCAAATAGATCAAAGAATTAAATCTAAAGCCTGTTACACTAAAGCTGTTAGAAGAGAAAGTGGGAAGTAACCTTGAATGCATTGGCACAGAAGACTACTTCTTGAATATAACACCAGTAGCACAGACACTGAGAGCAACAATTAATAAATGGGACCTCCTGAAACTAAAAAGCTTAAGTAAGGCAAAGGACATTGTCAATAAGATAAAACATCAGCCTGCAGAATGAGAAAAGATCTTCACCAACTTCACATCTGACAGAGAGCTGATCTCCAAAGCATATAAAGAATTCAAGAAACAAGACATCAAAACACCAAATAATCCAATTAAAAATGGGGTACACATTTAAACAGAGAATTCTCAACAGAAGAATCTGAAATGGCTGAGATACACTTAAAGAAATATTCAATATCTTTAGCAATTAGGGAAATGCAAATCAAAACAACTCAGAGACACTATCTTATACCTGTCAGAATGGCAAAGATCAAAAATGCTAATGATAGCCTATGTTGGAGAGGTTGTGGAATAAGGGGAACACTCCTCTACTGCTGATGGGAGTGCAAACTTGTACAGACACTTTGGAAATCAGTATGGCAGTTTCTCAGAAAATTGAGAATCAATCTACCTCAAGACCCAGCTATACCAATCTTGAGCATACACCCAAAGAATGCTCAACAATACCAGAAGGACACTTGCTCAACTATGTTCATAGCAGCATTTTTCATAATAGCCAGAACCTAGAAATAACCTAGATGCCCCTCAACCAAAGAATAGATAAAGAAAATGTGGTATATCTACACAATGGAATAATACTCAGTGGAAAAATATAATGATATCAGGAAATTTTCAGGCAAATGGATGGAACTAAAAAAAAAAAAAAAATCATCCTGAGTGAGGTAACCCAGATCCAGAAAGACAAACACGGTATGTACTCACTCATAAGTGGATATTAGGTGTATAACAAAGGAGAACCAGTCTGAATCCACAGCCCCAGAGAAGCTAGGTAACAAGAAGGACCCTAAGAGGGACACATGGATCTCCATCGGAAGAGGAAATAGATGAGCTGTCCTGGGTAAACTGGGGGTGGTGGGTACAGGAGAGGAGATGGGGGATGGGAACACAAGGGATCAGGATAGTCCAGTTGGGGGTGGGACAGAGGGGGAGAGTAATAAAAGAAGTATCTTGATAGAGGGGGGAATTATGGGATCAGCGAGAAACCTGGTGCCAGAGAAACTCCCAGGAAACCACAAGGATGACCCCAGCTAAGACTCCTAGCAATAGTGGAGAGGGTGCCTGAACTGGCCTTCCCCTATGATCAGATTGGTGACTATTATAATTGTCATCAGAGAGCCTTCATCCAGTAACTGATGTAAGCAAATGCAGAGATCCACAGCTAAGAACTGGGCTGAGCTCTGAGAGTCCAGTTGAAGAGAGAGTGGAGGGATTATATGAGTAAGGGGGTCAAGATCATGATGGGGGAATCCACAGAAACAGCTGACTTGATCTTGTGGGAGCTCACAGACTATTGACAGCTAGGGAACCAGCATGGTGTGGTAATATTGTGTTCTCCCAAAATGTTATGCACCTTAAGAAGTTTATCTGGGGTCAGAGAACAGAACCGCCACTAGATACAGAGGCCAGAAAATGGTGGCACACACACTTTTAATCCTAGCATTCTGAAGCAGAAATCCATCCAAGTCTCTGTGAGTTAAAAGCCACACTGGAAACAGGCTGGTGACTCACCTTTAATCCCAGGAAGTGATGGCAGGAAGCAGAAAGGTATATAAGATGTGAGGACCAGCAACTAGAGCTGGTTAAGCTTTTAGACTCTTGAGCAGCAGTTCAGCTTAGATTCATTCCAGATTAGGACACAGTGGCTTCCAGTCTGAGGAAACAGGATCAGCTGAGAAACTGGTGAGGTGAGGTGGCTGTGGCTTGTTCTACTTCTCTGATCTTTCAGCATTCACCTTAATACCTTGCTCCAGGTTTATTTTCATTAATAAGACCTTTTAAGATTCGTGCTACAGCATGGGACTGACCTTGGTTCTCTGCATCTGGGTGACACCTGTGTAGCTTGGTTTTTTTTTGGGGCCCCTAGCAGTAGGACTAGGACATGTCCCTGATGCATGAGCTGCCTCTTAGGAACCTATTCCGTATGGTGGGATGCCTTGTTCAGCCTTGATGCAAGGGCAGGAGCTTGGTCCTGCAGCACCTTGATATGCCATGCTTTGTGGATTGCCAAGGTAGTTCTTATACTATCTGAATGGAAAGGGAGGAGGAGTGGATGGGGCAGATAGAAGGGAGGTGGGGAAGAGTACAGAGGAGAGGAGAGAGGGGAAACTGTAATTGGTATGTAAAATAAAATGAACTAAAACAAACAAAATACAAAACAAATGCTGTTGAACTGGTTAGTAGGAGCCCAGCAGTGGTGACATTGATAGTATTTGGAGTTCAGAGATAGTTTCAGAAAAAGTAATAAAAAACACGAAAACATTAAAAAAAAAAAAAAAAGCTTACCAAGTCGCATGGCTCTACCCACTGTCTGAGACAGATTCACTGGGGTGTTGTATAGGTAGTTCATCTCTAAAACAATTTTTTTTTAATTAAAATAATTGCCCCTTGTAAAAAAAAAAAGAATGAAAGCAGAATGGTCAGGAATCAAGTTGAGCCTGGGTAACAGGAGATATTGTCTCAACAATACCAAAGAAACACAGAAGTGGAAAAGTGGAATATACATAAGAAAAATGTATACAATTATCTAATTGGCTTAATTCCAGGGGTACAAAGATAGATCAACCTATAAATGTAAATAAGTAAAATAACTTAGTGTACTATATAAGGAGAGGGCATTGAGTATGTTGGCATGCATCATTAATCCCAGCACTCTGTAGATATAGGCATATGAATAAAGTAATTGGATATAGAGAAATCACATAATCATTGCTATTGATACAGAAGAGGCTTTTGATAAAGTTCAACATGCTTTCATAATAAAATCTCAGAAGAAACCAGGAACAGAAGGAACATAACCCAACAGAACAAAACCTATGGATGTCTAATCCATACCCATATTACTCTAACTGGGAAATTTTAAAGCATTTCTTCTAAAATAAGGAATGAGATGAAAGTATCCATTATTTCTATTCTTTTTATTTATTTTATTTTTATTATTTTATTTTATAATTAATTTAATTTTACATATCAGCCACGGATTCCAATGTCCTCCCTCCTCCCACCCCCCAGCCTTTTCCCCCAATTCATCCCCCATTCCCACCTCCTCCAAGGCAAGGTCTCCCCTGGGAATTCAGCTCAGCCTGGTAGATTCAGTTGAGACAGGTCCAATCCCCTCCTCCCTATACCAAGGCTGAGAAAAATGTCTTAGCATAGGCCCTAGGTTCTAAAAAGCCAGCTCATGCACTAAGGACAGGTCCCGGTCCCACTGCCTGGGGGCCTCCTAAATAGTTCAAGCTAATCAACTGTCTCACTTATCCAGAGGGTCTGATCCAGTTCCGTGGGGGCTCCTCAGCTATTGGTTCATAGTTCATGTGTTTCCACTAGTTTGGCTATTTGTCCCTGTGCTTTTTCCAATCATGGTCTCAATATTTCTTGCTCATATAATCCCTCCTCTCTCTCACTGATTGGATTCCTGGAGCTCCACCTGGGGCTCGGCCGTGGATCTCTGCATCTGCTTCCATCAGTCATTGGATGAGAGTTCTATCATGATAGTTAGGTGTTTGGCCATCCGATCACCAGAGTAGGTCTGCTCGGGCTTTCTCTCAACCATTGCCAGTAGTCTATTGTGGAGGTATCTTAGTGGACTTCTGGGGACCTCTCTAGCATTCTGCTTCTTCCTATTCTCATGGGGTCTTCATTTATTATGGTATCTCTTTCCTTGTTCTCCCACTATGTTACTGATCTAGCTGGGACCTCCCACTCCCCTAAGCTCTCTTTTCCCCAACCCTTGCCCTCCATTACCCCCCTAATACCCAGTTTGCTCATGAGATCTACATTATTTCCATTCTTATTCAACAGAGTGTTTGAAGTCTGAGCAGGAGCAATGAAGCAAAGCAAAGAAACAGCAAGCGATCAAGTAGGAAATAAAGAAATCAAATAAGTACTACTTTCAGACAATATGATTCTATACTCAAAAAAATCCTAAATCTGTCACCAGAAAACAGGTATATTGAACACTTTCAAGGAGTAGGATTAAAAAAACAAAGCAACATCTCCAAATCAGTAGTAGATATCCCTATGGCTACCACAGAAAGGGAGAAGTAAAGGAATAAGAAAAAGAAAAAAAAGAAAGAAAAGGAAAAGAAGAGAAAAAAGAAAAGAAAAGAAAAGAAAGCTCAGTTACACACCCAATACCTAGGAATAAACATAAGAGGGAGAAAATTCTTGATAAAGATAACATTAAATGACTGCAACAAGGAACTGAAGAAACTAAAAGATGGAAAAACATACAATGCTCAGGGCTTAGAGAAATAATATTGTTAATATGGCCATCCTACTAAAAGAAATCTAAAGATGGGTATAACAACCACAAACATCTGTAGCTAGAGTTTTCCTGCCTGGTCCACAGTCAGGACAAATCTCTGTCACCCGCCAGTACCACAGCCACTCAGACCCAACCAAGTAAACACAGAGACATATTGCTTACAAACTGTCTGGCCGTGGCAGGCTTCTTGCTAACTGTTCTTATATCTTAAATTAACTCATTTCTATTAATCTATACCTTGCCACGTGGCTTGTGGCTTACCGGCATCTTCACATGCTGCTTGTCATGGCGGTGGCTGGCAGTGTCTCCCCCACTCAGTCTTCCACTTCCCAGCTTTATTCTCCTCTCTCCTTGTCCTGCCTATACTTCCTGCCTGGCCACTGGCCAATCAGTGTTTTATTTATACAGAATGATATCCACAGAAAACATCCAAAATTTCTGGGGAGGTGAAGGTCTTCACACTTGCTGTCACTTGCTTAAAACATTGCGCAATCTCTTCTGCTACTCTTTGCTATTTTGATGAAATGAGACTTTTTTCTTAAAATCTTGTTTTCTCAAATGTTCTTAATTGATAGTAATTCTGAGAAATCTATAAGATTATTTTTCACATTTATTTTATAACGTATTGAAAAATGCTGAAATGTTTTAGAGAAATCACTTAAAACATCAAGGGATGGTGAATTATTGATGACCAAGTTTCCCATTGCATCATTCTTAGTGACTCAATTTTATTTTTAATTAGCTTTTAGTATATTTCAGAGTATTTCATGTGCAATGATAAAGATTGCAATTGTAATACATATAAAGTAAATCAAGATATCAGTTAAAAACATTACTAATATGTTATTCTCCACATTATATTTTTAAAAATCCACATAAAATGTAATTTTCCTTAAAGTCAATTAATTGTTGTTGCTGACTCTGTCAACAAAATAACTTTGTGGAATTTTTCAAAAAATAGTCACGTTTTGAACACTGTAGTTCAGGCTGACCTCAAACCTGAGTGCTGAGATTTCAGGCATGTGTCATCCGACCTGGAAGAGTTTTACACATTGCATTAAATATAAAGTGTTGTTTATTATTTATTGACAGCCCAGTAAGAAAGAATAATTCCAGAAATAGTTATTATTAAATGAACTTAACTAAAAACTGTATTAAAAACTTTCATTTTGGTTCCAAAGTGATATATCTATAATTATGCTATATGAAAAATCATCATGCAAAAACAACAACTATACTATTTTTCTCCCTGAGTGGAATTTGTGGTGATATATTGTGTACCTCAATATATTGTGTACCCTAATAAACTTATCTAGGGATCAGAGGACAGAGCCATCCACTAGATTAGACATAGAGGCAAGGCAGTGGTGGCACACACCCTTAATCCTATCATTTGGGAGGATTCTCGTCTGGATCTCTGTGAGTTCAAGGCCACAGGGGAAACAGAGCCACTCATGGTGCACACCTTTAATCCCAGCACTTGAGATCTCATGCCCTTGCTACCAAGTATTTGGGAAGCGCACACATGCCTTTAATCCCAGTACTAGGAAGAAAGTAAGAAAACAGGGCACAGAAAGGTATATAAGGTATGAGTAAACAGGAAGTCTCACTCTGGAGGCTAAGGAGTTGGTAAGGTGAGGTTGCCTGTGTCTTGTTCTGTTTCTCTGATCTTTCAGCTTTCACCCCATTATCTGGCTCTGGGTTTTTTCTATTAATAAGACTGTTTAGCAATTTGTCTTACCGGAACTTGACATAGACATAGGTTTATTTCTTAATAATACTCATTAAAGGCAAAATGCATAGGTTCATGATTAGATCATTGATTGAAGAATGTCTGAATGACCATGCACACTGAGGCTCTCTCCAGCACCCCAATGTTCCTTTTTGTTACATATTCCTTTCCAGTAACTGTTTTCAGTTCTATTACCATAGGTAAGTTCTGCTTGTTTGTGAGACTTATTGAAGTGACATTAAAACACATACTTTCCTCTTTTGCCTTTCTTCTTTTGATCAACATTTTTAAAGTGCATTGGAACCTCTCTAGCTCATACATTTTACTTTGCGGTATTAATTTTCTGTGTGAATGTAATATGTTTTAGTTCATTCATATGCTGATTAGGATAGCCTTCTAGCTTTGCTGCTATAATATTATTTTTACATATATCTTTCATGCATATTAAACATATGCAAGTATTTTTATTGGCTTAATAGTTTATTCAGTTTCTATTAGTACTGCCATTTCACATCCAATGACATCAAATAAATATCTTATCAATCTTGTGTGAGATTTATTTTCAATAGAAATCATTTATAATTCTTGAATTCTTTTATCTTTTTTCTGGCATTCTGGAATATAGCTTATGTTACTGTGTCTATATGACTATTTTTTACTGATAAATAAACTATGAGGCTTATTATATGTTTTTATGCTCCTTTAAACATTCTTTTGGGAGAGGTGCCCACGTTTTCTGCTCATATTTTTGTTGAATATTCTGTTGTTTTAATGACTTGTAGACTTGCAATTCCTTGCTGGGCATGTGTTAATAATAGTAACTTGTCTCTCACTGCAGCTTGCTTTTTACATTCTTAGTTTTTTCTTTGGTATATTCAAAACCTTACACTTAAATATAGACAAATTTATCAGTCTTTCTTTACAGTTATGCCTTTTGCAGTACATTAAAGAGAACTGAGCCTGCTCATCACTGCGAAATCTCTCATGATTGTCTGAAGTTATTGTTTAAATTCCAATTCAGTTTCATGTTTTACTGAATATTTAAAGTAGATTATTAGCAAAAGTTTTAGCAAAGGCATGGGCCACTATATTTCAGCTTTTGAGGATGTTTTCCTTGAAGTCATTCATGGGATTTCTAAGTTAATGTCAAGAGTCCTAGGTGTTCTCATGTCTTTTGAAGCCTCGCTGAGGCATTGTCTTTTGTGCACCATAGTTTCTATGTGAGGCATAATAGACTAAATCATTAAATGACAGAGGATGTTCTTAACACGTGAATTTGGCTCACATTTTCTTTTCTTTTTTTTTTTTTTCTTTTGGTTTTTCGAGGCAGGGTTTCTCTGTGTAGTTTTGCGCCTTTCCTGGAACTCACTTGGTAGCCCAGACTGGCCTCGAACTCACAGAGATCCGCCTGGCTCTGCCTCCCGAGTGCTGGGATTAAAGGCGTGCGCCCCCACTGCCCGGCGGCTCACATTTTCTAATGACAGAATTCAAGTTTTAAAGATAGCAAAGTCTTAAAAGCTGCTTGTTTTTAAGGCAGAGTTAAAGACACTTAGATGGACAGTTAAACGGCCTGACCTTATGCTGGCACATGCTACTATGCTCAAGTTTCATTTGCTAGAACATATTACATCTAGGAAAGAGGCTAGATGTCACCCTAGACTGTGTAATGATGGTGTCCATCATCTATGATCATCAGCAAGAGCAAGTACTGCATCATGGCATCAGCACAAGAAAAGCAATTACCAAAGTGAAAAATGCTCTTTGTAAATACTAGAAAAGTACAAACAAGCCTCCATGTCAAGTAAAAAGTATCACACCACATCTTCTGACCTCACCTCACTAACATCTGAGAAACAAGCAAACGGGCAGGTGTTGCTGGCTCTGCCGCTGGGATCCCACTGTCTCTAATCTCGGGGGCAGGGAATGAATAGATGCAGAACCGAATGGCACAGGCTATGGGAGGTTGTAAGCAACCTCATTTATTAAACAAAGGACTGAGGTATTTATGTGTGTACTTTTTGGCAGGCTCTGCTTCCAGCTGCTGTGGTGTTTCCCTGTTGGCTCTGGGTCTTATGTAGGCAGTTGTCATTTTGGGGGTCTGGTTTCAAGCTCCTCTAGGTCAGGATACTACTGTGCATGTCAGAGCTCTCTGCTTAAGGCATGGCCCAGTGCTTTCAACCTTACCTGCCTCAGGCAAGTCCATTCTGAGGTTAAGATATGACACACTGTCAGTGAATGCAAAAAGAATCAATATCCTCAGTCTAAAAATTTAAATAGAAATGCATAGATTTATAATTTCCTTAATGTACTTGAGGCACCAGAGAAATGGAAGGAATTCTCAGAATTAACAATGAGAATATTTTTTTTTCTGATTCTTCTTGAAGAATAAATATGCTGAAAATACCCTCATGACTAAGAATCAATTCTTTATTTAGAACTGTGAGCAGAAAATTATATAGTCTCATTTTTAATACTGCATCAATAACCTCACTCTAAAAATCCCCCTCTTTGTTTTTAAGCCTGAGTGACAATAATTAGTTTGATAGAAAAAAATGAACACTAGTGTACATTATACTCAGATATCTGTACTTCCAGAAATCCAATCACGTGCTCTACATCTCCAACAGTAATGGATGCCATCAGGCTCTCTGGGAAGAGGAGGTCAAGAAGGCTTTTGTCCAGGCAAGACCAATAAGGTACAGGTAGTTGGTGCAAACTGAGGTCAGGCCTGAGAAAGGCTAGAAAAAGTTTGATCTTATTTTCAACAGTGTCTCGAGGGAAAAAAAGAAAACATCATTTTGTCCTTTGTAATGTTTGTAGCAGTGGCTGAACACTAAGGCATCATGTCCTTTTAAAAAACATTCAAAATTCTAAGAAATGTGTAAGGACCAACACAAAGCAGAAGGTTCTGTCGTTGTGACCTTTTTTCCCTGACATTACACCATCAAACTGTTACTGGTAGTCTCTGAGTACCTATCTTTTTGAAAGAAAGAATTTAATCAAGAGACACAAATAGTCTGAGTTGAAGTTTATTAACTAAACAAAATAAAGCCAAGCACACATGTCAAAGAGAGATTAGAGTGGACTGGCCCAAGGTGAGAAAGCAAAACAGTTTCAGGGTTGGACTCTCAGAAGCTTTTATGACGAATATATGAGGTGACTGAAATATTCATAAAATAAGATGGTCCTTTTAGCTTCTAACTAAGAGTGGGCTAGATTTCCCTTTAGGACTATTTGTTTTCCCACAACCCTCTAGGAAAGAAAACATGGTGGGACCAAAATCACAAAGTAGGTAACTTTATCTTTTGGAATTGAAGACTGTACATGTGTGACAACTAAGAAAGTGATTTGTAACTTGGTTTCTGACACAGTGGGACAGTTTGGTTGAACTTAAAGGATATTTATCCACAAAGCAACATTCTGATAATCAACGGACATTACTACCAAAACATAGGCTCAGTTTCCCTTGGGAATCTCATATTTAATTCCTTGTCTACCAGATACTAAGCCACTATACGGTGGTTTATAGCAATATAAATTCTTCCAAGTAGATAACATATTCTTTTGCTTAATTTTATTCTTCTTTGGGTTATATGTGGTATGGATATATATATATATATATATATATATATATATATATATATATATATATATATATATATATATATAAAGTGCAAAGGCCACAGCATATGTGAGAAGGTCAGAGAACAATTCTGTGGAACTGATTCTCTACTAATTTATGTAGCTTTTAGGAATTGAATTCGGGTTTCTAGGTTTGTGTGGCAAGAACTGCTACCCTCTAAAACATCTCATTGGCTCCACTGATGATGTTCTACCTTAAGATTATGAGACTGGGACTAGGCAGATGGCCCCATGGTTAAAATGCTTATTTTTTTTCACAAGTTATATAAAAGCTGGACACATAGGACTCCTGTTGGGATATGGGAGGTGGAGATGGAAAAGTCCCTAAAACTTATAGGCCAGTTAGCCTGGCCTATACAGCATAGAAACGTCAAATAAGACACAACATAATACAAAGTAAAAGAAAAGGACAGACAACTGAGGCTGTCCCCTGACCTCCACACAAAGACAGTGACACATTCATATACATGAGCATATAGCTATACATACAGAGCGCACACACACACACACACACACACACACACACACACACACACACATACACACACACACACACACACACACACACACACACACACACGAACAACTTAATGGAGGCAACAAGGCAATTTGACCAATTGATTTCCTGCCATTTTGGGAGAGGAGTGATAAATACATGTACTCCGTCAGTAGCTGATGCTAGATATTGAAAGCCTATTATTGGTCATTATTCCAAACACATTTCGTGGTAAGATGTTGCTCACCAAGGCCCGAAATACCAACTAAGTGAACAAAACCATTTTTTATTCTTATGCCTTTTTCACCATTAGTAGGTTTTACATATCTAATTACAAACTTATTTTCTGCCTGAGATATATCTTATTGCAGTTAAAAAATACACTCAATATGTCCAGCTACCAACTACCAAACCAATCTACTGGTCTTGCTATAGATAATTAGGCATATAGATAATTTAAAGATTAGCAAATAAGTCATGAATACAAAAAGTCTCAATGAGAATGTCTGCAAATGATAAGAGGTTTTATAATATAATAATTATATGTAAGGAGATAAGAGAGGCTTTTAGAGATACAAGCAAAATCCAGCTCAACCAAATACTCAAGTCTATTTCAGACATGAAAACTAAACAGAGTTGAAAAGAAGAATGGCAGGTACCAGAAACTGGTGTAAGTAACTAAGAACATGAGTTAGCACATAAGGAGAGTGGCTGATGAATATCCTTCAGAGGTGACACAAACATGATAAGACAGCAAATAAAGTATCCATACTGAGGGTACAAATGACTTAAATATAACTCTGTAATGTATAGTGTGAATAATATATAACATTTAAAATATATTAATGTATATAAAATGAAAAAATAGTTGAATGAAAACTAATGAAATTGAAAGAAGAAATATTTAAACAACTGTAAACCATTGTCACCTTTTTAAATACTGACTTTAATCAACTAGTCAGATGAGACTCATCTAATCTGGGTATGCATGTTAAAGTTTTCAAATTTTATGTCTTTAGAGTTCTCTCTTGTAAAGTTGTCCTAGCATAGTTGTGTCTGATGAAGGATGTTTGGGTATGCATATTCTAGCAATCTACAAACAAAGCTGCTATGATGATATGTGGACTGTTTTTTTAAATGTGTTTTAAAATGTTAGGTATACAAAATCCATAATGACTTACCATAACATGTTGTCTTTCAAACACTATGTTTTAAAAGTGACTAGTGAAAAAACAAATATTTAATAGAATACAGTACTAACATTAAAACCAGACACAGGTCATTACAATTGAACTGAGTTCAAATGTACATATATTTCTGGCCAATTGATTTTCAACAATTCTAAGAATACATGATGTACAATGAATAGTCTCTTAAATAAATAATAGTATGTAAATTGGATATTGATAAGCAAAACAATATTAGATCATTACTTCACACCATATTTAAAACTCAATTTCAAAATACCTAAAGATGTAAGCATGAGAAATGGCAAAATTAGCAGTAGGAAGTACAGAAGTGCTTATGGCATTGGCCCATGGAATGAGTTCTTTACTATGACCCCAAACCAACTGAAATAGTTTGAATCTGAAATGTCCTTTTGAATTCAGTAGTTTGAATACCTAGTCACCAATTTGTAGTGATCTTTAGGAGATGATAACTGAAGCGGACCCACAGCAATGTGAGGAAGTCACTTCTATTTCTTCCTGCTGCTATGAACTCTGACATCCCTCCCTCATGCTGAAACCACTAGCCAAAACAACCTCCTCATCCCTAAGCTGTTTCTTGTGAGTACTTTGGTGACCACAGCACAAAAGTAAAGGATATAATGTATATCTGGGATCCTATTCAGTCTTTGAAAAGGAGGAAAGCCCAACACTTAAAACACATCAATGTACCACCTAACATTCTTTCGTATTGAATTAGCTGTACACAGTTGATCCCTAGGTAATATAATATCACTTACATGTTCAAATTCTAAAACTTGATTTTATAGAAGTTGAGAGTATGGTGGTGGTTTCTGGTGGAGGACACATTCAGGACAAAAGGATAACTTTTTCATGAGCAGCCGGGTGTGGTGGTAAACTCCTGTGAACCTAGCATTCTATAGGCTAACAGAAAAATTAGAATTTAAGACCAGGCTGTGCTATATAATGAGACTGTCCAGGAGGAATAAATTTAAGAGATTATTGCATAATAAAATTACTAGAGCTAGCAATAATCTTTATATAATTGAAAATTGCTGAATAAGTATTTTAATATGTAAGTTGGCTTGATTTGGGCATTGTACAATATATACCTATTTCGAAACATTATTGTGTGTACTATAAAAGCATTCAATATTATTTGACAATTAAAAATAATAATAAAGATTATCACAATACTAATCTTGTACATACTGTCATTATAAAACACAGGTGTCATTCACTTATGTACATCAAGTCTCTCCCTCATCACTTGTAGTCACCAATGAGGTTACATGTGTGTCCTTTTGTCCTAGGGTAATGAATCATTTCACACTAGCTAATTTATTTCTTGTTGCTCCATGATTTCATTTCCAGTTTCCTTTGTTGGCATTATTGCTTATCCTCTGTGACATTTTTCTTGGCCTCCTAGTCATACATAGTATGAATTGTTTTGGATTGATTCTGTTGGCAGAGGAAATCTCAAAACCGACTCAGTCTTGTGGTTATTAGTGTTACCTCTGATGAAGATTTATAATGAAAAGGAGCAAGCTGAGCAAACAAAAAATATAAAATGTACAGATTGAGAAAAGGACAGGAAGTGGAATAGAGCTAAATCCTGTATTCAAGGAGACAAATAGATTGAGAAATTAAATAAAGGAAGTGGTGACCTCAGGGCAAGATCCCACCCAGGTAAGTTTCCAACTTTTGAAAAGGAATTAAAGAAAATCTTTAATTTGGGGGTGTGGTGGCCTATACCTTTAATCTCAGCACTGGGAAGGCAAAGGTTGGTAGATCTCTGAGTTTGAGACCAGCCTGGGCTATAGAGTGAGTTCAAGGACAGCCAAGCTTAGGCAGTAAAGGTAACAAGTAAAAACAAAGCTAATGAAGATGTAATTAAACTAGGGGAGCATGTTGCAGCCACAGAAAGCTGCAAAATTTGGTAGCTTTGGCCACATGGTTATGCCTTTAGAGTTAAGGATAGAACAAATGGGTTATGGAATTTGCCCTTGTGCCTAAGAAAAATCACGGCCAGGAATATGTCAGAGGTGTCCCTGAATGGAGGCCACGAGAAGCCATTTTGTGAAGCTGTGAAGTTGAAATATGGGTTATATTGGAGACTCCAAGATGTGACAGATGCCAGAGCTATGGGATACCTCCCAAGGTATCCCATAGTAGGGAGCAAAACTAACCCAAGAAAGAAAAGTGTGTTGCAGTCATCAAAGCTGAACAGAGTTGTGGATTTGAAGAGAACTTTGACATCAAACCTGAAGATGCACAGTTTGGAGTTTGCCTAGCTGTTACTCAGTTTTGTTTTGGGCAGTATTTTCTCACTATGCTTCCTTCCTTATTCTTTGGAATGGTGTGTCCTGTGCCACTGTATATTTGAAGTATGTAAACTACATTTTAATTTTGATTTTTATAGGTGATTACAGTTAAGAGATTGTATGAGTCTTAGAAGAGACTTTAAACTTTGGACTTTTAAACATTGTTGAGACTGTGATAGACTATGGTGGCTTTTGAAGTTGGACCAAATGCATTTTGCATTATGATAGTATTCAAAGCTTACAGGTGCCAGGGAGTAGAATGTGGTAGCTTGAATGGCCCCCATAAGCTCACAGAGAGTGATACTATTAGAAGGTGTGGCATTGTTGGAGTAGGTATAGCCTTTTTGGAGGAAGTGTGTAAATGTGGGGATAGGTGAGATTTTCTATGCTCAGGATACTGCCCAGTGTCATAGTCCACTCCCTGTTGCTTTCTGATCAAGATGTAGCAGCTCCTTCTTCAGCAGCATGTCTACCTGCATGCTACCATGCTCTCTGCCATGATGATAATGGACTAAACCTCTGATTCCATAAGCCATAACTGCAATTAAATATTTTCCTTTATAAGAGTTTATAAGAGTTGCCGTGCTCATGATGTCTCTTTACAGTGAGAGAAATTATAAGACAGATAGCATCTTAAATTTTAACACATTTATAACTTCCTGTGTTCTGTTCCTAGCAAAAAAAGTTTACAAAACTAGTACTTTATGAGAAATATTGTCTATCACATTTGACTCTTCAATAAATTATTTCATCTTCTCTTTGAAATAAGAGCTGCATTTTCTCACCAATATTTTTTGATAATTGAAGGTGGGGCCCTAGTTACGATCCACTTTCACTGGCTAGATCAGTGGGATCAGTGTAGTCCTGAGTACCAGCATGAGTTTCTTGTGCCCAGCTATGTAGTGTCTTCTCAGGCAGATGCTGATGAATTCTTCCTGGAGCTCCTTCTATAGTTTGGTCAATGGTCCATGGTTTTAGACTAAGTTAGTTATTCAAATAATATTTGTTTATATCCTTTGGAGAAACAAAACTTTTTGCTTATTTTTTTTGTTGTTGTTTGTAGAATGTTTAACTTGTTAATTTTCTAGTGTTCACCACTTTTCCCTACCACTCCTCTGGTATGTAACTCAAAGATGTGGAAAAAATATTTTTAAAACTGTCATTTGGTATTCTAGATGGTCTTGCAGTTAGTAATCATGGTAATCCAACTTATAAGTATTAAAAACATTTAAAATAATTGATTGTAAGATAAATTGTTTTAATATTTCCTCCAATAGTAAGCATTTGACCCAATATCGAGTCATGCACTATACAAACCAATAACATTGAAGATCATGTAAATGCATGAAAAAATTCATCTGATCCTAAAATTGCTGAAAATAACTGAATAATAAAATATATGGTCACTTCATAAAATTATGATTCCTAGTACATTGCTAGAGGCCATGGGAGTATACAGCAGGTGACAACTAGTATTCAACAGGTCTATCTACCAGATGAATAACTCTTTGATGGGAAGCCCCACTTGGCAAAGACCAGTGGGGTCACTGACTGTAAATGACTAGTTGTTTCTGTCTGTAATTTCTCTCATATGCCACTATATTTCTTCCCAAAAAAACAGCTATGGATGTTTTCCCACTGCTTGTATATTTACTCTCATGTAAATATTCTACCTATTGGCACTTCTATAGCTGTGGATGGTCAGGAAGATGATTTTTGCATAATCTGTATAATTCTGATGAACAAAAATAATACTAGGATATTTTTCATTATTCAGACTGATATAGGAAATTAAATAGTATTCTCAGTCACAAAGACAGGTAATTTTAACTTCAGAACAAATTCAAATCAAACTGATTGCCCTGGAGATGAATACACAAGGATAAATCCCCAGGTGTTTATTGCTGATTCTAGGTCATGTATGAAGCAACTTTGTAGACATAACCCTTTGCTCTAATGGACTTTCTGCACATGCTTCCTACCACTCAAGGTTCAGCTAACTGTTTATTTTTTTATTATTTACTTATTTATTTATTGTTTTGATTTTTCAAGACAGGGTCTCTCTGTGTAGCTCTGGTTGTCCTAGACCAGGCTGGCCTCGAACACACAGAGATCCGCCTGCTTCTGCCTCCCGAGTGCTGGGATTAAAGGCATGCGCCACCACCACCTGTTTATTTTTTAAGTCCTGAATTTCAGTGCCACTTTCTGTCTGGGCACCCTGACCACTTAGAGTTACATGTATGGCCAAGCATTACTCACTAGCTGGTTAGCATGACCTCCCTAGCCTGAGAGCAACTGTGTGACTTATGTGTTATGAGAATGGGTTGGACCCTGAAAATGCAACATAATTGCCTGGAGTTTGGCTGGAAAGATGTGTGTGAACATGGGTGCATGTGCTGAAAGGGAGATGTAGCTGAGTATGCAGAACAAGCTGAGGAGAAAGAATTAGTAGTGATGTAGAGAAGAGAAGGTGAAGGTATGTATCTGTGTGGAGAATGTAGCTGTATGAAAATAGATGTAACTATGTATGGAGATGTATGACTATGCAGGAAAGAGATGTAGATATG
Organism: Peromyscus eremicus; assembly: GCF_949786415.1. Classification (NCBI taxonomy): domain Eukaryota; kingdom Metazoa; phylum Chordata; class Mammalia; order Rodentia; family Cricetidae; genus Peromyscus; species Peromyscus eremicus. Next base: position 16,559,281 of record NC_081426.1, on the reverse strand, counting down.
CAAAGAGAGATATGTAGCTGTATTAAAGAGATGCAACTATGTGGAGACAGAGTGATTTTTGGAGAGAGAATTTTACAGATGAAGTAAAAGAGAAAGTTACCATCAGAAGGTATGTATTTATTTAGCCCTCAGATAGAAAAGTCCAACCCCTATATAGATAAGAATTTTTTTTCTAAGTTCCAGTCACTTTGAAGCATTCTTTTTGCTCACCTGGGGCAGTTCCAGGATCTGGCCTTCCAGGGTGTGGTATCATATGCGTGAATGTGTAAGTATTTTTTTTTAAATTTGTTCTTCTCTCATATAATACATCTGGACCGCAGTTTCCTCCCCCTCCACTCTTCCCAGTCCCTCCTTCATCTGCACTGGCCCTCAGATCCACTCCTGCCAGTTCCCTTTCAACTACCCTCTCCCTTAGATTCACTCTTGCTCAGTTTTTCTTCAGAAAAGAGATATCTACCAAGTAAGGCACATTAAGATACAAAAGTAAGCAATTTTAAGAAATATGTTGGCTCTATATAGGTTTTCAAAGTTATCAAGCCTGGGTAAGATACAACCCTAAAACTCTAAGAATAAAAGTAGAGAGACTGGAAAGGGGGAGGTTATTTTAGAGAATCGATTAATGTGGAAATTTCTCTTCAGGTAAAGGATTGTTGCAAACCAGAAATAGATGAGGACAATTAGAAATTTAAAATATGTTTAAATGGTTTATAAACATTAAAAATTTAAAAAGTTTGACATTAGATATATCTAAGTTATTTTAATTTTTTTAAGTTAAAATATAACTATATAATCTTCTCCCTTTTCCTTTCTCGTTCTTTCCTCCTCCCATTCTTTCCCATGTACTCACCACAGTTGCTCCCTCTTGAAATTGTGGCCTCATTTTTTTAACTGAATATATATATATATATATATATATATATATATGTTCATTCTTCATAAGATAGCAATATATGTTTAAATATATAAATACAACCTGATCAGTTCCTTTAGTGTTACTCATATGTGTATGAGTTCGAGTCTCACCACTTGATACTAAATAACCAATTAAGAGGGCCTTCCCTAAGGAAGACTATTTCTCTTGCTCTCAGCATTCTTTAGCTGCTTTCTCTTTGTCTATGGCTGGGCCCCTTGAGATTTATTCTGCCAGGTATTTGTTAGGTATATCCTAAGGTCAAAATTCAATGCCTTAAGGTAGAACTGATGGAAGGTTCTCTGTTCAGAACAATAAGCTAGTGTAGACATTCAGTAAGCTCCAGGTTTAGTGAGTGACCTTGTCCAAAAAAATAATGTGGAGAGCTACAGAGAAGAACACCCAGCATTGACTTCTATCCTCCATATACGTATTCATGAGCAAGTAAACTCACATATATGTGCACACACAAGCTTAGGATAAAGACACATACAATAAAATAGGATTATATATGATATATATATATATATATATATATACATACATATATACACACACATATGTTGTATGAATCTTAAATGGTCTTGTAATAAAAAGCCCTAAGCCAAATATTGGGGTAAATGCTGAAAGATTAGAGAAACAAAGGAACAAGTCACAGACATCACCTTTTACCTCACCAACTCCTCAGCCTGAAAAAACCTCTAGTTCCTGTCTTCTCATGCATTGTATAGCTTCCTCTGCCCAGCCATCACTTCCTAGGATTAAAAGTGTGTGCCACCACTGCCTGACATCTATGTGGCTAGTTCTGTTCTCTGATCTTTAGGCAAATTTTACTAGGGTACACAATATATCATCACAATTCCCATTTTTTGTCTAAAATAATGAAAGAAGGTTATAATTAATATAATAAAAACTGTATACAATAAGTAGAACAAGTATATACAATATATACAGTCAAGAATTACATTAAACAATGTTCAGTCCATAAACATTTCACAAATTCAGAGAAAATACTCCATTATCCATCCTATTTTGGTGAGTCCAAAGTGTAGTATCTAATTCACTTCCTATCCTAACTTGTATTAGCAACCCAAAACTATCTTTTGCTGTCTTTCAAACTTATACACTTTAAACCTATTTAGTGAGTTTCTTTTCTGAATTTGTTAATGAGGAAAACTATAACTTTCTAATCTTCAACTCCCTCAAAGTCCCAAGAAGGACATAATATTACCTAAGTAAGCAGGAAGTGAAACAAGTGACTTCCAAAAAATGTGAGAAATGACAAAAACAGTTGGCTGTGTGGACAGTCACCCAAGGTTCCTCAGCAACATTGGGGCATCCATCTTTGGCCTACAGGGCTAGCCTATCTAACAGACTTACTATGAAGAAGGATTTTCTGCAGGGCTATCCTACCTTGCCTTGGAAAGGTTCAGTGGTCCTTTCTTTTGTGTACTGCTTGTCCATTTGGACAGCATATTGTCAGCAATCAAGGAAAGAGCACTTTATTGCCCAGTGGCTAACTTTTGCCACAAAGAAATTAAACTTCATATGGAGTTTTTTTGTTTTTTTGGGTTTTTTTTTTTTATGCCTATCATCTTCTCTGAAGTAGATTAGTGCTGGAAGGAGCAGAATTGTCTTATTGTCATAAAAAAATCTATTTATTAAAGTGTCTTAAATGCCATATTCTATAGATCTCTGAAGTGTTTGAAGATGACCTGTCTATCTAAAATATATTTCTGTTTGAGTTTAAAAACATACTTAATATGACTTACACGTTATACTGAAATGACTAATTATTAACTTGGATTTCTTTATATCCTAATTAGTTGGTAATAATAACTTTTAAGGACTAGCAATTTGCATTACATTGTTAAATAAACTATATAGGCACATACCTTGAACAAGATTAGAAGTGTATGTACAGTATTTTGTAAAAAAAACTTAAGCTCAACCTTGTACCAAAATAAAAAAATGGTATACAATATACAAAAATCCAATCCAATGTAAATATTTAAAATTGGACATTGCTTTTTAAAAGTGGATTCAATGATCTATCATTTTATCCTATCATATCTGTATCTTTTTTTCAGAGTAGTTCAATAATCTACCTTTTGTCTTATCATATCTATCTATCTATCTATCATCTATCTATCTATCTATCTATCTATCTATCTATCTATCTATCTATTTTATTTTTCTTTTTTTTAAACAAGAACCCTGAATCTAATCTCCTTTGTTTTAGCTTTTTTCCTGACTATAAACAATTAACAACTTGTAAAGAACCATCCTAAATAAATGACAATTATCCATAACCCATTGAAAGGCCAAAATCCACCCACCCCACCTCTTGGGAATGTGGGTGTCATATTCTTAAAATTACTTCCTGCTGTCTGGGTGGTGAAGGCATCTTTAGGAGATCCTAAAAAGAAAAACTTTGGGTTAATTGTCAAGTCCTGGAGAGGTAGCTGTAACATTTGTTGTACAGTCTCTTCATGATGCAAAAGTATAGGGCTTGTCTTGTCCTGGCTAGAGTAGTCTATGAGACTCAATCATGTCAGCTAGCCATCTCAATATTGTTCTGAGCAGTTTGTAGTCCAAAACTGATCTTTGCCAGCTTGATGATGTTATCATAGTCCTCATAGAATTGTCATTGTGGGGTCCCATCATTATTTTTGAAGACTTCAAAGTCACTGTTAGGCATAGTCATGGTTCATTGCAGAAAATTGATAGATACTCAAACCTGAAAACATGTACAGGAAACTGAAATTTTTTTTCTAGAATTAGTTAGTACTCTATGTGACCATTAATATCATGACAACAGTTTAAAATATATATAATTAATCTTATAAATTTTGATATAAAGTTCATACCTTAAGAAAAGTTTTAAAGAGTCAAAATAAAACCAAAGGATCATGAGATTAATAGCGATAGAATAGTTCTTTAATTTTGTTCTTTTGTCTGTCCCATATCAGGAGACTCTTCTGAAATGATACAGAAATTTTACATTTTCTTTTAACAAGCATGCTTGGGTATAGAGACAGAGCCACACTCCAACACCAAAGCCACCTTTAATTTTAAATTGAACTGGGACTATATACAGACCATTCATTTATGTGTCTGTAGAGAACCATGGAAACAAACATTTATGAAGACTTATGAAATTTTATTCTGTTAGATATGTGATATACCAATAGGCCACCTTACTCTTTTTCTTGGGACATGTTTTTTGGGATGATTTGCCCTTTTTCTTCAGATGTCTCATTTGCCCAGTTTTCTTCAAATTCCTTAGCCTTCATTCTCCTGAAAGACAAAAACAAATCCCTTCCCAACCCTAACTATGGGGAGGTTCCCTTTGGCAAGTTATATCTGAGCAATAAAAAGCTTTTGTTAGTGGTATAAATTAGCTTAAATTGAATGGTCATGCTGGTTGATGAACTATCACCTCTTCTAATTAAGAGGTCTCTCTTGTTCAAATCTAACTTGTATCAATTTTGTTGGTATCCATAGCTTTTCTATTCCTTTGGAAATAAATTCAAAACCTCATTTCCAACATAACACATATCCTGGTTTCCATTCTAAGGTCAGTGCATTTTAAAGTATACAGGCTGATTTAATTCTGTAGTTTTTTTTTTCTATTCTCTAAGGTCTCTCCATAGCTGTTGTTCTTTTCTCATTAGCATTGAGAATATTAAAAGTTAATAAAGCATTATATAATCTATTTCTGGGGGGGTTGCTATCCCTTTCTATTAATTTAGCATATCCTTTAGAGTTCAATTTGATTTTTTCTAAGACTGCTTGGCCTATAGGATTGTGTGGTATACCTGTAATATGCTTTATATTGTAATATGCAAAAAACTGTTTCATTTTACCAGAGATATATGCTGGAGCACTGTCAGTTTTAATTTGTGCAGGTATACCCATGATGGTCATAACTTCTAGCAAATGCTTGATTATTAATCAGCTTTTTCAGAACTCAGAGCAGTTGCCCGTTGAAATCCTAAGTATTAATGGTGTGGTGTACATATTTCAATTTTCCAAATTCTACAAGATGAAACACATTCATTTGCCAGATTTCATTCCTCTAAGTACCCTTTGGGTTACATCTTATTAATAGTGGAGTTTGATTGTATAAAGAACAAGTAGAAAATTTCCTTATAATTTCTTTGGCTTGTTTCCAGGTTATGGAAAAATCCTTTTTTAAACCCATACTATTGACATGATGATTTCTATGGAATTCTGAGACTTCCAGTACATTTTCTATCAAAAATTGATCAATCTCATCATTATCTTGTGCTAGAGTGCCTGGCAGACATGTATGGGACAAGATGTGTGTTTTATATATAAGGGATGATTTCTCTTCCTGATTATTTTTTGTAACTGAATAAATAATTAACTGAAGTTAATTCTGACTCATCAGGGATAAATTCAGCAGTTTCAATATGCAAGACCACTCTTTCTGTATACTGAGAGTCAGTAACTGTGTTGAGAGGGTCTAAAAAATCCATTAATATAATCAGAATGGCATATAATTGTAATTTTTGGTCAGAATTATAAGGACTTTGAACCATTTTACTGAAATTTTCTGATTTGTAACCTGTCTTTCCTTTTTGGCTTGCATCAGTATAAAATGTAGAGGCTCCAGATATTGCTGTGTCCCTTATAATTTGACACAAAATCCAGTTATTTCTCTTTATAAGTTTAATTCTATTGCTTTTGGACATTTGTTATTAATCTTTCCCAATAAATTACTGCAGGCTCTTTGCCCAAGTTCACTTTCTGTACATAATTTGTCAATTTCATCATTAGTTAAAGGTACTACAATTTCTGCTGGATCAATTCCTGTTTAAGTCAAGAAGTCTCGTTTTTCCTTTTAAAATCAACTCTGAGATCTTTTCCACATAAGTTTTTGATTTTTTTTTACTTTGTTTATTTGGTAGAAATATCCGTTCCAATATAATATCTCCCCTCTGCATTAAAATTCCTGTAGGAGAATGCTTAGAGGGTAAAATAATCAAAAAGAAATCAAGCTTTGTATCCCAACAACTCACATGTGTATCTTTTCCACCAAAGTCAATTTTGTCCTAGCATCAGCTGATAATTCTCTTGGACTATTTAAGTCCTCTTCACCCGCTAATGTTTTGAACAAATTACTCAGTTCATCATTTTTTACCTCAATAGCAATCCATAGATTGGAATTGTCTTCTAATAGTCTTTGAAAGTCATTAAGAGTACATAATCAACCTCTCCTAATTTGCACCTTTTCAGGTCTAATTTTTTGTAGACCTATTTTATATCCTAAACTATTAATAGAATATCCTCTTTGTATCTTTTCAGGAGCAATTTGTAATCTGTAACAAGGCAAAATTTCTTCAAAATTCTTTCTAAAGTATCTACATTTGAATCAGCTGGTAAAATGTTGTCTATGTAATGGTAAACTATAGATTGAGGAAACTGATTGCATATTACTTCCAATGGCTGTCATACAAAATATTGGCACAGGGTTGGGCTATTTAACAATCTCTGTGGGAGAATTATCCATTAATATCTCTTACCAGGCTGGGAATTATTATAAGTGGGCACTGTAAAGGCAAATTTTTGTCTGTCTTTTTCTTGTAAGGGTATTGAGAAGAAAAGTCTTTTAAATCAATAATTATAAGAAGCCATTCTTTAGGTAACAGAGAAGGCAAAGAAATTCCAGATTGTAGAGAGCCCATTGGCTGAATTACCTTAGTATAATAGTATAGATCTGTTACTATTCTTCACTTACTAGATTATTTTTTAATAACAAATACTGGAAAATTCCAAGGGCTGGTTGATTCTTCAATATGCTGAGCATTTAACTGCTCTTGTACCAGCTATTCTAAGGCCTGTAGTTTCTCTGCTGTCAAAGGCAATTGCTGAACTCATACAGGCTTGTCTGTTAACGATTTTAAAGGTAGGGATGCTGATATCTTTGAAAGATCATCAGTTGTTGTGCCCTGCTCTTGAACAATCTGGATGGTCAGTGACTGTTTTTTATCATAATACCTCATAATATTTCTCTCAGAAACGTGTTAGTTTATGGTTTGTTTCTGAGATTGGAGGAATGTTAATCTGGGTGTTTCATTGTTGTAATAAATCACATCTCCACAAATTCATAGTTATATTAGCCACATATGGTTTTAATTTTCCTCTCTGTCCTTCTGGTTCTATACATTCGACCCATCTTCTACTCTGTTTCACTTGAGATAATGTTCCAATCCATAAAAGCTGAACTTTTACCTCTTGAAAAGGCAAATTTGGATGACAAATTTCTAGTGCAATTGTTGGTACATCTGCACCTGTGTCTACAAGACCTTCAATGACAATATCATTTATTCATATTTTTAACTTTTTTCTTTGTTCACATATAGAAGTTTGCCAAAAAATTCACTTTATGGTTCTCTTGAACTTTTTGTTCTCTCTTCTATAGCTGTTCTATCACCTTGAGCAGTATGGCTTTTTACAATAAGCATTAGGTTTTTTAATTGCTTTGAGAAGGAGTTTCTTCCACGGTGACAGGAAAGGATTGAACTGAATTTGCCATGAGAGCCTGTGAGAGCTCCCTCAGGGTGTTTCCCAATGGCAAAGGCAAAGGATTACCTTTTCTCTCCCTTGTAGATCTACGTTTGTTAGTCCAATGTTTGCCTTTACCACACCTTCTACATAATCCAGAAGGGAGGGGGCAGTCTATTGGGATTATTCCTAGCAAAAACGTTGTTTCAAGGAGCACCCTGTTTACAGTCCCTTTTTAGGTGACCTTGTTTACCAAAATTGAAACACTTGACATTATTAAATATTTTTCAAACCTCTAGAAATCACCTCTCCTATCTAAGTGTCATCATGGTCATGAGATTTAATATTAATTGTGCCTCAGATCCATTCATCAAAGGGTGCTGATCTTGCCTTTAATGGCCTAATTACCCTTTTGCATTGTGCCTTAGCATTTTCAAAAACCAGAGATTGAATTATTATCTGTCTAGCTTCTGAATTTGGTATCATTCTATTTACTGATAGAGACAGCCTTTATAAAAAATCTGTGAAGGTTTCTTTTGGGCCCTGTATAACTTTTATAAATGACTCAATTTTCTTTCCTTCTTCTTCAATTCAATCCCAAGCATATAAGGCTGCCCTGTGTCACAGAATTAGGGTGTGGTTGTCATATAAAGTATCTTTGTATATCAGCATAATTGCCTTTTCTAAGAAGTTACTCTTGGGAATTTCCATACCTCTAGCCTTACATCATTGTTCTATACTCTTAGCCTCCTCTTTCCACCAGGTTCATCATTGTAACTGTGGACCAGCCTCTAGGACAGCTGTAACCAAATCTTTTCAGTTTTGAGGGATAAGTCTATTACAAGTTGACCATGAGTTTAACATCTGCTTCAGGAAAGATGAATGGATGCCATATGAGACTACTGCTTCTTTGAATCTCCTCAAATCTAACATTTGCACAGGATTTCAATCAGCTCTTACCGCCTTGAAGATATCTATCATCTGGCAGTTCCTGTAGGGTTACTGGATAAATTAAGGTTAGTTGTTTGAAAGCTTTAGGTTGTTTTGCTGTAACCTTATAATGTAATGCTGAGGTTGGTTCACCTTTAAATTCCTCTGTCTGGGTCAGAATATCTCTATGATTTGATTTAATAAGTTTTCCAAAACTTTTATCTTGGCACTCATATTAACCAACTTTTTAAATGATAAAACTGAAATTATCAAACAAATAATATTTATAATTGACATTGTATAAATCCCATCAACATTAATTATCCTTTCATTTAATTGTTCCATTTTTAGACTGTCTAATGTATTATCACACAGAGACCAAACACCCACCACTGTAAAAATATTTCCCATTTTTAACACAGAAAAAACTTTCTTTTTAACTAATTCTCTCTTTTAAGAAATCCAAACTGACTCACTAAATCTTCTAATAATGATGATTCAGATGATGATCTGCCTGAGGAGGGCGCCCAAGGAAAGCCAAAAGGAGGAAACTAGAGAGCCTGATGTCTGCATGGGATAATTTTTGAAAGCAGCTAATTTAGGAGTGTTTTGAGGCTGAGCCTGGGGAGTTTGCTGCAGAGAGAGTACAACAGAAACTTAGCCAACAGAGCAGGGACTCTCAACCCAGGTGGGGTGGAGATTATGGCTTTTGTGTAACTCCAGCCTGACCCTGTGGGTGTTTCATGAATTTGTGCTGCAAAAGTTGGATGACAGATTTTGTACGAATCTTAAATGGTCTTACAATAAAAAATGCTGAGCCAGATATTGGGGTAAATGCTGAAAAATCGGAGAAACAAAGGAACAAGCCACAGTCACCACCTCTTACCTCAAGAACTCCTCAGCCTGAAAAAGCCTCTAGTTCTTGTGTCTTCCTGCCATATATATATTGTATTTTTAACCTAGATTAATATTTTCATAGTATAATTCAGGTCATAGCCCATAGTGCCTTATCTGTTATATTGATAAACAACACCTCACTATATTTACCATATTCTGTTTATCCACCAGACACTTTAGAATTTTTGACAGTTTTATATTACCAGATAATAGACATGATGTGGGTGTGTGTATCTTACTTCCATTCTTTGGGAAAACATATCTTTTAATTTTCCTTGTGTAAATACTTGAGAGTGTAAGACCTGGATTATCTTGGAATTTTTTATTTGACTTTTACAAAAATCAATAAGGTGGATTACAAAGTGATTCAAATATTTACTTTTTCATTAGAAGTGTAGGAGAGCACCCGGGGTTTAAATAATCTCTCTTCTACTTGTTAAGTCTGTCTCTTTTTCTGCCCATTCTAATGTGTCAAATAGCTCTCTTTAGGTTATTAATTGACATGTTTCAAATGACTAATGATTCTTTATTATTTTCTCTTAGAATATTTGGTATAATACCTATTCTATTTTTCCCATTTTAATATTGTTGCTCATAACCTAATTATAGATTTAATATTTTAAAAAAGTTAGCTGGGTGGTGGTGGTACACGACTTTAATCCTAGCACTTGCGAGGCAGAGGCAGGCAGATCTCTGTGAGTTCAAGGTCAGCCTGGGCTACAGAGTGAGTTCCAGGAAAGGCATAAAGATACACAGAGAAACCCTGTCTCAAACAAACAAACAAACAAAGAAAAAAGTTAACTAGAATACTTAAGTTGTTTTGAAAAACAAATAGTCCTATGATGATAATACAGTATTACTTCAAGGAATATTAGCAATATGATAGCTAAGAAAACAAACCATTGATAAAAACCATAAATATAGACCAATAAAATACAATATAATAGTGTATCCAGAAATAGACTGGTATGAGTATGGTCACATATTTAAAATTTTATTTTTATTAACATGTATAAATTATGTACAATAGTGGGTTTTGCTATGGCACACATACATATTGCATATATGAGTTATATATAGTATAGTATGTTTATATATATTACTAAATCAATTCTTTCACTAAGGTGACTTACAGGGTTCTGGGTAAGGAATTCACAGGAGCATGGGCTCATTAACAGGAACTCTATCACTGGAGAAAATGTCTCTCACCTAGTGATGGACAAACATTGTTTGAATGTTGATCACCAAAAAATGCAGAGGCAATTCAGGGAAGAAACACGTTTCTACTTAATATGGCATAGGCTCTACTGGATATTTATATGCAGAACAATTAATCTCAAATTAAACTCTGTATTTTCCATAAACAGAAACTAAATTTAAAATAATAAATGTCCAAAAGACAACTATGAACCTGAATTTATGGAAATATTTTATGCACATCAATTATATGTTCTAATTATAAAAATGACCATTGGAACTGAAATTCACAAAAATTAAAATTTTACTGTTATCAGTTTCTTTTCTCACAGTTGAGTTTCTTGTCTTACAGTTAGGAAAAACATAGAGGCAGGACAGTAGAAGGACAAGGAAGCAAGGTTTATTGGGATGTAAAAAAAAACATGCCCTGTATCAAAGAAAGTACAAAAAAGTAAGTTGCCTAGTAGTATCTTGAAATGAGGGATTTTCTACCCTGGAAATAGGCTTATTTGGTACCACTCACATGTTAATAATATGGGAAGTTGAGACAAATTTTGATGAATAATTCGAACATATATGGGAATTTTTTAAGACTTATTTATTTATTATGCATACTGTGTTCTGCCTGCGTGCTTGCACTACTGGCCAGAAGAGGGCACCAGATCGCATTACAGATGGTTGTGAGCCACCATGTGGTTGCTGGGAATTGAACTCAGAATGTCTGGAAGAGTAGCCAGTGCTCTTAATGGCTGAGCCATCTCTCTAGTCCCAATATGTGGGAATTCTCATTGGTCAAGGGCTGAAGCAAAAATGAACAGTCCCAGGAAAGCCCACTGGTGGAAGAAAAAAATGCCTGTAAGAAGTTTCAAGTTTGGGAAAAAGCCAGGACAAAAAAGAACAAAGGCTGTTGTTTGGCAGACATCTTTATGAGTACTTTTGGGTTTTATTTCCTGAAGTCAGTGCTCTGAGAGCTGACTATGGGATATTTAGACATTTTGTTTTCCTTGGCCTGGTAACCTTGACTAAATGCTCAGAGAATGTAGATGCTTTGTTCCTTAACTTTACCAGTTCTCTAAAAGGCACTGAATTGTATATTGAAAATGTATCCATATTTGATGCCTTATGCTTATTGTCCCAGTAATCAGAAAGGTAAGACAGGAAGATTATGATTTCAAGGCCAACCCACACCACCTAGCAAGACCTGTCAAAACAAATGAACAAAAACAAACCCAAACCTGAAGAGTGAGGCAGAATAAAGACAAGGAAAATTAAGGAGCTATGAGACAAGAAAGAAACCTCTCTGGAATGTGAGTAAAATCTACCAGCTGACAATCAAAACTAAACCTTACATCTCTGTTATCATTTGCTATGAAGGTTCCCTATCTAGACAATAGAGCATTCTGTCTATACAGAAATACTTCAAATAAGAATCTTAAAATAGCAGTTCCATGAGCACATATGCTGTTGAATATGGACATAGTCTTTCTAACATATTTTTGGAAATCTCCTAATCAAGACTATTAAGTTTTGTTTACAGTGAAAACATCTCAACTTCCCCTGTAACCTTCTTACACAGGGTTTTTTCCTTATGAGCTCTCATCTGTCATTTCATCCAGTGCCTCCCAAGGAACATCCTATGGATCCCATCTATTAAAATAAAAATGGTTCCTTAGCAACCATTGGAGATCCAACTTCAGAAACCAGTAAAACCTTATATGCCATTATTATAAAGAAACTTAAATATAGTTTTCTCTTAAAAAGCCTGCAGCCACACCTGAGTATATCTTATCCTTTCCCCCAAGTGACTCTTTTTATTAATTATCATCACTAAGTTTATGTTAAAGTCTCTTCTTAGACCTTACAACAATCAGCCCTAAAATGGGATGTCTCCATCAAATCTCTCTTCTCAGGGTTCAAAGGAATCCTGTGGAAGAGGGGGCAGAAAGAGTGTAAAAGCCAAAGGAGATGGGGGACACCATAAAAACAAGGCTTTCTAAATCAGCATGATCAAAACTCACATGAACTCACAGAGACTGAGACAGCATGCATAGGGCCTTCATAGGTCTACACTGGTCCCTTATGATTTCCATTTAGTATTTTTTCAATGGAAATACTAATTGTGGGTCTTTGATTCTTTTGCCTTCTCTTGGGCTCTTTTTTTTTCTGTTTGTTTTGTCCAGTTTTGATGTATTAGGTTTTTTGCTGTTGTTGGATTTCATTTTTTTTCATTTTCTTTATTAAGAAATTTTCTACTCACTCCACATACCACCCACAAATCCCCCTCCTCCCTCCTCCCACCTCCCAGCCCTCTCTCCCAAGCCACCCTACATCCCCACATCTCCCAAATCAAGGTCTCCCATGGGGAGTCAGCAGAGCCCAGCACACTGAGCCTAGGAAGGTCCAAGCCCCTTCCCACTGCACCAAGGTGTGCAAGGCGTCACACCACAGGCACCAGATTCCCCAAAGCCTGCCCATGCAGCAGGGACAGATCCTGATCCCCTTCCTGGGTGCTCCCCAAACAGTTCGAGCCAAACAACCATCGTCCATATCCAGAGGGCCTAGTCCAGTCCCATGGGAGCTCCACAGCCACCAGTCCACAGTTCATGGGCTTCCACTAATGTGGCCGGTCATCTTTGCACACCCTCTCATCATGATCTCGATGTCCCTCACCTGCAGAATCCCTCCTCTCTCTCATCAACTGGATTGCCAGAGCTCAGCCTAGTACCTGGCTGTGGATCTCTGCACATGCCTCCATCAGTCCCTGGACAAAGGCTCTATGATGACAGCTAGATTATTTGCTAGGCTAGTCACCAGAGTAGACCAATCCAGGCACCCTCTGGACCACTGTCAGCAGACCAAGGTGGGATCAACTTTGTGGATTCCTGAGAGCCCCCCCCCAAGCACCCTGGATTTTATTACTATCTCTTACAAACAGAATCCATCATAAAAATTCCAACTGTGCTTCATACTGGCTCATTTTGAAATTCTTTTCTATGACCAACCAGAAAACTTCTCTATGGGAGACCATTTTCAGGTTCCTCATTGCTTTACCCAGTAGGTACTTATAGAGAGGATGATTGGACCACGGGCCTGAGTGCAGGTGTCTGAGATGGTCTGCACTTGACTGTGCTGGGGGGAGGTCTTTTGCTCCACCCCTTGGTGTCTCTATAAATGCCCTGGGGCAGAGATAGTCAGGGCTCATTGAAATAGGTTTCAGGCCCTCTTGAGGCTATCCTTTATTTTCTATCTGTTTATCTCCACAATCTAAATCCTTCTATCTAATATTTCCTGCTGCTCGCATTCAAGAAAACGCTGGGGAACTGTGGGGTTGGAGGGTAAATGCCAAGGACTGGCCCATCAGGGGTACCACAACCGTAGGGGGACCAGAGCTTGGGTAATCAGGAAGGCAAGGATTTGGCGAATGACAGACAGACAACACACTCAGAAGTGGTTTGAATCTGCTGCAATTTTACTTCTGCAAATCAGTAGTTTATATACAGAAAAAAAAAACTATCAAGTCATACAAGGAACAACAAGAGCTTGGCAATAGTTTAATTACATTATCTTTAAAAAAACAGCAAGAACACAATTATTAATCGAGACTAGACATATCCCTTTACCCACAAGAACTTTATGACCCAAAGAGCAGTCTGTGTTTTTTAAACTTAGTACAGTCCCTAGACTTGTGTAGGCTTCTTTGTGGTTGCAGCTGTGTCCTTCATCTTATCTCAGCCGCTCTCTAGTTTACTATGCATTTTTACTTTTCTGGTTCTCATGACCCATTTAGCCAATTTGGATGCTGCAGATCCTCCCTAAGTCTTTCTTCAGTTCTTTTATCACATGTCTGTTTTAATATAAAACCTTTTTACCTGCTGAAATATGGACTCTTGTACTTTTACTCCTGTAAGGGGAAGGGGTTCTGTTGTAGTCCTTAAGTTTTCCATGCTGAACTTCCTCAACAGAGGGGCCCACCATCTGCCTCCTATGAGATAACATTTTCTGCCATAAATCACTTTAGTTGGGATTCCTAAAGGATTCCTAGTGGGTGAGTGTTCAATCCCTAGAAGTGCCTGAACTATTACACTTTCTATTATCTAGTGGCTTGGGGTCTTAAAGGAATAGCTCATTCTGCTATATCTAAATAAGGTCCATGTCCAACTTCCCCTTTCCTCCATAGTTCACAACCCAAGCATTCATTAATTTTGGCTGTGTTTTATAGATTAATTAGAACATTCTCAGAAAAGCAGTTATACAGAACCCATAGCCCAGAGAGCTCATGATCCGTGAAGCACGTCTCCTTCAAGAAGGAGGCATAACACGGGTACTCTGCCAGGGACCTCCAGGGAGCTTAGTCCCATGGGACACATATCTCCTGTCTGCTATTATTGACATAATTGTTCATGTCACACAGACGACACTGGAGTTGGTGTGGCAGGTAAACACCCCGCACTTCTCTTCATTTGAGTGGAGATCTCTGATTATTCATCAGGTGGCAATATGGAATTATGTTCCAGCCCACAATGCTTTTCTGTTGGCAAAACTCAGAAAGATTATTTTCTAACCATATATCCACCTAGACTTATCTATAAAACATATAAATTTCTTAGCCAGCAATGCTGATATATTAAGCACCCAAAATGAACATTGGATCCAATTATTGGAAATGAAATATCCCTTAAGAAGACATATGGATATTAATTTCTTTAGTATTATGGAAATAAAATCATTATGGCTCCTCTCTGTACCCCTACAAGATGGATAAAATAAAGCATATGATAATAATACCCAGCCTGGAATAATAAAATGATAAGAATAATAATGATAATATCTAGTGGTTATGACAATTGATATAATATTTATGAATTAGCAAATCATGTGGTAAGTCTGGGAGAAAACTAGCAGTCTCTGGTAATATAAATAAGCACATATGTGACACAATAATATTACTCATCATTATTTACCTGAAAACATATGTTCACTTAAAATTCTGTATACAAATGTTAATATCGCTCTTCACTGAAAAATAAAAGTAATCCATTATCCTCTAAAGATTTAATAATTAAATGAATTATACTTGACACCTGCAATTGCTACAGTTCTGATCTTCATGACATTCAGTGAGAGGAGCCTACCCCAGAAGCTTATATAGAATAGGGATGCACTTAGTTTTATTCCATTTATTTATTTGTTTTGGAGGGATGGTATGTGTGTGACACCATGTGTGCATGGTGGTCAGATGACAACTCATAGTTTTTTATTTTCTTTTTCTATCATGTGGGTTTGTGGGATCTAACACAGGTTGTTGGTCGCCAGTGCCTTTATCTGCTGAGCCATATCAACTGCCCATAAAAGCTTTCTCGAACAATTATACTCACAGTGACTTGGGATGGGTAACTTGTCCCTGAAGCACTTGGGTAGGAAGAAGTATGACTAATAGGGATAACATGGGAAACTTTAGGGTGAAAGAAGTGTTGTCCATCATGACTGTTGTAGTGGTTCTAGAATTGGATATATGAAGAAATTCACAGAACTCCACACAGAGAATCCACTTTTCTTTAGGCTGATATGTAAAATCATGAAATTAATTTTTGAAAAATTATATTGGTAATAGAAGAAAGCACTCAGCTTTGGAAGTTTGTCCTTTTCCCTGCTATATGGGCTTTCAATTTCATATAGATATACATATACATATATATGTATATATATTTATCTATGAAATATATATGTACAATTGCATATAAATGTACAAATATAAGCAATATAAATTGAATATATAAATTTATATGTATTGCTTATATGCATTTTTATATTTATACATAGAAAATGTATATAAATTAATTTCATTGTGTCTGTACACAATTACTTCTTTATTGTCCAGTGAAGGACACTTGGGCTGTTTCTATTTTTGGGTGATTAAACACTGATAAAAAATAGCATTGTTATTATTCTGTACTTTCAGTAGCATTAAAGAATGAGACAAACACTTAGCTTTCTCTTTCTTTCGTCTAGCTGTAGGTCACCTTTCACATGTTTCGGGAGATAAGCACCTGCATTGGTTATTGGTAGTTTTAAGACCCTTCCATGTCTTAAGGATTGAATAAGACAGTCCTGTGGATTCAGCACATAGTCACGGTCATAGCTCTGGCCAATTATAGATAGAATATGAAGAAGCAAAGACAGCACAGACAGCTCATGTCATCACGACTAGAGGCATGTAGGAGCAGCCTCGAGTAGTTCTCTCCCTGGGGAAATACAAGACATCATTACTTCACACATGGAACTCTGACAACACAGCAAAGTTCCATAGGGACTCAGAGACTGAGGTTTTTACTTAGGTAAGTCACACAGGCAAGGTGTCACACACTTGAAAATTCCAAACTCTGGAAGGAATTGTTTGTCAGTTGAAAGTACAGTGCTGTCCAAATGTTTCCTTCAAAAGCCACCCTTAGTAGATCTAAGAATGGCAGGAATTCTCTCGTTTTGTTCCTGAGCACCATGCAAGGTCAATCTCAGAAGAAGGTCTTCTAAGTATAACCATTTTGGTTTCTGTGGCCTTCCCTGTTGACAATAGCTTCTCTTCTAACTCTTCTCAGTCTTTAATTCAGTATCACCATTATATATATCCCCAGTGTCACTTGATATCTTGCTTCAGATTTTCTTATTTCTCTCCTGATCCTCTTTGTCTTCCATCTTCCTTGACTTCCTTTGTTTTCTCCTTGTTCCTGCCCCCACTTCTCATTTTCTCTTTTTCCTGATTGATCCCAGAACCAGGTGAATGCTAGGCAAGTGCTCTACACAACTATACCTCTGATTCTTACTAATTACTCATCAATTTTGCTCTGAGTCATATCTGATTTTAAAGAACTGTGTACTTTCTTGCCAGATTAGTATTTCCCATTATCTCATATTGTGTCACATGTTTGTAGTGTGAATTCTAATTCTTAATAATAAAAACCTGGAGTCAGATATCAGGGTGAAAACTGAAAGATCAGAGAAGCAGAGTAGCCAGCCACTAGAAAGACTACTTACCTCTAGGAACCCTCAGCCTGAAAGGGGCCAAGTCCTATCTCCATCCCATCTTATTACTTCCTTTCTCTGCCCAGCCACATCACTTCTTGTTTCCTCCTCCCAAGTACTGGGATTAAAGGCGTGTGCCTCCCAAGTACTGGGATCAAAGGCATGAAATCCCAAGTGCTGGAATTAAAGGTATATGCCATCAATGCCTGGCCTCTATTGGCCAGCTCCGCACTCCAGGAAAGCTTTAGTTGTTACAGCACAAACAAAATATCACCACACATGTCCATTTGTTTTATTTTAACCCACAAGGAATGGCTAAATGAAACCCACCTGCTAAATGAAGGAGGATAAAACAATACTATTTTTCCAGTGAAAATTCATTTGATTTATTAGTGATATAGATATGTCATCTTATTTGCATATTGGATTTATCAAGAAATGGGTTCAGTATCAATCATGGACTGGTACCACAGCAGAGCTTAGAGGAAGGGAAGTGTGCATCCAAATCTACACTCAAAGCCATCCCAGGCCGGGCGGTGGTGGTGCACGCCTTTAATCCCAGCACTCGGGAGGCAGAGCCAGGCATATCTCTGTGAGTTCGAGGCCAGCCTGGGCTACCAAGTGAGTCCCAGGAAAGGCGCAAAGCTACACAGAGAAACCCTGTCTCAAAAAACCAAAAAAAGAAAAAAAAAGCCATCCCAGTTGTGTGTTGAGTACTCTTGCCTTTATGTTTCCTGTCCCTTATGCTTGGATAAGGCTACTGATGTAAAAGAATGTGTCTTAGGAAGAGAAGCACTCTCTAAGGTCAATCTAAAGAGAAGCAACCCCAGACAAATGGAAGAGTTATTGAAGGAAACATGGTGGTTAAAGATGGAGACATCATACAATTCAATCTATACAATCATGCAAGAAATCAATTACTTAAGGTTTAAGAATTTACTTTGTACTTATATCCTCCTAATTTTCTGAATATTAGTGGACTGATATTCTAGGTAAGAGTAAGAAATATAAATCTATTTTATCTTTTGCTTTCAACTTTTAAAATATTACTATCATTATTAAAATTTGACTCATTATCCTTACTAATATTATTTTCTTCAAGCTAGCAATTGTCTTTTTATTGATATCTCAGTATTTTCAGGATTATTTTAACCCTTTATTTCAAAACTTGATACTTAAAATCACCTATTTCACATAATCAAAAGCATTTAATATATTCTAGATATCCTACTCTGGCTAACAGGAAATCAATTGTATCTATTAAGTGAAGGTGGAGGGGATGACCAGAATTGTTTGCCACAGGATGACTTGAGCTGTCTTTTCCTGTGTTGATGGTATTACTGTTCCTTCTCTTAGGTGGCCTATTACAACATTGGTGTCACTGCTCACAGACTGTGACACAAGCAGAAGAGGAAATTCAGCAGGTTTAAATCCCATGGCACAGGTGACTTTGTGACCATCATCAATGAATTTCAACCTAAGCATGTATTAGTATTGTTTCTCTAAAATAAACATAAACTTAAGTCTTCCTCATTGAAAAGCACAACTCTAACCCAGGAAGCTCTAATAAAAAAGTGTAGCTTCTTTCCCTGTCTTTCTTAGCTTGACATGGTGCCAACACATTCCAATTCTATGAACTGCATGCTGCTGATTAGAAACTTTGTTATTTTGCTCCCACAGAGCACAGGAGTGAAGGAAACTGTGTCCAGGAAAACTAGCTGAATTGGCTTTGCTACCACTGAGCAAAGGATTGCTAATATTTCTTTACCTAAAGTCACTTAATTTTGTTCCAGGGATTTTTTTTGACAGGAGCAAATAAGTATCAGAAGTTATTTGGAGAACTGAGAGGTACATGAGTTCTGAATCATAATATGCTCTATGACTATGTGGCTTGATTTCAAGAGAGTGAATTTGCTGAGGCAAGTATGAGGCATGTACTATAGAATGGAAAGAGGTAACCAGGAGAGGGCTGTAACTAGGAAAAATTCTATCTATTTTAATAGTGTTCATAGCAGCTGTCAAGAGATGGAGGATCTGAAATACAAGAATGTCCCCTTTAAGATAGGTAAAGAAATGTTACAGAAATTCTCCTGCTCATCATGTTTCTGGTACCATAGCAACGTATCTAAGATAATTAACTTAACTTATAAAGTAAAAAGTTTATTTTTTTTTCTTGATCATTGTTTTGAAGATGTTTTGAGCCCCTTGTAAGGATTTCATGTAGTGGTTGAGTAAGGGTAAGGAAAATTCTCATCAGCCAGAATGTAAAACTCGAAGGAGCAAAGTTTAGGTTCCTAAGTGGCTCACATCTTAATTTTATGTTGTTTGTGTCACTTTCCTCTGATGATGAGATAAAATGCCCAGGAAAGAAAAAGCAGCTGTAGGGAGAAGGGGTTTATTTGACTCATAATTTCAGGTCACAGTCCATCATGGCAAAGAAGTCACAGTTGTTGGTGCTTGACAGGATTGGTCACCTTACATCCACAGCGAAGAACTGAGAACAACGGATTAGTGCATGCAAGTGTTCAGCTTGATTTCTCCATTCGTATGCATTCCAGGATCCCCTGCTTATGCAATGGTGCCATATATAGTGGGCAGGCCTTTCCCAAAAATTAACATAATTGAGACTTTCTTCTGCAGCTATGTCCAGAAGCCCATCTCCCCAGTGAATCTAGATCTTGCAGAGGTGATCATAGATAGTAGCTATTACTTCTTATATGACATGAGAATCTGTTAACGTTCTCCACATCTTGACATCCCTCTGTCTTCTAAAATGCCACTGTTGATACTATGAACTTAACACATAGACCTTTGGGAAAATTCAACTTACAAAGGGTGAGAATGACTTTCTCTGTCCCTCATCTTGTTCTACATTTAGCAATATTTCTCCTAAATTCAGAAGCCCATGAATTTCATGTGGCCAAGCAGTAAATTGGCCAACAACTGATAGTTAAAAAGCAGAGACACCTATGAAATAAACCACAAACTATGGCAGCAGCAAAAACAAACAAAGGAATCCATATTATGATACATAGCATTTTCTTAAATCTCTTAAAAGCATTTTTCTAAGAATTCACTCAAATCATTTAAAAATACTTTCATATTTCTTTGTTTAGAGATGCATACCTGCCATCTAATTTGAACTGAATTTGTGACACAAAATTGTTTATGATTATATATATTTCTAAGTAATTATATTTAATTATAATTTTAAGAATCTTAGAGTATTTTAATTGAAATTTAAAGTTTTAAAAATTATAAGGATAACTAAAGTGTGTCTAAAAAATTGAGAAAACACAGGTAGAATGTTAATAAAACTTTAGAGAGAAGATCGAATGAATTGATAGCTAAAAATTATCTTGTAAGAGAACCTAAAACCACCTCTTTACTAAACTAGCATAATCCATGACTACACTCTAAACATCTGCTATTATACATACAGGTAAGTGTAGTCCACATCTCTCATCAGAGATATTTCTATTTGCAACAGATGGAGACCACTACAAATAAAAAGCCACCAATCAAAATGCAGAGTTGGAGAATCCGGTCCCAGTGGATCCATCTATAACACAACTCTTACACATAAAGCTCTGGGAACATTGTGAAGGAGAGAGTAGGAAGATTGTAGGAGCCATAAGACCAGGGAGTTTGTTGTGAGACTAGACTAGGTCTCCTTATTAATGTCAGAATCTACACCCATAAAATCTCACCAGCATTATTGTCTAAACAAGGGCTGAACAAGAACAACAATAGCCAGGCCAAAATATAAGGGAAGCCCATGAGTCACCAACTCTACACAAATAATTATAGGAAACTAAAGAACACTGATAACAGGGGAAATAGTCTTCCCTGGGAAAAAACACACCAATTCATTTTCAAATATTCAATGATCATCCCTGAAAACATGCATATGAATAACATTATGCAGACTGAGCAGGTTATATGTAGAGATATATATGTATATGCATGTAATAGCAATCAAAATGAGCCAATGAATTTGAAAAATCACAAAAGAGGGTCATGGGAGTATTTGGAGAGAGGAAAGGGAAGGGAGAAACATTTTTATTATAATTTCAAAACTAAAAAGTAAGGACACAAAGCTGAATGGATAAAGCAGGATGGATCTCAGAAGAGGTAGGGGAGAAGATGAATATGGTCAAAACATGTTATACAAAACTCTTAAAAAACTGAAAATTTACCCAGTGGGGGTGGCACACACCTTTGATCCAAACACTTAGGAGGCAGTGGCAGGAAGATCTATGAATTTGAGGCCAGAGTGAGTTACAGAACAGCAAAGGCTACAAAGGGAAATTCTATCTTGAAAAACCAAAAGTAAATGAATAAATAAAACAAGTATATGTGTGCATGTGTATGTGTGTATAAATACATACAACCCAAGAAACTAATAATCTAGAAATTATACAAGAAATGATATACCTCAATCAGAACAGTTATAAATAAAAATGAATAAAACAATATAAAAAATCAAATAACTCAGATATGACAAACAAGAACAATAAATATCAATGATAAAGAATATTGTAGATGAATTGGCAGAGGACACAGATGAAACTCTTTCCCAGACTTTTAGGGCTGGGGGAGGGTACAATCAACCAGGAGCCTGCCCAGTGCCTCTGGCACAAGGCGATAAGGAACCATCACACTAAGTTCTGCCCAAGGTCTCTAACCCTGGGCACGAGCTGGGCTGCTACCTAGGACCATGTCTAGGTCCATTTTCCTACCACAGCCAGAGTTTGTATTGATGTCTGTGGCCCATGTTGCCACCAAAGGCCACATAGATGCTGGGGGTCTGGGCTGAACCTGTGCCCATGAGGGTTTCTGAGGGCCATATTGCCATCAGGGACATCCTGATCTGAGTGACCCACACTGTCACCCAGAGTCATCATGTCTTCCAGGCCAGGGCTGCTGAAAAGGGTCATGTCTAGGTCCATGTCCCTGTAG
Organism: Peromyscus eremicus; assembly: GCF_949786415.1. Taxonomy (NCBI): domain Eukaryota; kingdom Metazoa; phylum Chordata; class Mammalia; order Rodentia; family Cricetidae; genus Peromyscus; species Peromyscus eremicus. The sequence continues at coordinate 16,536,834 of NC_081426.1, read as the reverse complement.
CAGCCAGGATCTGAATTGATGTACCAGGGCTCTCATTGTCACAGAGGGCCATGTGGATAAGAGTCTGATTGACCTTCGAACCAAGGGGGTGTCTGAGAACCATGCTGCACCTGGGGCCATGCTGGGTGACTGATACTGCCACTTCGAGCCATGGAAACATACAGGCACTGGCTGCTGCCTAGGGCCATTGTGGTAGTATTGTGTTCCCCAAAATATATCGTGCACCCTAATAAATTTATCTGTGGTCAAAGAACGGAACAGCCACTAGACAGACATAGAGGCCAGAAAATGGTGGCACACACACCTTTAATCCTAGCCTTCTGGAGGCTGAGATCCATCCGGATCTCTGTGAGTTCAAAGCCACACTGGAAACAGCCAGGCATGGTGACTCACACCTTTAATCCCAGGAAGTGATGGCAGAAAGCAGAAAGGTATATAAGGCGTGAGGACCAGGAACTAGAGCTGGTTAAGCTTTTAGGCTTTTGAGCAGCACAGTTCAGCTGAGAGGCATCCAATCTGAAGAAACAGGATCAGCTGAGGAAGTGGCAAGGTGAGGTGGCTGTGGCTTGTTCTGCTTCTCTGATCTTCCAGCATTGACCCCAATACCTGGCCTCAGGTTTGATTTTATTAATAAGAACTTTTAAGATTTGTGCTATAGGCCATGTCTGTGGTCCTACTTAGGTTGGAGTCTGGGTGGTGTCCATGGCTCCAGTTGCCACTGAGGACTCTGTGGATGCTCAGGGTCTGGTCAGCCACCATGGACCATGTTGGTGCCCAGGGGCCATGCTGCCTCATATTCCTCCTACAGCAATCAGGAAGGAAGGCCTTGTACCTTGCCGAGGCAAAACAGTAGAGCTGGCCCTGGTGATGTGTGTGAGGGAGACCTGATCTGAAGGCCTAAGAGCAGGAGAACTGCCTCTGTTCCCTGCTATAGGTGGCATTGAATGAGCTAATCTAGGCAGTGCTGAAGAGCTCACCCAGGTTGTGATGAAGAGGGAAAGCTATCGGGCTGACCAACCCAGCTACCATTCAAGTCCAGAACCAGGGCTATGAGTTGGCCCACCCCAACATCCACTGAATCTATGAACTGTTGTAGCATGTGAAGGGGACGAACCCACAGATCCAAAACAGCAGGATCCCTAAGACAAAGGACAACAACAGGAAATCCAAGAGGAGCCCCACTGAGAGTCCATTATCAGTGGTACAGCAGAAATCAGAGGCCTTGAGCCAGTCCAATGAACACTTACAAGTAAAGTAAAGATGAATGGATTAAAGGATAAATTGTGTGACTCAATGGGCCAAATAGCTTCCAGGACAAAATTCTTTTTTCTTTTTCTTTTCTTTTTTTTCTTTTTTGTTTTGTTTCATTGTTTTGTTTGTTTTGGGTTCTTCTTTTAAATTTGACTTTGATTTGGTGGGGAGATTGCAAGGGCAGAGGGCCGATGCAAGGAGATGGAGAAATAAGTGAGACTGGAATACATGATGTGAAATCCACAAAGAATCAATAAAAGTTGAAAAAAAGAATATTGTAAATAAGGGCAAAAGTAACTGTGTACTAATTGAAGCCATTTAGACAGCCTGGACTGGACCAATTTTTCACTTCTCATTTTTTAGTTCCCATGGACAAGTATAGAATGTGCTGGAAATGCAGCATGCTGAGATAAGGGGAAAAAAAGATAAAACTGGCCTGGGTTCTTCCTGTCCCTACTTGAATAAGATGTACCACATCATGTTAGCCCAGAGATTCACCTCAGCTCCATTGCAAAGGACCTTCCACCTTGGTCTAATTTCCTGTGTTTTGGATGTCCAACCTGCATGTCAGTTCTTGGCTTCTGTTACTTGCTTTCCATTCTTAAGTAATAAATGTTCTTTATGTGCCTTCTTACATGTAAGTATTCAATAACACAAGATTTGTGCAAATGATAAAAGTGGAACTATCCAAAATGTACTAGGAGAGTTTAGAGTCATGCTTAGGAATGTCTTTGCCTTGACATTGAGTGTCCTTGGACATTCTTGTAATGTACTGCTCATGTGGTTTTCAAAGACAGTTGCCTTCAAGATTGGTCATTTAAATATCTATAGTTAACCAAACAGAATACCAAAAATTGTCATTCTATTTTGTTAATCAAAAGGATTACTAGTTTCATAAACTATATTGCTACTTTTTTAACTGATGTTCATTAGGATTTTTGAAGGAGGACAATTAGTGTGAGAACCAGTCAGTTAGGGAAGGAATGAAAGTTCCTGGTATTTCTCAAATAAAGTAGCAGTAACAATTAGGAACTGAATTCTGACTTTCCCAAGTAGGTTTTCTGTTGTTGTGGATATTAAACTATCACTATAATCCTGTGCATTCTGTAAATTTTTCAACTTTATTTTAATGTATTTATTTACTTAAATTTATCTAATTATTTTGCCCTCAAAATTGTGATCCTCCTGCATTCTTCTCCTGAATGATGACATCACAGATGTGCACCACTGCTCTTAGTATTTCTAGTTCAGAATCACAATACAGCTTTGCATAATATAACAGAAAATTCAAGATTAGAATTATACCCAGATTTTCTTGAACTCCAGTCCCCTTTTAAATATAAATCAAACAGATTATCCATATAAATTTAATGTAGCCAAGAACATAGAAGAGGACTTAATATTTTGTTAGGTGCTGGTAGAAGGAGCTGAACTCCCGACTTTCCAAAGTCAGGTCTTAGCTTTCAGGTCTCCTTAGACACCCAGAGAGATGCTGGTCACAAGGCTCCTTCTGTTCAGCATTAGAGCTCACTGAGCAACATTAGGCCTATGCAAGGATGGATAGAGGTAAGGAGACAGGTAGAAGCCAGGTCGTGAGTGTTATTCCTGGACTGTAGTCTCCTTCACAGCAACAGTGATAATGTAAAAAAGACACTTGGTATTCTTCTATTGTACAAGTATACCTGTGAAAATCACCAGAGTGTGTGTCTGTGTGTGCATGTGTGTGTGTGTGTGTGTGTGCGCGCGCGCGCGCGCGCGTGCGCGCACACGCGCGTGCATGCGTGTGTTTCCAACACAATCTCTCACAAGAAAAATTACATATGCTATCTTGACAACTTGATTTCCAGCTCCCACTGGGTTGCTTCACTACTGCAGCTTTTAATACTGAGTCCCAAAAGAAACAACCAGTCAAACCCAAATGAATGCTAAGAGAAATCTGATTAATTTATCAACATGAAATTGTAAGGATTGGAGGGAAAAACTCCCTCCTGTTCTTTAATTATGCATTTGTGGAACTATTTGCATTAAATTATGTAAATAGTTCCTCAAAGTCTACAGGACAGAAGGGAGAGAAGTAGGGAAGAAGGAAGAAAATGCGATTTCCTAGAATCAGCCAGAGAGGCTTGAATGTCTGCACGTGAGTATTTAAAGGGCAAGCTGCACAGCACTGTGAGGCCCAAACTGCCATCAAATGTAAAGACTTGGTATAGATATACACTCCATTTTACTCAAAAACTAATGTGAAAAGAAACAATGTAAACTGCAATTCAAAATCTGAACAGGAATGGGACTTCACTCTCTCAGAAAGAAGAAGAAAAATGCAGGTCTCACAAACAGTTTAGTTGTAAACGAGATTCACAGAGCAAGACCAAGTTTCCTGCTTTCTTGTGAGTTCAATTGTTTGAGCATCTGAAGAAAACAGCCTTCTGTTGTGAAAATCTTACACCAAGAAAAGCAGCAAATAAATCGATAACAAACACAGCTGTCTACACATGGGACCAAATGTCCTCCATAAAGTATGTAGAACTTTTCATTTGTCCATTTGACTTAACACAGTGTTGCATTTTTATTGGAGGGCAGAATTTTGAAAGTGTGCTCTAACTACAGGGAGGGTACTCTCCTGTAAACGCTGCCATTTAAAGGTACTTTGACAGTGCCCTCTGATTCAAAGGGACCATATGCCAAATTCATACAGTAACATAAATGAATACACCCACTTCAGCCAACTTTTATAGGACTTACCTGATGTTTCAGGCTCTGTACATTCCAGGAATCATCTATTTAATTTTCCAATCAATACAGTGAGATAAATCCCTGTTTCAACCTTTATAAAAATGAAACAACTGAGACCCAGTGGCATGATGCTTTATGTTGGCACTCTAGATGTGGTGTCAAGAGTGCATATGACTCTTCAACACTGTGACCTGGGGACTCATTGTGAGGAAGGGAGACTGCCCTTGTATTACGGTCTATTGCCGAGCCTTCTGTCAGATGTATCATCCACAACACATTGATTGCTCAGTGAACTTGTTTCCTGCTGCAGAACAAATCGTACAAAGATAATTTTAAATTGTATTTTTCTGGTGTGACCTGTAGTTCCCAACATGCACTGAGTAATTATGCCATCCTGGGTAGCCACATCAGGTAATTCAGGTTTGTTTGCTTTGATCTTATCATTTTAATTGTTCTACTTGGCTCCCAACTTTGTGTAAAAATTATACAACAAGCATTCTGCACTCCGCATGATGTGTTAACTCATATGTTTTATAATCATATCTGAAGCATAAATGAATAAGACTGAAATGACTCTCATCAAGTACAAACATACACATACATGCATGCAAGCACACACACACACACACACACACACACACACACACACACACACACACACACATTCTGATTCCTGACAGAGGGTACTATAATTCACTTAGTCACAGAAATAAAGGATAATAGGACTTGGCATCAGTGATAATAGGACTTGGCATCAGTGAAACACTGATTCTAAAATTTTGGTCACAGATTTCTACTGATCTAGTTAAACATTCTTAAGATTTACATGGTGATTGTAGTAGTTTTATTCCTTTTTTCAATCTTCAAGATTTTAAATTTAGCATCATATTCAACTATTCTAAACTAAAATTTATTGTTCAAAGGTTTGGCTCCAAGTGCCATTAAGACTTTGCATTCTTCACATGAACTTCACATTTAATCACATAGGTTTCTAGAAAGCTTGACTCTTCTTGCTGCTCTCTTCTCTCCCTACTGCTTCTTCTCTTCCCTTCTCTTCCCTTCCCTTCCCTCCCCTCCTCTCTCCTTCCCTCTCCTTCCCTCTCCTCCCCTCCCCTCCCCTCCCCTCCCCTCTCCTTCCCTCCCCTCCCCTCTCCTTCCCTTCCCTCCCCTCTCCTCCCCTCCCCTCTTCTCTCCTCCTCTCCCCTCCTCCCTTCCCCTCCCCTTCCCTTCTATCCACTTTCATTCTTTCCCATCCCCTTAATCCCCTTCCCTTCCCTTCCTTCTCTCCTTCATCCTTCTTTCCTTCTGCTATCAATGTAGACTAGCATTATAACTAATCAGCAATTTACATTTTAATCAGTTAATTACTCATTTATTACAAATTTATCATAATATTGTTTTTATTAATTTACCAAGTACATACTCAGTGGAAAATTTATTCTCACCTTTATGATTATGAGAAATTTTTAAGGAAACCACACATACATCATAATTAACACAGTTCACTGGATTGTTTATAGAAATCACCATAACATCTATCTCCATCTTCTCATACTCTCTACCCAAGACTCTGGAACTTATTTCTGCCTATGTTATATCTGTGCTTGGACAAATGATTCACTTTGACCAGTGGAAAAATAAGCCAATGTGTTGCAGGAGAGCCATAAAATGCCTGTTTCTGTGGCTTGAGCAAGCCCTAACTTGTTGCCTTTAATAAATCTGTCACCAGATGGTAACAGCCCCACTGGATGCTTGAACTCATCTTTCTTCCACTGTCCCCAAAAATGACTAGTCTCCTAAGTATACCACAGGATAGCAAACCACAGATATCCCTGCTGACCCAAGAAGGAGAATGTACCAGGTTTTATCTTTTGTGACACCAACCAGCTCCCAAATCATGACATGGAGACTTATTAGTTGTGGATGCTTGGCCTTATCTTTGCTCTTATTTTAATCTGTTTCTCTTTATCTACAATCTGCCTTGGGGCTTTTAACCTTTCTTTCTGTTTGTCCTACTCTGTGTCTGCTGGCTGGTTGCTGCTTGGCTGGGTCCGGGTTTCCCCCTCTCTATCTCCCTCATTCTTTCCTCTTTTCTTCTCCTCCTCTTTATTCTCTTTGCCTGCTAGCCCCACCTATCATTTATCTGCCCAACTATTGACCATTCAGCTTTTTTGTTGTTGTTGTTTTGGTTTGGTTTTTCAAGACAGGGTTTCTCTGTGTAGCTTTGTGCCTTTCCTGGAACTCACTTGGTATTCCAGGCTGGCCTCGAACTCACAGAGATTTGCCTGCCCCTGTCTCCCGAGTGCTGAGATTAGAGGTGTGAGCCACCACTGCCAGGCCCCATTCAGCTTTTTATTAGACCAGCCAGATGCCTTAGGAAGGCAAGGTGAAGCAGCAACACACTTTTACATCATTAAACAAATGCAGCATAAACAAATGTACCATATCTTTACGTAGTTAACAAAGGCAGCAGAAACAAATGTCACACACCTTCACATAGTTAAAGTAATATTCTGCAGCATAAACAAACAACACATCTTCACCTTGTTAAAATAATAGGAGAGTAGAGATAGGCCCTCTGGCCCAGTTGAGCCCTATTGCTGGCCCATAGGACTATGAACAGCATCAAGGGGTGTGTTTGGCAGAAGATGTTGACTGGTGTAAATTAATTAGCTATTTAATTTAATTTTAGGTTTCTGTTAATTCTTGCATGATTTAGAATGTCTGCCTAGTCCATGCACTTCCCCACATACTTCCTGTCCCACCATTCTGTCACTAGGAGAAATTCTCACACAACACTCAGAGTCTTTTCACCTGTGGATATTTTATGCCAACTGGAAAAAAGCTAAAGTCACCAGAGAGGAGGGACCTCAATTAACAACATGCCTTCATAAGATTAGGCTGTAGTCAAGTCTGTAGGGTATTTTCTTAATTAGTGATTGATGGGGGAAGGCCCATATGTGTTAATTAAATAAAATCAATTTGTTTCTAATTTTAGAAAATTTGTTTGGTTTATATGTGACAGAGAACAAATCCTGGAATAAATAAATTTCAAGTGTGTATTATTTGATGTTGTAATTTTTATGTCTAATAGGATAGAAAAAATAACCAAAAGGATAGATAAAAAATAACCTAAAGGAAATATATATGCATGAAATCTAAAACAAGGTTTATTTTTCAAAAATAGAAGAACTAGGTAAGTAATATAGAACTTTCGCATGTGTATTTCTTCTTACTATATAGGTATGATGTAATCAATTTTGAGATATTTGTTGATGAATGTTATTAGTTTATAACTACTCATTACCTTATTGACAGAGAGCAGTGGGCATAACACTTTGAAAGCTGACTTGTGTTCTCAGTCATTGAGGTACAACGGAAAAAACACCATTGGGTTTCAATGGAAAGATCCAGGGGCTGGAGAGAGGTCTTGGTGGTTAGGAGTTTCTTGTTCTTGCAGAGGACCAAAATTGTGTTCATAGCACCTACATCAAGTGGCTCAGGAGTCCCTATGACTACAATGTCAGTGGATCTGCCATCCTCTTCTGTTGCTCGTGGGTACTTGCATGCCTCTGTACACACACGCGCACACACACACACACACACACACACACACGCACACACGCACACACGCACACATGCACACACACATATACACCAAATAATAAATTTTTAAGATGAAAAAAATATATCACATATTATAGAGGTGAATTGGTCTAACCCAAATCTCACCTAAATCTCCAGTATTTAGAGACAAGTTCTGTCCAGGTGAACTTACTTTACTTGAAGAACAACACATGTAAGACTGGACCATAAAGTTCATCTACAGAAGCATGTGTTATTCTTCAAGCAAAGTAAAGACTGCCATAGCTAGTTAGTCATGATTAGGTTTACTTCTCTGATTTCAGAAGATAGGGCAATTAAGCCACACTTAATCAAAGGCTGTGGGCCAGACCCTCTCTGCCAGTGGCTTTAAATTTAAATGATACCTAAATGGACCCATAAGGCAGGACACTGACCCATAAAAGATTGTTCCTTATCAATGTGAGCTCATGTAATGTAGGAAGATAAGGCCAACCTGGCGTCTGTCTGAGGACCTAGCAACAGGCACTGTCATAGGTCCTGATTGTGCTTAGCCAATGAGGGGTGACCACGCAATGTCACCAGATTGGGATGCAGCCTGGGTGTTGGGAGGAGGGTATATAAGGCTCTCCCCATTTCTAAATAAATGTCTGCTGTTTGCCTTTTACCTGACTCCCAGTGTCCACGCTGTTGAAGCACTGCCTTGTCACCCCCTCCTCTGAGAGAGCCATTAGGACCCAGCAACAAAGTAGTATGCCTTGATGGCATATGAATTGGCTTCACACTCATCATGTCTCTCTTCTTTTCTAATCTCCCCCTGTTGGAAGGGGGCTATATATCCTAATATGAATGTCCCACCATTATGTTTTAAATATACTCAACCTACCTGTTAAGGGTCACATCAGGAGAGAAATTCTACTATGAATCCTATCCATATTTAATTTGGATATCATTTCAATGGGATATTTTGACCTAAGCAGACAGTGACATTGTACTTATAATAAGGACCTGAGTTTTCAGATGAATTTGGAGAATCTGTGTTCTGAACTGTGTGCTCCTCAGAATTCCCATATTGAAGTCTTAGCTACTGAGATGCTGCTGTTGCAGGAATCCTTCTGGAACAAATACTCCTACCAATGAGAGAGGAAGAGAGGACATGTCACTGGTGGACCAAAGCCAGGCCAGCTCCTTAAGGGCTTCAATTCCAGGTGCAGTTTGTACTCTCATATTATACTCTAAAACCACAAGGAGTGGTGGGCAGCAAGCAAAGTTTCACAGGTGTATGTGGAATTCAGTAGGTTTTTTAAAGTTAAAGACCTATTGTTTTAACTATTTCTCCAGGTCATTCTGTTCTAGGTAGCAAGTGAAGCCATGCTTGACAAGTAGCAGTACAAGCAGTCCTGTAAGTAAATCGCTAAATAAACAAGTAAATTAGTACCTAGTACTTTCTCTACCTTGGTCTTTTCTACCATATTCTATTTCATTCCCTCCTCTTCACCTTCAGAACATGGGTTAGTACTCCTGGTGTATTGTCTGCATTGTGCTCCATTGGCTCTCACTTGTATGTCTAGCCTTAGTCCTTTTTCATAACTTTTTGGCATTTTCTCATACTATTGGTAACTGACTATCATAAAAGCAAAATTCTTTATAAAGCCATCGATATCTATTTTTGGCAGCAATTGATTCTAATTCTGTAGGATTTTGGAGGACCGTTGCTGTCAAAGAACCTATTTTTATTCTGAACAGTGGCTATGTTTGCCTGAACAGTAATTATTTTTTTCTTGATCTGAGTAGAGAGCTGGCTATGTTCAACTTGTCTGATGCTTATTGCTGGGGCCCTGATATTAATTGACCTTGTCAGGGCCATTCCTATTAAGAATAGTAAAATTACAGGAGTTCTCTTATTTTGTGAATTGAAGGGATATAAGTATTGTGCTTCCTGGGAGCACATCTAAGATAGGAGCAAAGAATAAAAGTGTACAGCTGTCTCCTGAGCAGCGGGTACAAATGCCTTTAGGGCAGTCAAAGAGTGTACCCTTTTAGGAACTACAACTCTTTTATCTAGTCTGATAGAGATTTTGCTCCCCTCACATAATAGATCTTTCCTATGAATTGAACAGGTAGCCTAGTTAAGCATGTTTCTTTTGCATTGTTAGTCAGGTTTTGGTTACTCATTCCTATTCCAATATAAGTCACCTGTCTTGCATTTAAGCATATCCAACAATCCTAGCCAAAGAAAATGAGCTCATGGCCAGTGTTTACTAAAGCCAGAATTTTAAGATATGTCATTTCCACACGAAGAGCTTCTCTATGGCTCAGTTCTCATATTATTCCTCCCAGGTTTCTACCAACCAAAGGCCAGTTATGATCTTAACTCCTTTTCCCTCTGTAGGAGTTCCTTTCCAAGCCCTTACCATTGTAAAGTCCACACATTAGCAGTATTTAAGATAAGCCCAATATGTTGGCCCACAATCCATCATTGCTATTTTTTCCCTCTGGCTGCTCATTAGCTATGGCCATCTCCAGAAGGATTCACAGGCTGTTTTCCTGGTGTGGGCAGTTCCATCACAGCATGATGAGGCCTGAGGGATGATCTGTGGCTGATATGTATCTCAGAAGAAGGACCACCTGAAGGAGATAAGGCAGAACTCTTCTGATGGGAGGTTAGTTATATTGATGAGTATATAGGAACTGGGGCTGCTCTGGAACAAGGCTGCACTCCAGACTAACTTATTGTGACAGGATCAGAGATTCTGAGTGAGGACTGCATGCATGCATGAATCTATTCATAGGATCAGGAGGGTCAGCCGGATGCAGAGTCTCCATTGTCTCCATTCTGAGACCATTTTGAGAGAGTCAATTTCATAAGCTGGTCTGGGTGAGTCCATTCCCGGCTGAAGCCTACAGCAGCCTTGGGGTGGGTGTGGTGTATCCATTGTTGATGCCTGCAACTTTAAGCAACTTTCTGTGCAGTGCCAGTGGTTGTTTCAAGAACTCCTGGAGGCAGGTGTGTCCATGTTCTCAGAATTCCCTGAGTCCTTTGGGAGTAGTGGAGGTGGTTGGCCAAACATAATCTTAAAAGGAGACTCACCACATTTATGGGGTATATATGTACCCTAAATAGTACAGGCAGCAGAAGTTTTGACCAATGGAGGTCTGTTTCTTGGCAATGTTTCACCAGTGCTGTTTTAAAGTCCTATTTATTCTTTTCAATCTGGCCTGAAGATTAGGGGTGGTACCTTTGTGCAAGTTCGAAGTGATTGTCTGTGCAGGTAGGAAAAGCTTCTACATAGCCTCAAAAGTGCATGCCATACCCAGCAAGCATCAGTACTCTGTGATGGGTTGAATGGCAGTAAATTCCACTTCTATATGTCTAAATGCACAGGACCCCTGTTTTTTGTGTCATTGTGGGGGCCTTAGGGCCCTACTTGAGATTGTTCCAAGCACACTGCAGACAGGCTTTCTAGCTTGTTGGGTCAGTGTTAGCAACCTCAGAAACATCAAATATCTTTTTAACAATTCTTGTCTGCAGTTTTTACCAGATGGGATGCTTCATGAGCTTGCTGGACTAGGCTGAGATCTCTCATCTCTATAATTACTATTTTCAAATCTATAGTAATCATTCAGTCCCCCTGACTTTTAGTTGCCACTTCATAAGTTGCTCTTTTTCTTTCTTCTGGCTTATATGAGGGAGTTCTGGGAACATGGGGAACATAAACCCCTTCTTGGAGGTAGTGGAGGGGACTGCAGAGCTGTGTTTTCATCAAGGGCAGCTTGCTTGGCTTCCTGGTCTTCCAGTTGATTTCTCCTAACTCATTTGACTTGGACTCTTTGTGTGAGTCTTACAGAGCACTATTGCCACAGCTATGGCCCCTGACAGCTTCTAGGAGTTGGAGGATTCGGTCGCTGTTATAATTTCTTTGTCCTCTGAACTAAGCAGCCATCTTTCTCAATAAATCTAGCCATGAGGAGAAAATATCTTTTGTAATTGCAGATGCCCCTAAAGGGGCAGGATCAAATGATACTGCAGACTGCCTTGGACCCAGTGGGGAGGCAGCATAATTGGCAAAATACCATCCTCTGGGGAAGCTAATGGGGTTGATGCTTTAGCTTCAGGCTTAGCAGTCTTTATTAACAGTATGTTCTGAGGTGGGGAAGGTTCTGGTAGCAAATCCATCCTGTATGATCTTAGGCTAACACACAGAATGAATCCCAATATATGGGAACTGGCCTGGGTGACCAGGTGGTCCCATACAGACTTCTCAGACTCTGTTAACCAGAGTCAAATCTAGAATTTCTTCATATGGCCAGGAGACATCAAAGGAAGGGCAATGATTTCAGAGTCTTTAATTCAGAGGACTCCATCTTTACTCCTTTGTCAGTTGTAAATTCTCTTTTAGAGTTGTCAAACATGGTCTCATGTCTGGACCATGTATATCGCCAAATGAGAAGAGTTTCATAGCCAAGAGTTGAGAGAGTTTATATGTAGCTAGCCCCAGGTGGTGCATAGGATGGAGTAAAGACCAACTTTTCCCTCACGCAGGTGCTTGCCTGGCTGGCTCCCTCAAGGCAACTTAAAAGGTTTTACTATAACCTCCTATTACTGTTCAAGTGAATGACCTCAGAAGAACTTCAGGTTGGGGCCAAATCAGATCCCATAGCCACAGAGCTGTGGTACCATTTTCATATTTGTGCAGAAGTCACACACTCCAATTTTTAAATTCCTAGTTATTTGGAGACAATTATCATTGCCTTGATATCCCTTCAATGTTTTTACATGGAGGCCAGTGCCACCTCGGTATTCCATTGAGGCTTCAGATGCAATCTTGCCGGGGACCAGCCTCAGCAGTTTCAGGGGTCTGAAGGATAGGATACCTGGAAGACGCAATAACGACTCAGAGACAATGTTTGTGCAAGCTGACAGGTCAATTCGGGCTTCTGCAGTTGCTAAGTTTCTTTTGCTTTCCTGGCTTCTCTTAGCTTCTCTTAGTTTTTCTTAGTTTCTCTTAGCTTCTCTTAGTTTCTCTTAGCTTCTCTTAGCGTCTCTAACTTTTCTTAGCTTTTGCTACAGCTTCTTTAGCTTCTGTTTTTGCCCTGGTAACCTCAGTCTTCTATTATCATAAGAAAAGGGGGGACAGAAAGAAAAGAGGAAATCACCCAATACAAAATGTTCTCATGAATCCAAGAATTATTCTTAGAAAATCACCAATATATTCTTCATCATCTTTTATTAAACACAGGAACTATCCCAAACATAACACCAAAGCAAGCATAATCTATTTTTATTATTAATGATTATACAATCTTTTGAGCACTTGACCTAAAGGCTAGCAACATGCAATTTTGCAAAAAAAGGTAAAAATAAGAACAGTGGTCAATGTACCAGACAGTCATTTCCTTCTCACACAGCCTGCTCCAACCTCAAGACCCCTGCAGCCGCCTAAGTTCCTCCTCAGCCTTCTGCAAACACCAAGCCCCATGACTGGTGGGCCATAATGACCTCAGACAAGAAAACTGTCCCTGCAAGTCAGCAACTTCTGTCCTTCTATATCCAACAATTCCAAGGAAGACCTAATCTAATTTATAAAGCTTCTATGAAAGGAAGTTCACCTTTCTTGGCAGCTCTTTTAAATCTAGGAACCCAATGAAGCTTGTAGCAATCATTCCATCAATTGTCACATTATCTCCACACTCCTTCAGGAGGAATAAAAGATACCTGAATTAAAGTTGCCATCTCCCTTTCTTGGTGGAGGCCACTATTTTCCTCCTATTCTAGGTTCCCACACTTTTAGCTTGTCATCCCATCTATATGTTACTCCATCCAGTGTCTTCAGCCAATACCCCTTAGGGTCTCAAGTTTTACACAATGTCATTGGAATATCCTCAGAATTATTCCTCATGGCCAATTTAGGTCCAGTGTATTGATATATATCATCTATATGCTATAGTTGACCACACATTAGTACAGTTTATCCAAGCCTAAAAAGCTTCTCCAGGCTACAGGTTCTTTTCCATGAACTGCATAACTGCCTTAACCCCAGCCTGAGTGATCATCTCTGTATAATTTCCTGTGGAATTTACTTCACTCCTTTCCTGCATCACAGAAATCACCATTGATCTAGGAACACAGAATATGAAGATCAGATAGAAGAAAAAGACTAGCATTACAAGAAGTAATTATATGGAGGAGGGCCTGACATGTGCACGCCATAAAGCATGACCTTGGGACACGTAAGCATTTCTGCCTTGGCCCTCTAGAGGCATGCTAAGCAGAAGATCCAGAGGGGAACACATGGAGGGTTGATGCTCTACAATCTCGGGTCCCCTTTTCTCCAATCTCTGCTGGCAGCACGTCAGCCATCTTATATGTTGTCCCCGGTACAAACTCTTGCATGGTGATTAAGCCCTCATCAGCTCTTCCCTACCTATCTCTTACAGGGTCCTTACCTGATCTGGGTGTCTAGACTAGAGTCATCTTCTTCCACTCAAAGACTCTCATCCTGGGTGTCACAGTGCCCTTGGTCCCTGGAAGAAAACCTTGGATTACTTACTGTCTGTGAGCCTACTTCCCAGTTCCAGAGAACTTCAGTGAGATGAGAGGCCCAGGAGTAGCAGTCTCTTGAGTTAAACTGGGGTCTTGGTGAAAGCAATCTCACTGGGGCCTCTAGAAGCATTACAGGAATCTTTCTGAAATCAACATTCCAGTATCAATGGAAGAGAGATGTCACTGGTGGGCAGACACTAGCCTAGCTCCTGAAAGGCTTCAATGCTTACTCCAAGTTGTCTTCTCATTTTGTACTATAAAACCAGAAGGTGAAGCAGGCAAGATTTTACAGAATCACACATAGCAGTCAGCAGGTTGTTAAGGGCAATGGCCCATTGTTTTAGCTATTTCTAAAGATCATTCTCTTTCAGAAAGCAAATGAAATAATTCTTGACAAATAGGCAGTGCAAGTAGTGCTTTAAATAAATCACCAAATAAAACTATAAATTAGTATCTAATAATTGGTCTTTTTTTAACCTTATTCTACTTCAATGTATGTTGTGGGATATTTGATCACACTGTGAACCCCAAGTTTGAGTTAATTAAATAATACCTTGGGTCAAGAAGTGGAGCCAGCAACTAGTTGACAGGAAGAGGCCATAGAGAGTTAGAGGGAGTCCAAAAACAGACAGAGAAATTCACAGGAAGGAGTAGGGAGGGATTTTGAGTTTGGTGGTCTTTTTTTTTTTTTTTTGCGGGGGTGGGGGTACAGAGGAAAATGATCTCTCTTGCTCTGTCCCAGGCTAAGGGTCAACTGGTTGTTTCTCAGCCTCTCTGAGCTAGCAGGCTTTCACCCCAGTATCTGAATCCCAGGTTTATATTGGTAAAATAGAATGATACTTAGTTAAAAAACTATATAGGGTTGAGGTGGCAGAGGTGGTTCCAGCGGGAGGCAGAAGTCCTGTCAGGCCTTGACCTGAGCATTGGGGCAGTGACTGCAGAGTCTCATTCAGTAGCTGAAACAGCAATGGATTCGGGTGCAGCTGTTGTTCCAATGATAAAACAACAAATATATCTAGAGATAGAGTATTTAAAAGACATTTAAAGTCCAATGAGTAGTGGGAGATGGCTCAGTGAGTAAAAGTATTTGCTATCAAAGCATGCGGACTTCAGTTCAACTCTCCAGAACCCACATTAAAAGTTGAGCTTGGCTGTGTGGAGCTGTAACCCCAGAACTTGGAAAACAATGACGGACAAATACTTAGAAGAGCTCTCTGATGAGCCAGCCTAGCCCAAACAATGAGCTTTCAGTTCAGTTCAAGAACCCATCTCAAGGAAATAAAGCCACAAAGGAAAAGACTCCAAGTCCTACTCTGATATCTAAATGTGCTTACACAGTTCTACCTACTCATGCAGTGACCACATACAACATATATGAAAAGATCAAACTAAGAAAAAAAGTTCAATGAGGCTCCAAGAGTGGGATCTTCAGATTAAAGTGACTGAGAATTTTTCCAGTGCCTAAAATATAAGATAGTATTATAAACACCATCAGCTTATTGTACAATGACAATCATATGTATGTACACATAAATCTGCTAAGCATAAAACACACAATATATACACAAAGAACAAATTTAAGAAAAAAAATTCAATGAGGCTCTAAGAGTGGGATCTTCACCAGATTAAAGTGACTGAGACTGAGAATTTTTCTTGTTGACAAAGGAGGGTCCTACTGTCTGTGAGTCAGGAGAACTTTTGCTGGCAATCAAAACTTACTGAACATACACATGGGGATTTTTCAGCCTTGAGTCTGTGAAAAGTACTTTCTATTGTTGAAGTCACATGGATAATGATGTTATCTGTGATAACTCATGTTTCCTCATCCATGCTATACAATACAGATAGGTCAGAGCAATGCAGGGAGGTAGAGTGTAAGCACTTCTTCATTTTTCTGTTCTCTGTTCTACAGAGAATGAGTCACTATGAGGTCTAATAGTATTACCCTCATTTACTGACAGACATTAATAAGAACAAAGATAGCCAAAAAGTAGTTTTTTCAAGAAAGTTAACATAATCTAGTATAATTCAAACACAAAGGATTTATGCTAAAAACACCAATAATGTACACAATCATAATTCATAACTATGGTAATATTGCACTAATATTAAATATTATAGGAACAGCTAACAAATGAAAGGATTTTGTAAATAGATTTTGATACATCTTTACAAATATTGCTAATAGAATAGGATGTCTCCAGCATGATCCAATGCCAACAATATATTACAAACACCATTAACTTAGTATGCAATGACAAACATATGAATGCTCACATAAATCTGTTAATATACGTATGTATGTGTGCTTGCATATTGCATACACTTAAAGTATTTGTATATCTATGTCTTAAAATGAAAGTTCTAAAAAATTTTATTTGTACAAAATTATTTTAAGGTATCTTGTTCTAAAATAGCTTTTAAATAATATATAATTATAAGACATCAAACTTTCCTGAAAATGTACCTTAGTAATGAATTGTAATGGATGATTACAGTATATGAAATCTGCTCATGTGCATTGTAGATGTCTGGGAAATGGTGGAAATATAAATAGTTTTCACCTTGAATTTATTTGTAGTTCTTATGTTAAGTATACAGACAGATACAGAAAAATAAGTGTTTCAGTACAACATGGTGTGACTCTGTGTTGTTACTTTACTTCTGAAGAATTAAATGTAAGGACATTCCAATCATTATATGTTGATAAAACAAACTTTTCTTTTAGCTTGGTATCATGGAATAAAAATAATTATGCCGTGTTTCTGGATACTTTCCCTTCTTGTATTGAAAAATAGAAGTCAGTGAACATGATGAAAGGAGCCATAATAAAAATGCGGCAAATGTGGCTGTCGGCTTCTGAATTGTGGCACCAAGAACACACAAAACACAGCCTGAAGTGCTCACGACCTTGGATGGGAGCTTTTGTTTATGAACCACAGGGTCTGCTTTTCAGCTTTTCATGCTAGCAATAACCAATCTTTTGCTGCCATATTTATGATGCTTTTCTTTCCTTTTTTAAAAGATTATTTTATGCTTGGCAGTAGCTAAATGTTGTGCCTTGAATTTAAATGAGAAACTGTACTTTAGTCTTAGCTAAACAAAAGAGGCCATGTTTATTCCTGATTGCAGGTTCACTACTCTCAGAAACCTGAAATAGAAGGTCCATGCATTGAACAGTGTTATTATGTGTTGCTCTCCCTTTCATATATTAATCTCAATAGGAGCATATTAGGAGTGAGTCTGCTCGGTGTCCATTTGAGTAAATCACAGAGATGGACAAGATACCAGCACAAGCTAATGAGGTTTGCATATCCAGGATGTTTGGCCCACATAGTAAGTGAGTGGCTCTAAGGTTTTCTGATCAGCACTTCTGAAATGCAGTGGACAGTACACTGTTGCACAGAGACTTCAGCTACCTTGAAAACAATACCTAAACCTTGCATCCAAGGTTCTTATGTTAAGAGCTGTAAGCCCATGTGCATTAATAACAACTTTAGGTAGTGGTGGGATGCTTTGCAGGGATCTAAAATAATATATTTCAAAAAAATTTATATGGATGAAGGCTCTTCTGATGGAGGCAGATTCAGAGACCCATGGCTAACCATTGTCCTGTGCTTGACTAATCTGGGGAGTCCTGATGAGGAGAGGGAGGAGAGATTATAGGAAACAGAGGGGTCAGTAACATCATAGGAAAACCCACAGAAACCACTGGTCTAGCTCATGGGGACTCACAGAGTCTGAACCAACAAACAGGGAGCTTTCAAAGGACAGACCTAGACCATCTGCACACATGTGACAGATGTGTAGCTTGGTCTATAATGTAAGACTCCTAGCAATGGGAGCAGGGCCTGTCCCTGGTGCTTTGGCTGGCTCTTGGGAGCCTAATCCTCATGCTGTATTGCCTTTCCTAGCCTGAATACAGGGAGCAACACTTGGTTTTATGGCAGCTTGATATGCCAGGCTTTGCTAGAGCCCATGGGGGGGTCTGTCCTTTTCTGAGAGATTACAGAGGAGGAGGGGTGAGTTGACAGAAGGGCAAGGAAGAGGAAGGGAGTGGGAGGAGAGGAGAGTGGGGAGGCTGTGCTAGGTATATAAAATAAAACAAATTTTTTTAAAAAAATGTTGTATAGTGAAAAAAAGACAGCAAGCATTTATCTTAGGGTTGTAAAAACATTGGCAATGCAAATGTGTCTATTTATATTTCCATTTGTTCTTGTTAGCACTATTGACAACTGAGAAATTGATTTTTTTCATAGACACATTGCTCTTGAGATTCCATGATTAAAGTTAAATATGTTTAAGTCCACAGGAACATTTACAATTAAAATACAAGTACATCATTTCCTCCTTCCAATTCCTCCCATCCCTTCTTTGCTCACTCTCAAATTCATGGGCTATTTTTCTTTATTTGTTACTGTTACAAACACACACACATTAGTACAGCCTTCTGAGTCCTGTTAGTGTTACTTGTCTGTATATAATTTCAGGTCTGACCATTTGATATTACATAATCAATTAGGGAGTTCATCCCTAGATATAACTCATTATGTCACTCAGCCATCATTACTTCCCTGGGGTTCTTTTCTAAGGGTGGGGGCCTTTGGGATTTTCTCCTTCACAGGATTTTTGGATGCTAATGCTTAATAATGGGCTACTGAATTTTTCATGTCATTTGCATTCTTACGACACTATGAAAATCTTTGGAACTTCAACAGAAAACGCACGAGCTCTGTCATGCAGAAACTGAAAAAGCCAACAGGGAAAGAGCTGCAATGAAGTGAGCAAGTCATAAGTGACAGAGAAGCACCTGCCTGCAAGTCTCAGGTTCAGAGTAACTAAACCATCAACTCTCCCAAAACTACTGCACAGCTTTCGTGATACACAGAGCAGCAGGGTTTAGTCCTAGGAATTCAGTCCAAATGCCCACAGAAATGCAAAAGAACCCAAGTTACCAGAACAGTTTGTGAAATAATGAACAAGTTTGAAGAAATAAGGTCACCTGATTTCAAAACATAATACAATTATGCAGTTATCAGTAATATAGCAATAGAAGAAAACATAAAAATGAATCAATGAAACAGAAAACGCAAACAATAAATGAACAAATTTGTAAAATGGGTTTTCACAAAGTTGTAAAGTAATCCATTACAGAAAAGAGAGGCTTTTTAGTAGAAGTTATGTGAAAGTTTTTCATATGCATTTGCCAAAAGTGATATATACATTGCACAGTACGGAAACATTAACTTAATAAATGTCACAGACCAAAATGTAAAACCTAAACTATAAAATTTTAATAATAAAATATCTCTGATCATAAATTAAACAAAGAATTCTGAGCAATAACAGCTAAAGTGTGATTCAAGATGACAGATTTGTATATGGAATGCATTAAAATTAAGACATTCTGATCTTTAAAAACATGGTTTAAAGAAATGGAGGAATTAAGGAAAAAAGCCAAGTATCAGGCAAGAACTGTACCTAAAAAACATGACAGGTTCTCAAATTCAAAAATGTTGAAAAGAAGAGCTATCAAAATATTTGAACAAAAACAGCATCTGAGAACCTGAAAAGATCACTGTCCTCCTGCAAATGTAAACTAAAGCTTCAGTTGGATGATAATAATCTACATGCATCTACTGAAATATCTAAAATTATAAAAATGGATTGGTGAGTATGGAAGGGAGCTATAATAGGTACATGTTGTGGATGCTTATATAAAATGCTAAATACCTTGGAAAATATTTTGTGTCTAAAAACATTACTTATTTATAAAAAAAGTGATCTAGACATTCCCCTCCTAGATATTTACTCAAGAGAAATGAAAGCATAAATTAGTTCACTGACTTGAACAAATGTATCCACATCAGCATTAACCACACTGAGGAAACATGTAAACAACTCTAAATGCCCATTAGCATAAAAATGTGTCAACATATTGATATACACAGGGCAGAATGCTAACAAGCAATACTAAAATATATATAACCTTCAAGAAAATATCAGCTATACCAAAATATAGTATACTATACCAAAATGTAGTAACAGAAATGAAACAACTAATTTATGGTTACTTTGGTGGCTATCCCCGGTTGTCAGTTTGGGTACATCTGGAATTAACTAAAACTCAAAGAACTGGGTATGCTTGTGAGGGATTTTTCTTGATTGAACAACTTGAAGTGAGAAGACCCAACCTCAACCTGGATGTTTTGAGATGGGACCTTTAATCTGGACCACACCTTCTTTGGCAGCCTATATAAAGGACATGGGAAGAGGAAGCTGTAGCTCTTTGCCTGCTTTCTCTCACTCCTCATGACAAGTACCTCCCTTCACTGGCACTAAAGCCTACTGTTTCAGGATTCTGATACATACTGAAGACCAACTGAGACATTCAAACTTGTGGACTTGATTCTTGGACTTTCCATTGGTAAACAGTCATTGTTGGACTAGTTGGATCACTATTCTATAAGCCATATGTGTATATATATATTCATCCTATCAGTTCTGTTCATCTAGAAAACCCTTGCTAATATGTGACCATGGAATGTAGCAGAAAGAATTGTTAAAAGAGGCAAAGAAACATTCTGAACAGCAGATGTGCTTGTTGTTTCCATGGATGTAAATTCATGTCAAACGATATCAACTTACACATAGCAAATATGTGGAGCTTATTACATGATAGGTATAAAACTAATAACATTATAAAGTCTTGCTACTTAAATATTGTAATAACTCATGCACAGAACATGCATTCAAATTAACAACAATTAATAATCTCCATTTTATCTAAATTCATGCTATATAAATGAAACTGTGCAAAAATCACTTGGGGTAAAAACTCTGAACTGCTTCAGTGTTTCAGTAAATCTATTAAGCCAAGTCCAGTATTCTCAGGCAACAACAGAAGGGAATATCACATTGTGGTGCACATAGACAGTAACTAAGACACCTGTCCACCAAAGCTCAGGAAAAGCATGATTCGTTTGAGTTGTTATGAATTCTTAGACTACTAAGAGAAAGCTCAGAGATTGAATATCTTGGAAATTGAACCTCTTTTAACTTTCCCTTGTTTGAAAAAGAAATCTAGTTTTGAATTTTTTCTAACAAAAACAGAAAGAGGAGGAATTCATGTGACTTGGTTTGCAAAGGTTCATCCAGTGTTAATTACTTCAAATGTCAGAGCAGTTCTTCTCATATTTTACTTTGCCCTATCTTAGAAAATTGGGGAATGTCAATGGTGTTGTGAAAGGTAAAAAATGAATTAAGTGATATTTTAAAACTTTAAAAGTATATATATATTGAGAAGTCTATTTCTTATTAAATATATACCTTTGTGATAATCCAGGGGGAGAAGGTAACATCCAACTTCCGTATTTTTATAGTTTCTGGATTGAGATTCACAACTGAAATGGTGTTAAGAAAGATTAACTTTTATTCTGTCTGTGAGAATTACCTCTCTCACTAGCTGTTCTGTGTGTTTTATTCATTAATTGGATGTGTGAGTGATTTCTAAAAGGCTCATTAATATTGGACAGCAGGAAAACTGTTATATTGGAATCAAGAAAGACTGAAAATAAGATATTTTAACTTCAGTATTAGCCACAAATTGGGAGATTCTGTGAAATATCTGTAAGGATGATTTTCCACTACTACAAATTCCAATTACATATTATTATCTTGTTTTAAAATCATAAGCTGAACATTATGAATGGGGTACAACTGTGGCAGTCATCTACAACAAAACGACTCTTATTCTCCATAGCTGACTACTAGCAGTCATACCTGAGAATCTAGCACCCATGTGTTAGGTTGAGATATTGCACCTACAGTCATGAGAGAGTACGGAAAGACACAGCAAGTAAGGATAAGCCAGTCTGGGTGTCTCACGCTTGGATCCAGCAATTTGTCTGTGGAATGAACATGGAATGAGGATTAATTAAAGCCTTGCTTAAGCTTCCCACTGAAAATTCGAGGGAAATTTCTGTCATAGGTTATATGAGCCCGTGTCCGCCAATGACCTTATGTCTTTTACACAGTGGAATGACCTAGCCATGGTAGGTGATCAGGGAAAGCCATCTTCATGGTGGTTCAGGGCGGTACTGTTTGTGGAAGTGGCACTTCAGGGCCAAGTGCTATTTCTAATGAATACAGAGAAGTGCTGTTATTGAAGGTGTATGGGTCACTTCCGGACAACCATGTGCAAAATGAGCAAGGATGTAATAGCCTGAGGTCCATCCCACAACAATGCAGGCACTGGTAAGGTTTCTGTGGTCCTCAATAATTTAACTTTTTCTCTCTCTTTAGGAACCAATTATTATTAATGACATACCAAACTATTATATTTTTAATTTAATTGCTTCTTGGCCTTTAAGTATAGTTAACTGTATTAAGGTGTAAATTAAAATGGGTTTATTTACGAAAAAGTTTTTAATAAGCATATGCTTTGTTTCCAATGCCTACCAAAGCCCTTTCCATTCAGCACACACACATCATACCATGATTCTAAGTATTTTTTAAAGTAGATTTTTTTCATATAATATATTCTAATTATGGTTTTTCCTTTTTCTAGTCCTCCCAGTTCCTCCCATCCCCTTACCATCCATGTCCACCTCCTTTGGGTCTCCCTTAGGAAAAAAAAGAAATGAACAAAACCCAGGTATTAAAGGAATAATAATAAAATAAAATAGGATAAAACAAAAACAAATAATTCAGAATAGGAAAAATAAAATAGAAGCCCAAGAAACACATATAGACACATATGTTTGCACACAAAGAAATTCCATAAAAATACAAAACTGGAAACTCTAACATGTATGGAAAGGACCTTGTAAGGTAAGAAAAAAAAGAAAGGGGGTGGGAGAAAGAAAGAAAGAGAGAGAGAGAGAGAGAGGAAGGGAGGAAGGAAGGAAGGAAGGATGGAAGGAAGGAAGAAAGGAAGGAAGGAAGGAAAGGAAGGAAAGGAAGGAAGGAAGGAAGGAAGGAAGGAAGAAAAAAAGGAAGGAAGAAAAAAGAAAGAAAGAAAGAAAGAAAGAAAGAAAGAAAGAAAGAAAGAAAGAAAGAAAGGGAGGAAGGAAGGAAGGAAGAAAGAAAGAGAAAACAGAAGCAACAAAACAAAACAAACAAACAAAAACCAGACTCAATATTATGAGACAAAGAACCTCCAAAGATAGCACTGAGTTCATTTTTTATTGGCATGGGGCCAACTTTTAAAAATAATTTGTTTGCCCACTGAGATTCCCCTCTAGAAAGCTAAGCTTTCACTTGCAAGTAGCTGTCAATGGGAGACAGCTTATGGGTTAGAGACTGGGCTGGGTATCCACTTCTTTCAGGTCTAGGACCCCATCTGGTGCAGACCCTTGCACGCCCTGTGCATGCTGCTCCACTTTATATGTGCACCAGGAATGTTGTGTGTAGAAGGCCTTGTTTCCTTTGCATTCTCCACTGCCTCTAATTCTTATACTCTTTCTGCCTCCTCTTCTGCAGAGTTCCCCTGAGCTATAGGGGAGGGATCTGATAAAGACATCCCATTTAGGGCTGACTGTTCCAAGGTCTCTGTTTCTCACTCTCTTCATGTTCTTTGGGTCTCTGTATTTGTTCCAATAACAGCAGGAGAAAGCATCTTTGATGATGGCTGGGCAAGGCATGATCTATGAGTACAGCAGAATGTTTATGGGTCATTTTATTGCTGTGCTCCTTTATCCGAACAATAGGATTTGATTTTTTCTTAAGTCCCTGGCCTATCAAACCTCAGGTTCTTTGCCATCCAAGCAGTGTCAGATATAGATCCCATATCATGGAGGGTGCCATAAATTCAATCAGACATTGCTCTGTTACTCTCACAACATTTGTGTCACTGCTTCACCAGTGAATCTTGCAGGCAGATCATCACTGTAGATGGAAGGATTTGTAGCTGGGTTAGTGTTTACATTTTTCCTTTGGAAGCTTGCAGAGTATGTTACAATACCATGAACAGTAGTCTGTAGGGGTGAAGGCTCTAGGAACCTCTCCATACTTAATGAATTGTGTAGGTGTTGTCTTTAAGTGATGGGTCCTTACTGTTAGTTTGTATAGAGCAACCAATAGCCTTGTTATAGCCTGGATTGCTTGGGGGTTCCCAGGGCTGTTGGATACTCTATTAGAAGTAACCCATTCTCAGTACTTCCAGCACTTCATTTGTTGATGAGAGATGCCCAATTATGGCTCTGTCTCCTCCACTACTTGGCAACTTTGCTTAATTGCCTTCATATACATATATATTTTAGGGAGCTTCTACTGTATTAGGAGGTTTCCATATGACCCCTCAAATTGGTCTTAGTTTTAGCTGCCCCTCCCCCATTCCTTCCTTTGCCTCCCTCTTCCCTCTCCTTCCTCAACTGATCATACCTTTGCAGTAAACCCCACCTTCATTTCCCCTTCTAGGGAGATCAATTCCACCCTACTAGTCCCTTACTTTCTACCTAACCTCTGAGTGTATACAGATTGTATCTTACTTATCAATGACTTAACAGCTAAAGTTCACATGTAAGCAAAAAAATACCAAATTAGTCTTTCTGGATCTAGGTTACCTCACTCGGAATGATTTTGTCTAGTTCCATCCATTTACCTGTGAATTTCATGATTTTGTTTTATGTTTGTTTGTTTTTAATGGCTGAGTATTATTCAACTGTAAATGTATTTTTAAATATAAATATTCCATAGAGTGTACCACATTTTTTAATATGCAAAGAAGATTTATTATTCAAATTGTCCTTGGTTCTTCTATCTTTCTATGAAATTAAGTTTATGATCTGAAAATAAGACAATAATTTAATGTTGTAGTATTTCTACAAATCTTATTTGAGCACCAGCGAGATTGCTCATTGGTAAGATCTTTGTTTTGCAAAGCTAGAAACCAGACGATGATCACCCTATTAAGAGGACTAAAAGAAGAAACCACAAAGCTGTCTTCTGGTCTTCACATATCTTCCATGAGTCTACAACCCATAATCATATTACACAGTGCATAAATGTTTCTTACTCTGTCATTGGGCGATCCCCGTGTCTTTCTTAGGGTCCTGTTTTCCAGGTAGCCTCCCTGGTGATGTGAGTAGCAGTCCAGTCATCCTTGTTCCACATTTAGTATCCTCCTATGAGTGAGTACATACCTTGTTTGTCTTTCTGAGTCTGGGTTACCTCAATCAGGATGATTTTTTCTAGATCCATCCATTTGCCTGCAAACCTCATGATGTCATTGTTTTTCTCTGCTGAGTAGTATTCCATTGTGTATATGTACCACATTTTGTCTATCCATTCTTCAGTTGAAGGGCATCTAGAATGACAGAGAAATGGAATGAGATCTACATGAACAGCCTGGACATGAGTGGGGGTAGTGAAGGGCGTGGGTCGAGGGAAAGAGAGCTTGGGGGAGCGGGAGATCCCAGCTGGATCAACAACAGAGAGGGAGAACAAGGAATAGGAGACCATGGTAAATGAAGACCACATGAGAATAGGAAGAAGCAAAGTGCTAGAGAGGCCCACAGAAATCCACAAAGATACCCCCACAACAGACTGCTAGCAATGGTCGAGAGACAGCCCAAACTGACCTACTCTGGTGATGGGATGGCCAAACACCCTAATTGTCGTGCTAGAAACCTCATCCAACTACTGAGGGATCTGGATGCAGAGATCCATGACTAGGCCCCAGGTGGATCTCTGGGAGTCCAATTAGCTAGAATGAGGAGGGTTTATATGAGCGAGAATTGTTGAGACCAAGGTTGGATAAAGCACAGGGACAAATAGCCAAACGAATGGAAACACATGAAATATGAACCAATGGCTGAGGGGTCACCAACTGGATCAGGCCCTCTGAGTGGGTGAGACAGTTGATTGGCCTGATCTGTTTGAGAGGCATCCAGGCAGTGGGACCGGGTCCTGTGCTCATTGCATGAGTCGGCTGGGGCCTATGCAGGGTCGCTTGGCTCGGCCTGGGAGGAGGGGACTGGACCTACCTGGACTGAGTCTACCAGGTTGATCTCAGTCTGCGGGGAAGGCTTTCCCCTCTAGAAGATGGGAATAGGGGGTGGGCTGGGGGCAAGGTGAGGGGGGCGGGAGGGGGGGAGAACAAGGGAATCTGTGGCTGATATGTAGAACTGAATTGTATTGCAAAATAAAAATTTAAAAAAAAATTTAAAAAAATGTTTCTTACAAGAGAAATTTTAGTGACATTACATTACCTGGCATCTCTGGATAATTCCCTTGGAAGGAAGTACTTGAAGATGAAATGCCAAATGGTTAACTCATGTGGATGGGACAATCATGGAACATCAAATTATATAAATATACATATATAACATGTCAAGCTATGGTATGAGGTACATGGTGGATTGCTGATTATCCTACTTTATTACATGTTTACCAGATAAATGAAAATAGTGCTTTGAATACAGACATGAGGTATTTAATGTTTCTTATATTCTCTTCCATTAAGCATTTTAACATTAACACTGTTAAATTGTGTTGAAAAAGAGTACATGTTAGGAGTCCATCATCTACCTTTGGACTTTTACACTCAGGAGGTGGACACATGAGGATCATGAGTTCAAATGTATCCCTGAATCATTACTGACATCCAAGCCAAACAGAATTACAAGCACATATCTCAAGGGAATTTGTGAAAATATGAAAAATGAAGCCAGCAACAAAAACCCACCACCATTTTACAGACACATTTTTTTTTTTTATCTATTAATCCATTGATGGACATCTAGGTAGTTTACAACTTCTGTCTATTATGAATAGAACAGCAAAGAACATGGTGAGCAAGTGTCTCTTAGCAGAATGAGATATATGCCCAAGAGTGTTACTTGTGGATCTGGAGGTGGATAGATTTCCAACTTCCTGAGGAACCACCACACTGATTTTCATAGTGCCTGTACATGTCTGTAGTTCCATCAATAATGGACAAGTGTTCCCATTACTCTACATCCTCAGCAGAATGAGCTGTCATTTGCTTTATTGATCTTGTTCATTCTGACTGGTGTAAGATGACATCTAACAGAAGTTTTAATTTGCGTTTCAAAGATGATGAATGATTTTGACCATTTCTTTAAGTGTTTCTTAGCCATTACAGTTTCTTCTTTTAAAATTTTCTATTTAGATTTGTACCCATTTTTAAAACGGTATTTTTTCACGATGCCCCATTTTTTAGTGTTTTTTTTTTATATATTTTGAATATTAGTCGTAAACTGAATGTGTAGTTGATAAAATTTTTCCTATACTGTAGGCTACCACTTTGTCCTAGATGGTGTTTTTTGCCTTACAGAAATGATTCAATTTCATGTGGTCCCATATATTAATTGTTGATTTTAGTGCCTGTCCTATTGATGTTCTGTTCAAAATGTGTCTTCTTGTTCCCCACTTTCCCTTCTATCAGAGTCAGTTTATCTGGCCTTATGTTGAAGCTTTTTTTGTGCAGGGTGATAAGTACAAATCTCTTTGCATTTTTCTAAATGCAGCTATTCAGTTTGACTAGCACCATATTTTTGAAGACGCTGTCTTTTTTCTAATGTGTGCTTTTTGTTTCTTTATAAAACATCAGATGCCAATAAGTGTGTATGTAAAATTATGTCTGTGTCTCCAATTCAATTCCATTAATCAACATGTCTTGTTTGTACCAATACTATGCTATTTTTATTACTACAATTCTATAGTATAATTTAAGATTAAGAATGGTGTTACTACCACCATTTATACTATTGTTAAGTATTATTTCAGTATGTTGGAATTTTTGTATTTTCATATGGAGCTAAAAATTGTCCTTTCAAGTTCTGTGAAGAACTGTGTTAATTTTTTTTTATGGAGATTGCATAGAATCTATAGATTGCTGCTTTATTAACACCCATGACTAGAACCAAAAGAAGTCTCCAAAACAATCCAATATTTTGGGATAAAAAATACTGAGACCCAAGGAGGGAGAATTTTAAGTACAATTTTTGTATTCACGTTCATTAGAGAAATTGCTCTCTAATTCTCT
This sequence comes from Peromyscus eremicus, assembly GCF_949786415.1. Lineage (NCBI taxonomy): Eukaryota > Metazoa > Chordata > Mammalia > Rodentia > Cricetidae > Peromyscus > Peromyscus eremicus. The sequence continues at coordinate 16,508,713 of NC_081426.1, read as the reverse complement.
TTTTTATTTGGATCTTTAAATGGTATAGCTAGCAGAGTAACCATGGAGTCACTAAAATTGTTTGGCAATGTTCTTCTGTTTCCTCCTAGATACTTCTGTATGGCTAGATTTGTAGATGGATACTGGTTAAATTTTTATTTATTTATTTATTTATTTATTTATTTATTTATTTATTTATTTTTGGTTTTTTGAGACAGAGTTTCTCTGTGTAACTTTGCGCCTTTCCTGAAACTCACTTGGTAGCCCAGGCTGGCCTCAGACTCACAGAGGTCCACCTGGCTCTGCCTCCTGAGTGCTGGGATTAAAGGCGTACGCCACCACCGCCCGGCTCTATTTTTTTTTTTTTTTAATGTATCATTTTTCTTCATCTATTGTGATTGAAAGTTTTGCTAGGTATAGTAGTCTTAGGTGGAATCTGTAATGTCTTAGAGTTTGTAAAACATCTGTCAAGACAATTCTGGATTTTAGAATTTCCATTGAAAAGCCAGATGGTATTTTAATAGGTCTGTCTTTATATTTTATTTATCGTTTTCCCTTGTAGGCTGTAATATTCTTTATTCAATCTGCATTTTTTGTGTTTTGATTATTATACACTGAAGGGAATTTCTTTCTTCTCCAGTCTATTTGTGTTCTATATGCTTCTTGTATCCTAATAGGCACTTCTTGGTTTATGTTAAGGAAATTTTCTTCTATAATTTTGTTGAAAACCTTTTCTGTGCCTTTTGACATATGTTTCTTCTAATTCCTCAATTTATATTATTCTTAGATTTGGTCTTTTCATAATTTCCTAGATTTTCTGGAGGTGTTGTGCCTGTATTTTTCAGATTAATATTTATTTATTTGTTTGTTTGTTTGTTTTACATCCTGACTGCAGTTGCCCCTCCCTCATCTCCTCTACTTCCCTACCTCACCTTTTCTCTGCCCATCTCTCCCATCCACTCCTCCTCTGTTTCTGTTCAGAAAGAGGCAGGCCTCCCATGGGTATCAAGAAAGCATGGCATATCAAGTTGCAGTAAGACTAAGCACCTCCTTTGTATTAAGGCTGAGCAAGGCAATCCAGTATGAGGAATAGGTTCCCAAGAGCCAGCCAAAGCATTTTGGACAGTCCCTGCTCTCATTGTTAAGAGTCCCACAAGTGGACCAAGTCATACAACTGTCATTTATACATAAAGGGCCTAGATCAGTCCCATGCAGGTTCCCTGGTTGCTGGTTCAGACTCTGTGAGTTCCTATGAGCCAGGTTAGTTGTTTCTGTGAGTTTTCTTGTGACATCTCTGGCTCCTATAATCTTTTTCTTTCTCTCTTCAGCAGGATTCCCTGAAGTTGACCTAATGTTTGACCATATGTTTTTACATCAATTTTCCATCAATTAATTGATGAAGGCTTTGTGCTGACACTTGGGGTAGTCACCAGTCTATCAGTGTAGCACAATATTGTTATATATTATTATGTTGATATTTTTTCTCTTCAATCAAGTTTGGTTCTATCCAAGGTCTCCGGGCCTTCCAGCCTCTGAGTCCCATCACTCCAGGCAGCGTCAGTAGTGGGCTCATTCTCATGGTGTGGGTGTGAGGCTGGACTAGTCATTGGTTGTCTATTTCCACAGCCTCTGTTCCACCCTTACTCCACCCCACATACATCCCACAAGTAGAACAGGCTGTAAGTCAATGGTTATGTTGCTAGCTTAGTGTTCCAATCTATCCACTGGAAGTCTTACCTGATCACAGGAGATGGCCAGTTCAGGCTGTGTATCCACTATTGCTAGAAGTCTTAGCTTGGGTCATCTTTGTAGATTCCTGGGAGTTTCCCTTGCACCAGGTTTTTACCTGACCCCAAAATGTTTCCGCTTTCCAGTCATCTCTTTCAGTACTCTTCCCCTCTATCCACAACCCAACCTGATCCCTCATGTTCCCTTCCCCACCCACTCCCAGTCCACCCAGGAGATCTATTTCACTTTCCTAGGAAAGATAACTTCCTGCATAGAACACAAGTAGCACAGACATTAAGATCAACAATTAATAAATAGGACCTCATGAAACTGAAAAGCTTCTGTAAGGCAAAGGACACTGTAAATAAGACAAAGTGGCAGCCTACAGAATGGGAAAGGATCCTCACCAACCCCACATCTGACAGAGGGTTGATCTCCAAAATATGTAAAGTACTCAAGAAACTAGATATCAAAAAACCAAATAATCCAAGTGAAAATTGGGGTACAGTTCTATATATAGAATTCTCAGGAGAAGAGTCTCAAATAGCTGAGAAACACTTAATGAAATGTTCAACATCGTTAGCCATAAAGGAAATATAAATCAAAATGACTTTGATATTCCATCTTACACCTGTCAGAATGGCTAAGGTGAAAAACACAAATGATAGCTCATGCAGGAGAGGATGTGCAGCATAGGGAACATTCCTCCATTGCTGGTAGAAGTGCAAACTTGCACAGCCACTTTGGAAATAAATATGATAGTTTTTCACAAAATTAGGAGTCCATCTACCTCAAAATTAATATTTTCTTTGACCAAGGTATCCATTTCTTCTATCTTGTCTTCAGTGCCTGAGAAAATCTCTTTTATATTTGGATTCTGTTGATGAGGTTTGCCTCTGAGTTTTGTGTTTGAGAGTACCTATTTATTTCATTTATAATTATCTCTAAGTTTAAGTCTTTCTTTATTATTCTACTTCTACTTGCAAATCTTAACTGTTTTTTTCTTTCATTTCACTGTTCCTAGATATATTTAAGGGACTTATCCTTTTCCTCTTTGAGGATCTCTCATACATTCATTCATAAAGGCTATTTTGAGGTCCCTGTCTTGTACTTCAGATATATTGAATTTCTCAGTGCCTACTGTAATGTGTTTATTGGACTCTAGTGGAGACATATTGTTATGTATGTTATGATTGTGTTTTTAGCCTGGCATCTAGTCATCTGGGTTTCATATGAATGCGATTCTAGATGTTGATGTCTGATCTTGTCTTTATTGGTTTGGTTTCTGTGTCTTGGTTCTGTTACCCACTGGTGCTTGGAGAGTGTGGTGGCTGTGGGATGCCTGGTATGGAATTATTCTGGGGTTCTTCCTGGTGTGGCCACTGGGGGGTCTTGGTAGAATGTGTTTCTATGTATTAAGGGCTGTTACTTAAAAATGGAGAATGGATAGAAGGGAGAATGAGGGGGTACACAGGAGGGAGGGAAGCACAGTGTGCCACCAGGATCAACTTAACTCCCCTGTGAGTGGAGGCAGAGCAGAGAGGGAGGAGAGGTCACAGCAGGTGGTCTGCTACAGATCTGGGGATGAAACTAGGGAAATGGATTTGGAGGAGAGGAGGGCAAGTGAAGACCTGAAGATCAACTACCTGCTTCATTTGTTTGCTTGACCAGTGGTTTCTTGGGGAGTGCTGAGGGAGTTGACAATTAGGGAGTTAGATAAAGGGACAGGATGATAAGCAAGGCTGTATGAAAAAATCTTGGTGATCTCTTGCTGATGGGTACAGAGAGGTTAGGGCAGGCACAGCAGAGGGTCTGCTACAGAGCTAGGCATGAGCCTGGGAATTGAATTTAGAGCAGAAGAGGGTGAGTGGAGGTCTGAAGATTGCCTGCCTATTTTCTTGGTCAGCAGGTTCTATGCATTTTTTGTTTAATACTTACTGGTTTTTCATCTTCAATTATTTATAAATGTTGTAAATTCTATACATAAATAGGATGGGTAACATGGCCTACATGTGAGACAGAAGCTGATAAAATGGAAAATAATGACATAAAATACATTAGGTAATATAAAAAAATAAAGTACATATTTGGACACAATAAAACATTTCCTTGGGGGATATCATCTATTGCAAAGAAAGTCAATCCTATACTCTATCACTTTTCACTGTGACCTGGACAGAGATATGACTTACACTGAGCAGGCTATAAAACCTAGGTATTTGTGGCCATGACTGAATGTCTATCTACTCAATACCAAGCAAATAATTAAAATACACTTAGTAAAATATCTCTATTTCAAATGTTAGTACAGGAATAAGAACATTTAAAACAAATTTAATGTGTTCAGCTTTTTCAGTGTTTATTGGTTAGCACTTTAGCAGGGGATGGACGCACAAGTCCATTTCAAAAGGTTTTGACACAGTCTAGAATGTCTCTAGGAAGCGAACCATGTTTTATATCTATGCATATTTTTTAACATATATGATACATAGCCAACTTATATTGTGACATGCTTAACATGTAATTATAACCTAAGAAAATGCTCACACATGGGTGAAAGTGTTGAGAAGGACTTCAGGAAGGCATTCTATTTTGTTGGCCATTCAAGAAACATGAGCACTTCCTTATCAGGCATTTCCACTAACAGTGGAAAGAGTAACCTGTAAGGCAGGAACATCAACTGGATCTAAGCTTCAATCAGATTAGAGGGCAAAAAGAGCAATGGGCCTTCTCCTTACAGATATAATGGACAAAATATAGGCGAAAATAATCCAAGATTTAAAAATTAAAAGTTTGGTAAATTATTGTCAATATGAGAATTACATGCATGTATCAAGTTGATAAAATTAAAGCTTAGGAGATATGCAATGCTTTAGTCAGTTAATATTTAGCAGGTGTAAAGAGTTTCAAAACTCACCACCACCACCCCAAAATAGATAGATGATAGATAGATAGATAGATAGATAGATAGATAGATAGATAGATAGATAATATCTTACTAAAATTTAACAATAGCTCTAAGTAGATGTTTCTGAAAAAGGGTATATCAGTATGCCAGGCATGGGGACACACACTTGTAAATCCAGTCCACAGACTGAGGCAGTGGATCATCTGCAGTACATCATAAGATTATGTTTCAAAACAGAAACCAAAATGAAAATAAAAATTTTTAAAGGAAGATACACAAATGGCCAATAGTCACTGGAAAACTTGAGACCAACACCATTCATGGATGAATGGAAGTTAACGCCTTTGAGACCAGGCACCAGTGCTTGATAGGATGGGGGGAAAGGGACACTGAGGCACTGTTAGTGGGAATCTAAACTAGTAGAGCTTCTAAGGGTAACAGAGGGGAAGTTATTTAAAAACCTTAAGAACAGAGATATTATATGATCCTCTAATTGTACTCCTGGATAAACATCTAGAGGGAATGGAATCAACTCATCAAATGTATCTCCAGGGCTGGCAATATGGCTCAATGTGTAAATGCAATCATAACCTAACCCAAAGACCTGAGTTTGAGCCTTCAAATCAACGGGTGTGTAGCACGAATTGTTAGACAGTCTTATTAATAAAAACAAATCCAGAGCCAGGTATTGGGGTGAACGCTGAATGATCAGAGAAACAGAACAAGCCACAGCCAACTCACCTTGCCAATTCCTCAGCTGATCCTGTTTCCTCAGACTGGAAGCCTCTGAGTCTTCATCCAAAATGAATCTCAGCTGAACTGCTCCTCAAAAGCCTAAAAGCTTAACCAGCTCTAGTTCCTGGTTTTCACCCCTTATATACTTTCTGCTTTCTGCCATCACTTCCTAGGATTAAAGGCATGAGTCACCATGCCTGGCTGTTTCCAGTGTGGCTTTGAACTCACAGAAATCTGGATGGATCTCTGCCTCAAAAAGGCTAGGATTAAAGGTATGAGTGCCACCATTTTTTGGCCTCTATGTCTGTCTAGTGGATGTTCTGTTCTCTGACCCCAGATAAATTTATTAGGGTGCATGATATATTAGGGAATACAATATCGCCACACAGGTGGAAGGAGAGAAATAATTCTTGAAAGTCTTCCACTGACCTCCACATGCATATCCAAAGTAAATCCATGAAGCAAGAATACTTAAACTATATCTTCACTTCCATGCATATTGTAGCATAATAATTTACCATGGCCAAGACATAAAGTCTACTTATGTATCTACCCACTGATGAATTAGTTGAAATTGTGTACTATGCAGTGTTTTTCAGGCATATCAAAGCATTAAATCCTGTCATTTATGTGGTAACAATGATAAAACTCGAGATTAATAAGTGAAATGAAAATGACCTAGAGAGAAAAAACAAACATATGTTCTCACTGAAGATTACAAAAAGAAGTTGTCTTTTAGGAACTGAGATTAGAATAGTGATGGAAAGGAGAAAGAAGGGGAGGGATGGGTAAAAGGGAACAGTAGGCACCCAGCATCAGTTAAACAACAGTAAGAAGTGCTTCACAGAGGAAGGTGACTATGAAAAACAACGGTGTGCTGTGTATTCATAAATCAAGGCTGAGTGCTCAAGACTCACCATAAGAACTGATGTTTGAGGAGATAGCCATGATCCCTCTAATTAACAGTATAATCTGTGTGTGTTTTTTGAAAGACAACATGTGCCCTGTTGATACATAGCGTGCTTGCATTTATCAAATCAATTTAATGGATTAAACAAATGTGCATATTTAAAAATGTAAAAGGAGATTCTTTAAAAATAATCTCTTCCCTTAAAGGATTTAAGGCCATCAGATATGCTCTTCGCTCTTACTATTAAACTATTTTTCATTTATGTGACTTTTCTCAGTGTAGGGCAGCTTTGTAACAGTAAGATATTGTACGTGCTCAGTTATGGAAATAATAATAATTTCTAGGTGGTGTCCACAAAAGAGATGGCTAGCAGAACAGTAGCAATTGCTTCCTAGCCATCACTTGCAGGCTTGAGTGCCAAACAGTGGTACTCCACAGTGCCACTCCACAGTGGTAGTGCCAAGAAGTTGAGGCTACAGCCCACTTGGCTATCAGGGAATTTGGGAGTTGTTTTTCAGGGTACATGTGAGAAAATGGGAAAGCCTAGAATCAGTGAGAGCACTTTTGGACTATAGCATAATGAAGGTAGAGGTGTTTCTGATTGTACTTAACCTGTGGGTGGGTGCTGTGGGTTGTTCTGTATGGCAAATGTGTTGCTAATTAGTCAATAAATAAAACACTGATTGGCCATTGGCTAGGCAGGAAGTGTAGACGGGACAAGGAGGAGAATAAAGCTGGGAAGTGGAAGGCTGAGTCAGAGAGACACTGCCAGCCACCATGATGAGAAACAGCATGTGAAGATGCCGGTAAGCCACGAGCCATGTGGCAAGGTATAGATTAATGGAAATGGATTAATTTAAGTTGTAAGAACAGTTAGCAAGAAGTCTGCCATGGCCATACAGTTTGTAACCAATATAAGTCTCTGTGTTTACTTGGTTGGGTCTGACGGCTGTGGAACTGGCAGGTGATAGAGATTTGTCCTGACTGTGGGCCAGGCAGGAAAACTCAAGCTACAGGTGGGTGCTGGGAGGAGAGAGAAACTTGGCATGCTAAGGCTTGTCATCTCTCAATCTATTCATTCAGTAACCATTGAACACTGGGCATTGTTTTGGTGACAGGGCTGTATCACAATCAAACATATGAGGCATCAAGAGAAGTAATTTACGTCAATATTTTCCATCCTTCATCCACTCTGCAGGAGAGGTGTTACTGTTTCACTTTAGACATGAGGAAAGTAAGAGTGAGACATAGGATTATATGCTGAGAGTCAAGTCACTGTTTAAGTGTCAAGCCCTGTAGGAGATGAACTCAGTACTGCTTGAAAGCAAATTATTCTATTATTGCTTTCGCAGCAAGAATACATCTCCAAATTGGAAAAAAAAAAGATGATGCATTCTGTGTTGATATCATTGCCTAGTGGTAGTTTATTTTGAAGAGATGAGTTTAGAATAAAATGTATCTTGGTAGAAAACTTTCCGGTACAATGAGGCAAATGACAAGAGAGAACATACTCTTAAGATTGTTCAGATTGATAACATACAGAAAAGCATCTAAGTGATCAGAGGACATATGACTGAAAACATCACTTACATAAAAGAAGTGTTTTAAAGAAAAAATGTTTTAATGCAAAAGGGGGAGAAAACTTTTTATGAGATAACTCAGGACTTTATTTTGGAGAAACAAAATTAAATTTGTGAAATGTTTGATTCCAACAGGTTCAATGTCCATGAGGTGAATTTTGTTATGTCCAGTGTGTTTGAAATAAGGGATCTGAGAACCTTTTGCCATCATTTCCTGTAGATTGTCTGAGGAAATAAGTAGGTGCCCTCACCGCATGGCTCATATAAATTTGATAAACCCCAATGATTGGCATTCATTTCTTATACCTGTCTAAATGATGGTGCATAAAAGTAGAGCTCTTTGTGGATGCCCTTAAAGAGAAAAGTGTGACCAACCTGACTATGGATGGCATTGTTAAAAAGAGACATGTATTCTAGGGGAATTCACTCTGCAGATAGTCCACATGGTCTATCAGGGAAATGGGCAGGGAAGACAGTTTTTCATCAACAGAGAAGAATTTTTTTAGTCCATGCTAATTATTACCCATTCATTTCTGCTCCTAACAATAATTTATCATTTAAATTTTAAAGAAATTTAAGTCTACTAAGGATTCTTAATTTGTAAGAAATCAGAAAAAAATGTTCTATGCTTTTTCCAGGTAATTAATTATGAAAACCTAGATAGAGGTTTAACCAAAACACACATTTGCTGTGGATAATTGATTGATAAATAAAGTGCTGATTGGTCAGTAGCCAGGCAGGAAGGATAGTGTAGGTGGGACAAGGAGAGAGGAGAATTCTGGGAAGTGGAAGGCTGAGGCAGAGGGGTTGCTGCCAGCTGCCACCATGAGGAGCAGCATGTAAAGTACTGGTAAGCCATGAGCCACATGGCAAGGTATAGATTTATAGAAATGGATTAATTTAAGATATAAGAACAGATAACAAGAAGCCTGCCATGGCTATATAGATTCTAAGTAACATAAGCATCTGAATGACTATTTTATAAGTGGGCTGCGGGGCTGCAGGACTGTGGGGGCTTAGCAGGACCAGAGAGAAACTCTCCAGCTACATACATTTGTTTATTTTTGTTGTCAAAACCAGAGCATGCCTTGCCTTCACCGCCATCTAAGGAAGACTTCAAATATTATGAAGAATCATAGAGGGGTTACAACCTTCTTTGGTGCTCAATGACCACTTTTAAGCTTATGTAATGTTAGCAGAATTCATTTGGTTTTAGCTGTAGAGTGTATGACCTTCTTTTAAGGGGTTCTTTAAGTAAAGAATCTCTGCTGCATTAAGTTTTAGCCCTGAGGGAAGGGAGGATGCTTTTTTAAAATAAAGACTTACCTGAATGTGTGGTTCATTGTGGGTCACCTGCCTTTGGTTAATTTAGAAGCAGCTGGTTAGTTGTCTCCACCCACATGAAGTCTAAAATTACATGGGTGACATCAAAGATCCTAACCTTTTCCCTTATACCTGCCTGGGGCAAAGTTTTAGGATGGTGTGAGTCCTACAGTACTGCTTTAGAATTCTCACTGTAGGACCACAATCCAGTGAAGAGTGAACTGACCCATGCAGTACTTTAAACATTATTTAAGAAACCTCTTGAGAATCCTAAACCCATATGTAGCTGCTTGCTACTATCCTCAAGCATTCATTTCTCCCTCTCTCTGTCCTACCACTCCTTCAATTCCCCCTCCCAACACCTGCCCTAAAAGTCTATATTAAATCTTGCTATTTTGTTGTGGTGGTATTGTTTTCCTATATCTCTTTGTCTAACCATTCTGTCATTATATATTTCTTGTACCCTCTTGGTTACGTTTAATATTCTCTTCTAGTATCTTCTGTAAAGCTGACTTTGTAGACATAAATTCCTTACCTTTCTTTTAATCATTGAAAGTTTTTCTCTTCTCCTTCAATTATGACTGATAATTTTGCTGGCTATAGTAGTTTTGGCCTGGCACATATGGTCCTTCAAAACTTATAGAACATCTGTCCAGACACTTCTGGTTTTCAAGTTTTCCATTGAGAAGTCAGGTATTATTCAGATAGTCATGCCTTTGTATATGACTTGGCAGAAAAACTCTAAGAGCCAGAGCTCGAGGATAACTTCAAGGAAACAAGTTTTTTAGATGAAATGGACAGTTGAGCATTTGAACTCACAGGGCTTGTGACAGCATACATGAGACTTGTACAAACTGAAGCCAGACAAAATATCAGCATGAAGCTGCGTGGGACGTGGCATGAAATTTCAAGTCTAGCTCCCCTGATAGGTCAGCCATATTACAGGACAGGCCCCACTGCCAACAATAGTTGGACAACACAAATTGGACTTGATGGGCATAAAAAAAGAAAGAAAACTCAAAGTTAAATGGTAAGGCAGTGAAAGTAGAAAGAGTGGATATGAGAGAAGTTGGAGTGAGTAGAAATAATCAAAACACACTATATGAATTTCTCAAAGGATTAATACAAATACTACTTTAAAAAGTTTTTCTTAATAAATTCCAACCCTGCCCAACAACAAAAAAAATGAGAAAGCTGTAGAACACAGAAGGACAAAAGACATTTCTGACTTTCTATTGCCATTTTTGCAAAGGACATTGAAGCATTGTTCTAGGAACAATGAAGATGGGAAAAGCAAGGATGAAAAGATGGTCCAATGAGTAAAGAGAATCTGAGGTTAGATCGCCAACAATCATGTAAAATGCTGGAAAATACTGCATCTGTAACCCCAGGCTGGAGAGGCAGAGGCAAGAGAATTTCAGAGGCTTGCTGGCAGCCAGTCCTGCCAAATGGATGCACTCCAGGTTCAGTGAGAGAACCTTTCTCCAAAAGATAAGTTAGAGAAGCAATTGAAGGAGACAATAGACATGAATCTCTGGCCTTCAAATGCTCACACCCACACTGGCACGTGCATAAAACATTGCCCCCCCCTTTTACTCTAAAATCCACACATGAGGGAAAAGCACATACAACCTTGTAACTATTATATTTTTGTAACTTTCTAATTTCTTTAGTTTCAAGAGTGCTTTACTCAAGGATTAAAATTTCAATCACCTGTAAAAACATGACAAAAAGAATATAAGATTGTTTCCTTTTTCATTTGTTTCTTATTGTTGTTTCACAATTGGAAATCAAAACACTATGTCCATAGTTACAATTCTTCTTTTGGAGCATGATGAGAATATTAAGTTTTGGAGTCATTCTGGGAACTTATTTTTTCCTTCTTATGTCCCTTATTTGCCAAGGAAAACAATAGCTACACCAAAGACCGGCTCATTGTTCAGTTACCACTCTTTCTGTGGTGATCAACAGCTATAACCTCTGTCCACAAGAGGAAACATAATGAAGGACAGTTTTCTTGCAAATTATGCCATGAAGTTTAGGTCCTTTTGGAAACAATTCTATTGAGTACATTCTATGTACCTGTGTTCATTCACAATGTGTGTTAATGCCTAGAAATAACTTTGAGTGATATAAAGTCAAAGTATCTAGGCAAAGAGCTTGTTGGTTTCTCTTCCATTCTCTTTGTCACTGGTGTGTCTTAGTACTGTTAATTTGGAATTATCATGAAGGCAACATTTGGCCTGTTGCACTCAGTTTTTCACTCACATTCTGATTACTTAAGCTTCTCACACACAATCTGGAGAACAAAAACTCCACTCTGCTAAAGTAACCTCATGTTTACTAGCTCCTTCAGTCTAGCAAACACAGAGTGTTTTCTCAACCTGATTTTCATGCTTTCCACTGGAAACTCACCTTGTACTGCCAACTTTAGTCTTCATCATGCTCTATACAGGATGGTCCTTTCTTATGCCTTGGGTGATCCAACAGCTGTGGATTTTATTACCACAGTCCTAACAGCTATTGTCTTATTCCTATTTGAGCCAACTCAACTCATTTTGTTCCTTCTAGAATGTACTCTTATTTATTTTTCTTCTAGAACACTATTTTATTCTTAAAAATGCCCTGCTCCTTCTCTGAATATTCAAATATTTCTTGGTGATGATATGTCATTGGGCTGCAATTGTACCTCAGATATTTGTCTGAATCACTGTTCTTACTTGTATGTGACAGGCTCTGTGCTGTCTGAATCACTGTTCTTACTTGTATAGTGGCAGGCTCTGTGCCTTGCAGACTTCACTGGCCTCAGTGCTGCACAGAGCTCTGTTCCCAGAAGCTATGCAACAACCTTCATCTTCCATCCATTACTGCACCACCTCCTTTCATGATGGGGCCAACTCTCTCCTATTTTTCTATTTTTTGATAAAAATCAAAGCTTACTGGGTAATTTTGAAAGAAATAATGGGGAAATTATGGTGATGATCATAAGGAGTTGTTAAAAAATTCATATGCCAGAGTTTCATCAAGGATGTTGTGGAAAATGAAAACACTGAGACAAATAATGAGTGCATTTGGGAAGGCAATATCCCTGAGGACAAGGTGACATGTAGGAAATTATATTGTAGGAGAGAGAGAAAGAAGGATCAGAATGATGATGAAAACAGAGCTGACCTTTGGATTTGTAGGTTACACATCTGCAAATCCAACAGAATTCAGAAGGAATATGTTTTTGAAAGTTACATTTATATTATACATGAACACAATTTATACATTTAATATACCCTAAACAATGTAGTGATTATATTGCTTGTACATGGTACATATATTAAATATGTTAAGTGTAATACTTAATATAAATACCATGTGCTTATATTAAGTACTGCAAGAATGCAGCAATGGCTTAAAGTGTGCAAGACAGTATTTGCAGGTTCTATGTAAACATTACACCATTTTATAGGAACTGAGAATACATAGATTTTAGCATCCAAAAGTTTGAGAAACCAATTCCCTCACAGATGCTAATGGGCAGTGGCAATTTGAATTAATTTTTTAATTACATAATATATAGTTTCATGCTGTTGTTCTGATAATGGTCACACAGATTAATATTTACTCAGACATTTTGACATATTCCATGCATTCAGAAAACAATTGATGTTTAAATACCTAGACAAATATATAGGCGTGGAACAAATTATTTATTGTAAGAAACATAACAGAAATTGTGTATGTGAAAGAAGTTAATTAGGTGGCAAATTAAAGTTTGTTTTGTGCAAAAGAGCGTGCATCAACAAAAGACATCCATCTTGACTTCAGTGTATTGAGGAGATTGCCATTTTTAAACATAATTCATCAAATGTAATGCTTGAGACAGACTATATTGAATGTTTCATTGAATTCTGTTTTCCATTGGAAGCTGGGGTGTCAGCTCTGCATCACTGAGAAGAAAACAGTGACACTCCAGTTTTGTGGGCTAAAATTACCCTGTGTAATGAAAGTGAAGGAATTGATTAAGATTAGCATTTTTGTTGATTACTTATTTCTGTTCATGTATGTGAGAGGCTTGTGTGGTGTACGTGGGTATGCCCACGTGTCCAAGTTCAGAAGTGGAGTTGCATGTCTTCTTCTATCATTCTTCATTTTATTTCTAGCTCTAGGGTCTCACTGAAGCCGAGGCTCAGTGTTTTGTCTGGGCTGGTTGACCAGAACTCCTAGGCTATGACTGTTTCCAGCTCTGTCTTCCATGTGCTGCGGTTACAGTCACTTGTTATCATGCTTTGCTTTTAAATGGACCGTTAGGATTCAAATACAGGTGTTTATGCCTTCACAGCAAACATCCTGACCTAATGAACCATTTACAAAGCCTAAGTCTAGCTTTTTTATTGTTTTATATTTGGATACATGGTGTCCATCATTTTAGGTCCATGAAGATTTAAACAGAAAAAAAAAAAAAGCAGAAACTATTCTGGTAAAGGAAATCACATCACTCCTTTCTACTTGTTACTCGTTACCTAAAATGTACAGTAGCTTATAAACAGATGTGATACAACAAGAGACAGGTGGGTAATTATAGAAGGCATTGTATTGGCAATGTGAAGAAGTATGCTCTAGAAACAGTTGTGAAAAGTTGAAACCAATAACTTAACCCTGTGTTCATCAATGTTTTTTCCTATGAATCAGGACCCATAAGAGTTACACCATCAATATAAGCACTGAGCAAGTTGTCATTTGTAACATGCTCAGGACATTGTCTGCCACATTCATATGAAATACTACTCAAAGTTGTTTTGTTTTGTTTTGTTTAATGACAAAATCCTTAGCTTGCAGTGCTAATAGACACATACCAGACTGACAGTATTATGTGGGTAACTATGGCATTTTAAGAAAATGAGGTTTGGGGCTGGAGAGATGGTTCAGTGGATAAGTGCATTACTGTTCTTGCAGAAGACCTGGGTTCAGTTCGCAGAATCCCCGTGATGACTCACAATCATGTGTAACTCTAATCAAGGGAAGATGATACTGTCCTATCACCTCCAACAATACTGAGAATGCATGTGGTGCACATATACACATGCATACAAAACACTAACATGTGTAAAATTTTAAAAAGAACAAGTGGTCCATAGAGAATGACTTCGGATATAGTCACAGTTGCTCACTGAAAGTCATAGACATCTTGAAGGAAAGTAAAGTAAAAACTAACAAAGCATCCAAAATTAACCCTAGGTAAGTTGTTACTGATACAAATTAGGTATAGTTACAGTGAGTACAAAGACTGAACAGGGCTTAATTTGTCTTTCATCTGTAAAACAGAATCTGTACTTGCTGGATTGCATTAAGACAAGCTAGGCAAAAAGTAACAAGAAGCCTGATGCAGGGCAGCTCCCAGACCTCTCTCTGTCCTGAGGGAGGAAGTATAGTCTTTGACACCACTTCCAACTGGTCTCCTCATCAAGCATATCTTTTCAATTTGTTTATCTAATGATTTATTCAATGATTCTTAGAAATCATCTGGGACATACAATCTTCATAAGTAAAAGTATAAACAGAAAACAACTGGGGGTGGCATTTTCTCTGAACTTTTTATTTCTCCTGTAAAACAGACATTAGTAGCTTAGGAGTAAAATAAGAAAAGGTAAATAAATTTATTATGGTTTGTACACTAAGGCTGGCCTAGGAACTCATATGAGCAGATGCATTCCAGCTATGAATTTGCCCCACAGGTTCAGTAAAGCCTTATCTAAAAAATCTGTGTAGAAGTTAATATTGGTAAAGACCATGATGACTTCATTACATAAAAGACAGAATGTATGACAATGCACAAGCATGTGAAAAAGTAAAGAAAAATATAAATGTAAATCAAATGTTATATGCATGTCCAAAGATGATGAATCTTTAAACTTATTTTTCCCAAATCAGATTGTCTCCAAAGGAAGTAAAATGCCATAGGATTTGTTCATTCATCCTTACTGGTTTACCCAGTATTTGTTGAGCATTATTTGACACAAGGCACTTGAAAGAATACAAACTTTCAAAATGAGGGAACTGGACAATATCATGTTCTGAAATGCTTACACTCTAGAGAACTCAACAAAGAATTTCATTGTACCCATTTCTTCTGTTGCTACACATTACTTTTATTCATTTATCCAATAAATAACTCAGCACTAACTGTGCCTCTGGCCACATTCCTTTTTTTTTTTTTTTTTTTTTTTCCGAGACAGGGTTTCTCTGTGTAGCTTTGTGCCTTTCTTGGAACTCATTTAGTAGTCCAGGCTGGCCTCAAACTCACAGAGATCCGCCTGGCTCTGCCTCCCGAGTGCTGGGATTAAAGGTGTGCACCACCATCGCCCCGCCCTGGCCACATTCTTTTGCTCTTAAATTATTGCCTTTTTTATTGCAGTTTCATGATGGACATCAAATTTAGTTAATGTGATACACCAAAACCAAACAAACTGTAAAATTAAAATGAAGATTCTTCTTAGGAAGGTAGAGGTGTAATTCTGCAGAACTGTTCACAAGGGCATCTGACCAGAGGAGGTGTACAGGATGTGGCCAGGGAGGTGTTAGGAATTGTAACAGAGAAAGCACAGAAACAAAATATTTTCATGACTTAGGTTGAGACATTTAAAGAAGTGTTGAGGTTAGAAATGACCAGGCAGTCCATAGCAATGGTGACTCTCGCAGCATCATGGCAATTTCTGCAGAGTGTGTAGGGAATATTAAGGGATGGAAACAAGCACCAGTTTTTACTTGGCTACAGTGGCTCACTTTATTTTTTTATTATTTTTCTTATTATCTAAAAAAAAATTTTCCACAGACCCCCTCCTCCCTCCTCCCACCCCCCAGCCCTCTTTCCCAAGCCACCCTGCATCCCCACATCCCCCAAATCGAGGTCTCCCATGGGGAGTCAGCAGAGCCCAGCTCACTGAGCCTAGGCAGGTCCAAGCCCCTTCCCACTGCACCAAGGCTGTGCAAGGTGTCACACCACAGGCACTGGATTCCCAGAAGCCTGCCTATGCACCAGGGACAGATCCCGATCCCCCTGCCTGGGTGCCCCCCAAAGAGTTTGGTGGCTCACTTTATCTTACAGCCTCGTTTCCAGACAGATGAAAAGATAACAGTTCATTAAGTTGTAGGAAGAGAAAAGGGTCGTTTGGTGGACCTTCCTTAAATAAGGTCTGCCTAGCTTCCAGTATTGAACTTTCTTCTTGTCTTATTCCTAACAATTGTATAGGAACGTCATGGATTCTCACTGTACATAAACATCACTAATTGAGTATGTCACTTTGAAATTTCACAGAAGCTTGATGTCATAGTTTGTTGAAAGTTTTCAGAACCATGTGTGAGATTGTGGATCCCCACTATGAAGCTACCAGGAAGTGGTACGGAGATTTAGAAGCAGCCCTAGCAGCCAGTTCTTGGGTTATTAGAGTGTGCCCACAAAAGGGATTTAGAAACTTAGCCCCTCTGGCTTTTCTTTACTTTCTTGTTCTTGAGATGAGTGGCTTGTCTGAAACATGTTCCTCTATTCTGGACCACATATATGTGAGCATAGGCACAGCCTCTATAATCACTATCCTAAATTCAATTCTTCTCTTCATAAGTAAATTGCCTTGGGTATTCTTTACAGTCGCTTGAAATATTTCTAGGCCATGGACAAAGGCACTCTACTGATTTGGGCCACATTTCTCTGTAGTGCTGTACATGAGGCAGTTAAGTCCTAACATCATAGAATTCACTAGTACTTGAGTTCCTACTGACTCTTGGTCACATTCAACCATTGCACAATTTAATATTGAAATGCCCAAGTATAAGTCACAGTGTTAAAAAATGGTGACTTTCTCCAACAGAATATCTATGTCACCCCATCCAAGGTACAGGGAACATTACAAAAGAAATGTGGGAGCTGAAGGAAGGACGGCTCAGAGGGCACTGTCCTGTGGAAATGACTTAGCCATTGTACGCATGAACACCAACACCACTGTGAGTACCTGTGCAGAGCCTTGCACAAAAATAATTAAAGGAAAGGAAAGGGAGGAACTGAAAGGGGAAAAGGGAAGGGAAGCAGGGAATGAGGAGCATGAGTGTAGGTAGGGGCCTCATTAGGAAGGAGAAAGAGGCAGGAGACAGTAGACAGAGGATCAGAGGTTGAAAGGTCAGTAAGTGGTGAATGTGATTGCAATGCATTGCATACAGATACTGTGGGAAAGAGAAGTTTACAGATACTGTGGGAGAGAGAAGTTTAAAAATTAGATATATGTATGAGCTGAAGTGGAAATGAAAAATACTTGATAGTTATTTTCTTATTCAAACTATTTTTAAAATATTTTAAAAATACTGAAAAATTTTATTCATAATATTTTTTAAATTATTCAAAAAACATATTTAAAACTATTTTTAAAAACCTCAACTTTTTGTGGTGACTTCTTTAATACTCTAACCATTCTTAAATGCTGTTTACCATTCCTGCCAGGAAGACAGGATGGCTTCTAAGAAATGAAGATCACAAATTCTTCTCACACGTGAGGAAATGGGAGATTCCAGCTGGAACAGGGATAGAGTGGAAGAGCAAGGAAAGAGATACCATGATAAACGAAGACATCATGGGAACAGGGAGAAATAGGGTGCTAGGGAAGTTCCCAGGAATCTACTCTAGCAATAGTTGAGAGAGTGCCTGAACTGGTCTATGATTCTATGAACAAGGAACAAAGATCATGATGGGAAAACGTCCAGAGAAAGCCAGCCAAACTAGTGGGAACCCATGAACTCTGGACCAACAGCTGTGGAGCCCCTATGGGACTGGACTATGCCCTCTGGATATGCGATACAGTTGTTTAACTTGAACTGTTTGGGGGGCTCCCAGGCAGGAGGATCAGGATCCATCCCTGGTGAATGAGCCTGCTTTTTGGAGCCTAGTGCCTAAGGTGTGACACCCTGTGCAGCCTTGGGGTAGGGGCAGGGGCTTGGACCTGCTTCAACTGAATGTACCAGGCTCTGCTCACTCCCCATGGAAGACCTTGAATTGGAGGAGGTGGGAATGAGGGGATGGTTGGGAGGAAGGTTGGGGGGTAGGAAGAGGGAAGGGAGGGATCTGTGATTGGTGTGTAAAGTGAATAGAAAATTTCTTAATAATAAAAAAGGAAGAAAAAATGCCTCTCACACTTTCAGCTGCAAACAGAAAACAAATCTCACACTTTTAAATGTTTTGGAACTGTGAATTATCTGTGTAGGTATCAATATGTATCTCTGGGCACATTCAGGGTCCTAGACTTGAGATGAATGAAATTTGTGCTGGACTTTCATTCTGGGTTGTCGTTTACAGGTGAGTGAAATTGTTTTACAGAGGGAAACATAGATTAAAGAGGAGTCTTTTATGATATGTTCTGAGTCATTGCTAGTAAAACTGGTGAAGTGTCACACATATACTTAAGGTAAAAGTCTCCCAAAATATATACTACAATTATAACAATACAGAAATTTTAAATATGTTTATGCAAATAAATATGAGTAAGTCAGTCACATTCAATAATCAATCAGCTTTAGTCTCAGAATTAATTTTGAAAGTCTTTCTAAACTTACACATTTTACCACAAAAACTGAGGTCTAAGCCCATTTTTCCTCATAAAAATATAAATACAATATCAAAATATGAGCAAGATGGTAAAGTATGAAAAAATTATTCTTTGGAAAAGATGATTATGTCAAATAAACCAAGTGAATGTGAGACATTTGCATCAGTTACAAAACATTCTAGATAATTAGGCAATTTTTGAAGCTGAGGAATGGGTTAGGTGGAGATTCTCCGCTCCCCCAACACACATATACACACGCACAGTTCTGGAAAAAGCATTTGTGAACAGGCATTCTTGATCAGATCTCTGATGGGTGATGACCACCGTAGAGGGTATTACTCAGAAATCTTCTGTGTATGTCACCATAGCAAAGTAGGAAACAGTGGCCTAGGTTTCTACCACGTGAAATCTGGGCTTGGAAATTGAAAATTCAAACACATGGGCTGAAATTCGTACGTATTCAGTGTCACACAAACAACATAAGCCATACAGAAGACTGTCTGCCAGAAGAAAGAGCAACAGCACAAACATTTGAACATATCATTCATTTCTAAGAAAACATGGCACAGATGACAAACACCAGTGTTCAGAACACGTAGAGTTCACACTATGGCTCTTCAAATAAGTTCAGAATGCTTCCCTTCTATGAAACAAATATAATGTGTATTTTGTACTAGTCTCTGAATAAAGTATTGTTATTTAGTATAAGATTAAGAAAGAAATTTATAAGATTAAAACCTACCTTTGCATTTGCCAACCAGATACTCAGAAGAATGAAAAAAGAATTTGCATAGTTTGCCTTGCAGAATGAAGTGGTGTGTGTGTGTGTGTGTGTGTGTGTGTGTGTGTGTGTGTGTGTGTGTGTGTGTGTAGTGGCTTTTGTCCACATCTGTCCCAGTGCTATATCTCTGACAGTTAATTCTGCTCATATTCCCAGCATACTATGCTTTCCTGTTACATGTTTGTCTATCTATAGCAACCTGCTTCCTCCACACCTGTAGATTGTGTACTTCAAGGGATACTTCTGAAACAGGATGACTCCACTGATTTTTCCTAACTACTTAACTATCACAATTTATTATGGAGCCTTTTCTTTCACTTCACACTTTTTGGTACCTTACTTTGTGAGTTAGTTCCAGACAATCTAGATTTGAATTATGCATACAGTACAATGTCTATATTTAAATAAAAGAAGACATTGATTTGTGCCATTAGGAATATATTTCATCAACTTAGCCAATAATAGAGTTATGGATTTAGTTTTATTCCCTATAATTTAGTAAAAGAAATTTCATTGATATGGAAACCCCATAAATGCTCTGTTCAAGCCTGAAAATTATTATTCATTGGCATGATGGATTTCATTGAATATGAAATATTGTTAAATTATAAACTGTTATAATTATCTAATTATCCCAGCACATATCCTATTAGAATATCTCAAAACTGCATCATTGAATTGCTGATGTTCATATGTAATAGATGTTGGAAAATATGCAAATAGATTTTCTGAATGTTTAAGAAGCAAAGATAATTCACATCATAGATGCAAATATCTCTGTTTCTACAGAACATCCTGTGCCCATTTGTTCTTTCCCATCATTTAACTTGTATAAGAAAGAGAGGAGAATGTGCCAGAAATTCAGGCACAGGAGTTTTGGGATGTCGCTATTTCACAGTTTGCTCATCTTTTTGGCTCCTTCCGGCTTTTTTCCTCACTGCTAATGAATACTGGGCATTGCTGTTGGCTTCTTTGGGATGAGAGCCATCTGGTAAAACGCTGTTTACATTAGGAGAAGTGTTAGCCTGGTCTCTCGCATAAGCAATGACAGCAGAGCTAAGCTGTGCACTGGGTCAATGAGAAATCACTGAGTTGTTCTGTTGGGGTGGGGGTGGGGGCATGCTCACCCCTAGCAGCTGCCAAACTGAATTTAGAGTTAGTTCCCATGCAAAGCAAGCTCATTTCTCACAACATGGTGACTACTAACATTACAGTTCTCTTGTAAAAATGGCAGTGGCCATTCAGCATGCTCAGGTCTTGGTGGATTCGCATTTCTAGGAAGTTCACAGAATTATATTCGGCTCTCCTTTGTTCTTAGAAATGACATGACTTGGTATGGAAAAAAGCTCCAAGGGAGAGTTGCTTCCCAAATTAAATCCCCATGAAAAATGATTACATGCTTTTAATTACACAACACACTTTTTAAAAAGATAAGTCTAATCCTCATGTAAGCAGTTAAACCTAGTTTTGAAATACATTTTTTTTTTCATCCTAGAAAGGATTCTGTACTCTATCAGAAAAAGAAAGGGAACCACTAACCCAGCTACAAGACAAGTTCTTAATTTTTTAAATTAAAATATAGGTTCAACACAAATAAACACAATAAATAGACACATTTAAGAATTCAAATCCCAGTGGCTATATTCTAACAGAAACTTTCCTTCTCTTGACTGTTGGCCTCTCAACTTCCTGGCAGCAACTTTGTCAGGTCATTTTAACTATTTCTTCAGATTTTTGTCCTGATTTCAACACAAATATGACAGTCCTGCCTTTTGTCAGTATAAGCTGTATGCTGCTGTCTTCCCAACAGGAAGGATACATGCTAGCATTTCACATACAAGTACTTGAAACACGCTCACTTCACTCCCTCACCAAGAGACTAAAGTTTTATTATTTTTCTTGTTGTTGTACAAATGTTAATATCTGAATATTTTTTCACAAAAGTTCCAAGTAATATGTCATAATGTCTTTCCTTTTACCGTATTTAAAAATGAATGCATTAAAGTTATTACAGAAATTATTATTTGGTTGAGAGTTCCCTGCCTCTTCATATATCCTGTGTCATTATCAGTTCAACGGCTTCCACAATCAGGGCCTGACCATCGGTGTGGCGCACATGCCTATGATTTTGCCTGATTCACAAACTTCTAATTTTGTTTGTATATCCCAAAGAAGATGGTTTCTTGTTCCATCTCTGTAAAAAGCATGTTCATTTTATATTGTTTCTACCATATTTATTAGCTGTTGCCCATGCTCACACATATACTTTATGTGACTTCTAATCAATAGTCTTGGATTATGTCTTATTTAACTTCCTCTCGTTCCTTTTCTTGCTATACTTCTGTTACTTAGACATTTCATTTCCTATTTTCACTCTTCAGTTTGCCCTCTGGTTGGCTCTTCTATTTTCTAATTTGAGGAGACTCCCTTTAATTTTTTTTCTCTCTCAAGATTGAATTCCTGCTTTCATACTGTTTTATTATAGATTTATGCTTTGTACTGTAGGGGTTTTTTTTCATTTTTATTTTAATGTGATTTATCTCATGCATGAAATATTATGTCTTGCCAATGAATTAATATTTTTTCTTTTTGAATAATTATTGTATTAACTATTCATTTGGGGATGCTTTTATAATTTGGGGGGAGTTGCTTGGGTTTTTTTGTTATTATTTTTTTGGGGGGGGGGTTGTTTGTTTTCTTTTCTTTTGTTTTAGACACCATATCTATGTTAGAAGAGATTTCCTAACAGCTCCTGTTTACTGATTGGTCTTTGACAGTAATGGAAAAATTGTTCAGAAGGATATTGAGAAGTGTGTGTGTAGTTATATACCCTATCTGATTGTTCAGAGCTAGCCTTCATTATCACACGATTAGGCAACAACTAAGTTGTGATGAAACAAAACAAGTATCCTTAGTTTTCTAATATTTGGGGGAGGTGTTTTTATGACATTTAGTTACCCCAGACTAAATTTTTCTACCATCTTCCCTGGTGATTCTAGCTTTGCATTCCCTCTTTGTAGAAGACAAGCAGCAGAAGCAGATGGTCATCATAGCAGAGTCTCTTTTGTGCTGGTGTACACAAGACCAGAGTGCTGTACTTCAAATTCACACACACGCACACACACACACACACACACACACACACACACACACACACAAAAAAAAAAATCAAGGCAAAAATTTGTCACTGAAGGGAAAAGAAGATTATTTAGCCATGAGTGGTTTGAGAATGAGCTTAGCTGTCATGGTCATCTTTGTCAACATGACACAGCCTATTATCACCTGAAAGGAAAGCCTTAGTTGAAGAAGTGTCTAACTTAATTTGACTATATGCATGTCTAGGGGATTATCTTGATTGTCAAATGATGTAGGAGGGCTAACCCCACCATGGGTAGCACCATTCCCTGTGCAGGTGTTCCTGGGTTGTATAAAATGTCAGCTGACCATGGATTTGGAAGTGAACTAGCAAGGTTCTCTCTTAAGTTGTTTTAAGTCAGTGTTTTGTCACAACAACTAAATGAAGGATAGAACAGCAGCATTCCCTCTATTGAAAAACCTTTTTCGTCTTGTTTTGGTTTGCGTCCTAAACATCTTAATAATTTTCTAAAGGAAGAGTCAGCTTGCTTTCCGCTGCCTTCTCTTACAACTTCTGTGATATCAATCCACTTACCACTTATTATCTCCCTAATTATGCTGTCTTTGAGTGCCTACTATGGTCTGACTATTTGTTCACTCCTAAAATCATGTTGAATGTTAATACAAGATGTAAAACGTTAAAGGTTTTTGGAGGTGAGGCACGTGAGTGTGATTAACAACAAGCTATAATTTAAGATTGCATTATTAGATTTACTAGAAGAGCATGAAAGACTCAAGTTTGCAAGTTTAAAATGGTCTGCTACGGTACCCTCTTTTACATTTAGGAATCAATGAGAAGGTCTTCATTAAATGCCTACAAGACTCTGACAAATTTCTTGGAGTTATATAATCAGGAGTCAAATAGACCTCTTTTCCTTATCAATCTGTCAAACAGAAAATAGACAATGCTATAAAGTTTTTCCACACGTATTTCTTTTCTATCGAGACTTAGTCCTTTTAACAAAGTTCTGAGATAATGTAGTGAAAAACATGAGAGACTAACTCATCCATCCACCTCAGATGCCCCCAAGCATCTGCATTGTTAATTGTGCTCACTGGACTCATCCTTTATTGGAACCCAAATGAGTCATTTCTCTCCAAATCTCTACATTTTTCTAAGTATATCCAGTCTTGTGAAATGTCTCACTCCATTGTAAAATTCTTTTTACTTTTACTAGTTAGCAGATGTTTGTACCCTGTACCTCAGCTCCAGGATCACTCCTCAATTATTTTGAATGAGACTATCTGATACCTTTCCTTTATCTTCCTATAACTTTTAAATTTCTGCAACTTTACCACATTTATTTTGAAGTAAAAGCCTACTAGGCCCTTTAATAAATAAATAATACATTTTTACTTAGACTCTTAGTTTCAGCAATGGAGTTTAAATTATGTCTAGGTGAATAGTGCTTTATTTTGAACTTCTGAAATTATTCCATATTCACTTTTATATACTAACTTAATAATAAGAATGTTTAATCTGTGCACAAGTACTAAACTGGCTATTATATTTCTATTAAATAAAAATTGAAATTATTGATTCATAATAGATGATAGATGACAAATGATAGAAAAATTAATTACATATATAAGATTATATATATATATATATACATATATATCCACATATAGTTGGGAGAGAGTAGAGAATAATAGATGACAGAAAGATATACATATGAAAGGTGACAGACAGGTAAAGAGATACTTGGTAGCTTACTTTTATTATTCTGGAATTGAGTACTGTCATACTACCTTGAACATATCATGTTCAGGGAAGAACATGCCAGCACGTTGCTCTTTCCTATTTCCACAGCTTGCAGTGTTTCTCTGTTGTAAGACCTGGTGTAGCCAATGCTCAGAGGTGATTGGCTTAAGAGGTCAGAGAGAGAGAAGCTTTTCTTCTTTCTAAACATCATTCCAAGCTCAGCCAGAGAAGCAATGTGGTGAACTGAATGTAAGGATTTTTATTAATATTTTCCAAAGTTACCTGACAATCATTCATTATCACTCAATGATCAAGATGGCATATAGATATTTTAATACAGTATGGCTCTGGCGGTGAAATAATAAAGATGTAGAAGAAGCCCAAGGTACATGAGACACAGAAACCCTCCATAGAGTGATATCAGGGGGGACCATGTTATAGAACAGGACAAAAATATCAATGGTGTTTTTTATTCCAATTATAGAACTTTTAAGGAACTTTATTTAAGCTGTTGTGGAAAACAGTATTCAGATAAACATATTATTCTGCACATAGGGTACAAGTCCAGAATTAAATTAACAGAAACAACTCTATTATTGCTTTGGTACACATTTTCTTCTCTTCTAGCTAGCCATCATTTTTCTTCCTTACACATATGGTACCAGTGAAAGATAATAATGCTATAAAACCTACTTTATAGCACAAAGAGATGACTGTGTGTCTTTGGTCATGTTTTACAGCATGTGTCAGCTAAAGCTATTGTTGCTTTGACTTTATGTTTCATGGGGAACATACTTTAAAATTAATAAATGAGAGTGGTTAGCATAAAGCAGTCTCAGAAAGCCAAGCAAACAAACTTGATAATATTTGAAAAGCAAAATACACTGTGTAAAAAGGCATGGTTTGATTATCTCTGTGAACATAGCTAGTGTGTTTTTGTCTCACGGGTAAGCTTAGGTTAGTGAAATCTTTGCAAGAACTTAATAACCTTCATGAGCACCTCAAGCACTGGGAAATATCATAAAGTCTGAATTGGATTATAAGGCCTACAGTCTGTAACGTTATTACTTACCTTGTAGATAATACCGCTTTTTCACTTCCAGAATAACTCTGCATGCCTATCATTCTTATCCTTGAAATAGTGGAACTCCTCCAGTAATTGAGTACAGTAAGTTTGCTTGAAAATCCCTGACATAATTTAAAGATAATATATATTCCCCAGGAAAATAAGGATCTTGGTAAAAACGACATATTGGACATATTGCTGAAAATCTGGAGTAACTAAGGTGATTTTTCTGAAAACAATGCTTAAATAATAATTAAAAATTACACTTTAAAAACTTGTAAACTAAATTTGCAAGTTTAATTTGTAGATTTGACTGTTCCTTTCATTAGCCATTTAATATGAAATAGTACTCTCTATCTTGGGCTGTGTGGAGCTGATAGTGAGTCACGAAGCGTGGCTGACAGTTTGGTCCACATCTCCCTTGGGAAGGAAGAGATGGAAGTAGGTGTTTTCACTCTGTATTGAAAGAGTAGAGTCCTAATTTTGTCTGTCAATAAACTCTGAATTGACCCCAGATTTCCTTCCCTCTTTAAGCTTTTAGGAGTAACAAGCCAATATGTGATTTGACTTAACACGTACTCCACAAGTAACCCATATCCAACACTGACACCATGCCCAAGAACCCGGTACTAGATAGCACAGGGACCTAGGGGAAACCTAATTTCCAAAGGGAAAAAAAAGTAGTAATAAAATTGCTCCTAGTGACAGTCTGCTATACTCATAGATCACTGCCTTCCTCAGCCACCATCAGACAAGGCTCTACTGGACAGATGGAAACAAACAGAGTGACTCACAGCCAGATATAATACAGAGACTGAGAGACCTTGGAATACTCAGTCCTAAATGGGATGTCTCCATCAAATCCGTCTGCTTACAACTCAGGTAGCCTTGCAGAAAAATATAAATATTATAAGAGCCAGTGTGCTGTGGATATCTCTATGCTGTGAATGTGTTGCTCTGATTGATTGATAAATAAAACACTGATTGGCCAGTAGCCAGGCAGGAAGTATAGTGTAGGCCGGATAAGGAGAGAGAAGAATTCTGGGAAGAGGAAGGCTGAGTCAGGAAATGCTGCCAGCCGCCTCTGTGATAAGAAGTAAGATATAAAGTACTGGTAAGCCACAAACCACGTGGCAACTTATAGATTAATAGAAATGGGTTAATTTAAGATATAAGAACTAGATAGCAAGAAGCCTGCCACAGCCATACAGTTTATAAGTAATATAAGTCTCTGTGTGTTTACTTGGTTCAGAGTGGCTGCGGGCTCCAACTACACTATGAAAACCAGAAGCTTCATTTGATAACAATATATGTCCAGATGAAGCTCTGTCTCTTCCATTATTTGGCAATTCTATTTGCCTTCATATATCTGTATACTTTAGAAAATTATGATGTATTATGTTTCCAAAATAATCCTCAAATAGTCCTTAAATTTAGCTGTCACTCCCAGTATTTCTTTGTTCAACTATCCCCTCCCACTGTCTACATGATCCTCTCTTTCCTATCTCCCTCCATCCACCCATAACTATCTACTCTATTTCTCTTTCCTTACAAAATCTATCTTTTACTCCTAGTTCCTTACTCTCTATGTAACCTCTGTGGTTCTGCAGGTTGTGGCTTGGTTATCATTGACTTAATAGCTAATATCTGTAGCTGAAGTTTTCCTGTGTCCACCCAGTTTCTGCAGCTGCTCAGACCCAAGTAAACATAGAGATTTACATTACTTATAAACTATGGCTATGGCAGGCTTCTTGCTCTCTAGTTCTTATATCTTAAATTAACCCATTTCTATTAATCTGTAAGTTGCCACATGGCTTATGGCTTACCAGTACTTTTACATCTTGCTTCCTCTGTGTCTGGCTGGTGACTCCTGACTCAGTCTTCCTTTTCCCAGTATTCTCCTCTCCGCTTATCCTGCCTATACTCCCTGGATACTGGCCAATCAGTGTTTTATTTATCAACCAAATCAGAGCAACACACATTCACAGCATGCAGAACAATATCCACAGCAAATATCCACAAATAAGTGAAGACATTTCATATTTGTCTTTTTGTATCTGGGATACCTCACTCAGGATGACTTTCTTTTTTTCTAGTTTTATCCATTTACCTAGAATTTCATGGTTTCATATTTTTTAATGCTGAGTAGTACTCTCTTGTGTAAATATACCACATTTTCTTTATCCATTCTGTTGAGGGACATCTAGGTTGTTTCTGATTATTGCATATTATGTGCATATATCATATATATATGCAGCAGTGAACAAGGTCTGTGGCAAGATGAAGTGTCTTTTGTATATATACGCAAGAGTGGTATAGCTAGATCATGAGGGAGACCAATTCTCATCTTCCTGAAGAACTATAACACTGATTTTTATAGTGGCTGTATGAGTTTGAACCCCAAACAGCAATGAATGAGTGTTCTCCTTATTCCATATCCTTGCCAGCATGAACTTTGTCTCTCAGTGAATAGAATCCATCCTTATGAGAGAGGTCCAATGTACTTTGTATCCTCCACCAATAGAATCTATCCCTGTGCTTACCATAAATCCTTCCTCCATAGATATTTGCCTTGAGCTTTGTTTATCAGCCAATAAACTCATTCTTATTGTAAATGCAGCAAGCACTTTGTTACTTTGATAGAGAGTTTCTATGTAGCTATGTGTGAAGCTTTGTTGTGACAATGGTCACATGCAAACTTTTTCTCAAAGTTTTACTGTGCATAAATGTGTAAGAAAAATAAATCCTAAGGTTAAAGTATGGAAGTTTTGAGCAAAGGTAGCGCTGACTCAAGTTTCATCCTTCACCTTGAATGGATCATATTTCTGCAGGCCATAATGCTTGGGATCCCTGGCAGTTCACAGAACATTACATTAAATTATCAAGTTCCCACAAAATTATTTTCCTTTTATTGAAAATATATGCTTTTCTCATATAATATACACTGATTATAGCTTTCTTTCCCTTCCTCTCATTCCAGTTCTTCCCCAGTTCTATTCTCTTTCAGATCCACTCCCTTTCTGTGTCTGATTAGAAAATAACAAGTCTCTAAGCAATAACAACCAAATATAAAATAAAATATAATAAGATAAATAAAAACTATCATATTGAAGTTGAACATGGCAACCCAACAGAAGGAAAAGAGTACCAAGAACAAGTTCAAGAATCAGAGACCCACTCTGTACCACACTCAGGAGTCCCATACAAATGCTAAACTAAAAGCTATAATATATACATAATGGACCTAGTGGCAGACCCATGAAGGCCCTGTTGTTGCTGCTTCAGTCTCTGTGAGTTCACATGAGCCTTGCTTAGTTGATTCAGAGAGCCTTGTTTTCCTGGTGTCCTCCATCCCCTCTGGCTTTTACACTCTTCCTGCCTCCTCTTTCATGGGATTTCCTGAGCTCTGAGGAGAGGAATATGATGGAGATACCCCATTTAGACACTCTCTCCATAAGGTCTGGCTGTAGGTCTCTGCATCTGTTCTCATCTGCTGCTGGAGAAAACTAATCTGATGATGATTGAATATGGCACTGATTTATGAATATAGCAGAATATCATTAGGGGTTATTTTATTGACACTTAATTCTTCTTACCTTCCTTCCTTCCTTCCTTCCTTCCTTCCTTCCTTCCTTCCTTCCTTTTTTTATACTAGTAGTGATTGGTTTTAACCAAGGTCCTTGAGCTACCTAGTCTCTGGTTCTTGGTTACTCAATCAATGTAAGGTGTAGGTTCCATTTCCTGAAGTGGGCCTTAAGTCAAATCAGCTATTGTTGGCTACTCTCACACATTCTGTGCCGCCATTGCCCTATCATATTTGTAGACAGGACAGATTGTAGATCAAAGAATTTGTGTCTGAGTTGGTGTTTATGCTTCTCTTTTGGTAGCCTAAAGAGTACCTTCTTGCAATAAAGACACAAGAACATAGGGGTGTTGGTTCCATGGGGGCAACAGCTGGACTTCTCCATATTGGATGAGTTGCATGAGTGGTGTTCTCAACAATGTCAGTTTGCTAAGAGCATTCCTTTATCTTAGGAACAGCCTGGGTGGTTAAGGAATTTCCCTTGGGACCATTTTGGTCAACAACTCAACTGAATGCAACATAGTTCCTCTACTGGGAGCCTCATTTGGTAATAAGAGGTGGCCATTTGAAACTCCTTATCATCCATTATTTGGAGACCTCATTAGGATCACCTTCATATAGCTTAGGAAGTTTCTACTCTACTAGGGTTCCATATCATCACTCAAATGTCCATCATTTACAACTGTCTTTCCAAGCATTCTTTACCTCTACCCTAATTCTCCTCTCCCTTCTCACCCAGTCCTCCCATCCTCATCCTCACCTGCCCCTGGTCCACTTATAAAATTTATTTTATTTTCCCATCAAATTGAGATCCCTGTGTTCACCCTTTGCCTAAACTGTCTAGGTCTATAGATTATAGCTTGGTTATCATTTACTCAATGACTAATATCTACATATAAGTGAATATATACCATTTTCATCTTTCTAGATCTGTATTACCTCACTCGGGATACTTTTATTCTAGTTCCATCCACTTACCTAAAAATTTCATGATGTCATTTTTTTCTTAGATAACTGAGTAATTCTCTAATGTGTACCACATTTTTTTTAATCCATTCTTCTGTTTAGGGACATCTAGGTCTATTATGAATAGAGCAGCAATGAATGAACATGATCGAGCAAGTGTCCTTGTGGTAGGATGGAGTGTACATTGGATATATGCCCAAGAGTGGTATAGCTGGGTCTTGAGGTAGATCACATTCCAACTTTCTGAGGAAATGCCACATTAATTTCAATAATGGCAGTACAAGTACCTATTACTACCAACAATGGAGGAGTACTTTCCTAATTCTACAACCTCACTAACATGAGCTCTTACTTGTGCCATTGATATTTACCATTTTAAAAGATGTAAGATGGAATCTCAAAGTAATTTTGATTGGCATTTTCATGATGATTAAAGATGTTGAACATTTCTTTAAGTGTGGTGGTGATAGTGATATTTTATTTGTGTACCCTGATAAAGCTTATCTGGAGATCAGAGGAAAAACCAGCCACTATATTAAACGCAGAAGTCAGGCAATGGTAGCACCCGCCTTTAATTCTAGCATTCGGGAGGCAGAGATTCATCTAGATCTCTGTGAATTCAAAGCCGCACTGGGAACAGAGCCAGGTATGGTAACCTTTAATTCCCAGCGCTAGTTAATCATAGAGGTCTGGAGGTCTGTACAACAGATAGGAAGTGATAGAACTGGGCAGAAAGAAGAAGTGATATAGCTGGGTAGAGAGAAGAAGTGAGAAGGCAGAGCACAGAAAGGCATATAGGTATGAGTATACAGGAAGTAGCTCTCTTTGGCTGAGGATTTCCTAGCAGTAAGAACGTGGCTGGCTTCTTTCTGATTCTCTGATCTCTTGGTTTTCACCCCAATATCTGGCTCTGGGTTTTTTTTTAATTAATAAGACAGTTTAGCAATTCATCTTACATTAAGTGTTTCTCAGCCGTTTGTGTTTCCCCTATTGAGAATTCTCTGTTTAGGGCTGACTACAGTTTAATTGGATTATTTGGTGTTTTGATATCTAGTTTCCTGAGTTCTTTATATATTTTGGATATTATTCCTCTATAGTATATGGAGATGGTAAAAACATTTTCCCATTCTGTAGGCTCCTATTTTGTCCTGTTGATGGTGTCCTTTGCCTTACAGATACTTTTCAGTTCCATGAGGTCCCATTTATTAATTGTTGATCTTAGTGCTGAATGATTGCTGTCTTATTCAAAAAGTCTACTCCTGTCCAATGAATTCAAGGCTATTCCCTAATTTCTCTTCTAGCAGTTTCAGTGTATTTTGTTTTAAGTTGATGTATTTGATTCAAACTTAAGTTTTTTGCAGGGTAATAAGTATGGATCTATTTGCCTTCTTTTACTTGCAGAAATCCAGTTTGAGCAGCAAAATTAGTTGAAGATGCTCCTTTTTTTCCAGTGTGTATTTCTGGACTCTTTATCAAAATCAAGTGTCTATAGGTCTGTGGATTTATGGCTGGGTCTTTGATTTGATTCCATTGATCAATGTGTCTGTTTTTAATGCCAAAACCATATGGTTTTTATTACTCTAGCTCTGTAGTGCAACTTGAAATCAGAAATAGTGAGACTTCCAACAGTTCTCTTATTGTTCAGAGTTGTTTTAGCTATCTTGGGTCTTTTTTGTTCTCCCAAATGAAGTTGGGAACTGTTATTTTTTTCTAGATCTATGAAGAATTATGTTGGAATGTCGATGAGGATTGTACTGAATCTGCAGATTGCTTTCAGTAGGATGATCATTTTTACTGCATTAATCCTACTGACCCATGAGCATGGGAGCTCTTTCCATCATCTGATATTTTCTTCAATTTCTTTCTTCAAAAACTTGAAGTTTTTATCATACAAGTCTTTCACTTTCTTGGTTACATCCAGATATTTTATATTATTTGAGTCTATTGTGAAAGGTGATTTTTTTCCCATAATTTCTTTTTCAGTATGTTTGTAATCTGTATATATGAGGTCTACTGATTTTTGTGAGTTAATTTTGTATCCAGCTAATTTGCTGAATGTGTTTATTAGCAGGTAGAATTTCCTGTAGGGCTTTTTTGATACTATCATATCATCTTCAAATATAGATATTTTGACTGTTTACCTTTCTATAAGTATCCTCTTGATCTCCTTTAGTTGTATCTTTACTCCAGCTAAGATTCAAGTACTATATTGAATTGGTATTCAGAGAGTAGACAACCTTGTCTTATACCTGATTTAAGTGTAAATGATTGAGATCTACCCCATTTAAATTGATGTTGGTTGTGGGCTTTCTGTAAAGTGCTTCTGTTACAATGAGATATGTGCTTCTCAGGTCTCTACAGG
The DNA here is from genome assembly GCF_949786415.1 of Peromyscus eremicus. Lineage (NCBI taxonomy): Eukaryota > Metazoa > Chordata > Mammalia > Rodentia > Cricetidae > Peromyscus > Peromyscus eremicus. Next base: position 16,476,377 of record NC_081426.1, on the reverse strand, counting down.
ACTTTGATAATAAAGTGGTCTTGGTTTTTGTCACGGGCCTTTTCTGCATTTAATGGGATGATTATGTGATTTTTGTATCTCTGTTTATATGGTGGGTTACATTTATTGATTTACTTCTTTTGGACCATCCCTGTATCACTAGCATATGGTCACAGTGGATGATCTTTTTCAATGTGTTCTTGGTTTTGGTTTGCAAGTATTTTAATGAGAATTTTTGCATCTAAGTTTTTAATGGAAAATTGTCTGTAATTCTCTTTGTTTGGTCTTTATATGGTTTGCATATCTTGTTATTGGTGGTGTCATAAAATGAATTCAGCAATGTCCCTTTTGTTTCATTTTGTGGAATAATTTGAGGAATGTTGGCATTAATTCTTCTTTGAATATCTGGTAGAATTCTGTGCTAAAACCATTTGGCTCTGAGCCTTTTTTTGGTTGGGAGACTTTTAATGACTACTTCAATTTCACTAGAGTTTATAGATCTGTTTACAGTATTTATCTGATATTTATTTAACTTTGGTAAGTGTTGGTATTAAGAAAATTAGGCATCATTCTTAGATTTTCCAATTTGGTGGACTGTAGTCTTTTTAATGTATGTCCATATGATTCTCTAGATTTCCTCCATGTCTGTTTTTGTGTGCCCCTTTCCATTTCTAATTTTATTAATTTGGAAATTCCCTCTCCAAATTTTAGTTAACCTAGATAAGGTTTTGTCAATCTTATTGATTTCCTCAAAGAACCCACTCTTTGATTCATTGATTCTTTTTATTGTATCTATAGTATTAATTTCAGACTTGAGTTTGATTTGCATGTAATTTCTTCTTTTTGTCCTAGAGTTTCCAAGCATGCGTTTAGTTGCTAGTATGAGATCTCTCCAATTTCATTTATAAAAATACTTCATGCTATGAACTTGCCTCATAGAACCACTTTCATTGTGTAACGTAAGTATGCTATGCATTAGTTTTTATTTAATTCTAAAAAGTCTTTAATTTACATTTCATCCCGTTTTCCATTCAGTAGAGAGTTGGATAGCTTCTGTGAGTTTTTAAGTTTTCTGCTTTTTCTAATGTTTATATCCAGCTTTAATTCATTATCATCAGATACTTGAATTTTCTTGTGTCTTTTGAGATTGGCTTTGTGTCCAACTATGTGGTTAATTTTGGAGAAAGTTCCATGGGGTTCTGAGAAAAAGTTACATTCTTTTGTGTTTAGGTAAAATGTTCTATAAATATCTATTAGGTCCATTTTGCTCATAATTTCAGTTAGCTCCAGCATTTATCCTTAGATTATTGTTTGGATTACCTATCTATTGTCAAGAGTGGAGTATTGAAGTCTCTCACTGTCAATGTGTGGTGGTCAATACATATGTAAGCTGTAGTAATATTTCCTTTATGAACTTGGGTGTTCTTGAGTTTGGTTCTTGATGGTAGCAATTACAGTGTCTTCTTGGTGGATTTTTTCTTCGATATGTATGTAGTGTCCTTCTCTACCTCTTCTGTCTAGTTATGGTTTGAAGTCTCTTTTTAAGTCATTAAAATGGCTACACTAGCTTTCTTCTTAGGGCCATTTTAATGGAATAAGTTTTTCAATTCTTTTACCCTGATATTAAGGTATGTTTCTTGTGTACAACAAAAGGAAGGATCATGTTTTATATCCATTCTGTTGGTCTATGTATTTTTATTGAGCAAGTGATACCATTGATGTTGAGAGATAATCCCTATTTGTTGATTCCTGTGATTTTGCTGTGTTGTGCAAGTGTGTGTGTGTGTGTGTGTGTGTGTGTGTGTGTGTGTGTGTCTGTGTGTGTGCCTATTTGCCCTCTTTTGATTTGTTAGTCCAAGATGATTCATTTCTTGTGTGTTCTTGAATTTATTACATTTATTTCCCATGCTTTCTTCCTGTGGTTGATGTCTTTAGGTTGTAGTTTTCTTTGTAATATCTTCTGTATGACTGGATTTATAGACAGTTATTGCTTGTTTGTTTTTATCATGAAATATCTTCTTTTCTCAACCTATTATGCTTGTTAGTTTTGCTGGATATAGTAGTCTGGGATCGCATCAGTGGTCTTAGAGTGTAGAACACTTGCCCAGGACCTTCTGGCATCTGAGTCTCCATTGAGAAGTCAAGTATTATTCTAATAGGTCTGACTGTATATGTTACTTGGTCTTCTTCTGTTGTGATTTTTAATATTTTTTATGTTTAGTGTTTTGATTATTATTTTTTGAGGGGCCTTTCTTTTCTTGTCCAATCTACTTGGTGTTCTGTACACATTTTTACTCTGATAGGCATCTCCTTCTTTAAGTTAGGAAATTTTCTTCTGTGATTTTGTTAAAAATATTTTCTGAGATTGCCTGGATTTATTTATTTACTTTATCTATCTATCTATCTATCTATCTATCTATCTATCTATCTATCTATTTATTTATTATTGTTACTACTACTACTACTATTTACTTTTAACATTTTCTTTTTTTGTATTTATTTATTTTTAATTTTTATATCCTGACCATAATTTTCTTTCCCTCTTCTGCTCCTGTTCTCTCCCTCCACATTCACTCCTTCTCCTCTGTTTCTCTTCAGAAAAGGGCAGGCATCCCAAGGATATTTGCTGTGGGATGGTCTGTATGTCAAGTGTGTTGCTGATTGGTCAGTAAATAAATCACTGATTGGCCATTGGCTAGGCAGGAAGTATAGGCGGGACAAGGAAAAGAATTCTGGGAAGTGGAAGGCTGAGAGAGAGACACTGCCAGCCGCCATCAGGACAAGGAAGATGTAAGGTACCAGTAAGCCATGAGCCATGTGGCAAAGTAAAGATTAATAGAAATGGGCTAAATATAAGAGTAAGAGCTAGACAATAACAGGCCTGAGCTAATGGCCAAGCAGTTTAAATAATGTAAGAGTCTGTGTGTTTATTTTATAAGTGGGCTCTGGGACTGGCGGGACTTGGTGGCGGGAGCTGGAGAGAAATTCTCCAGCTACAGATATTAGCAAGCAATGGTATATCAAGTTACAGAGAGACTAGGCACCTCCTCTCCTTTTAAGGCTGGAGAAGGCAACCAGGTAGGAGGAAAGGGTTCCAAAAGTAGACAACAGAGTGAGAGACATTCCCTGCTCCCACTGTTAGGAGTCTCACATGAAGACCAAAGTACACAATTGTAACATATATGCAGAGGGCCTAGGTCAGTCCCATGCAGGCTCCATGGTTGTTGTGTCAGTCTATGAGACCGTATGAGCCTAGGTAAGTTGATTCTGTCATTTTTCTTGTGGTGCCCTGACCCATCTGGCTCCTAAAATCCTTCCTCCCCTCTTTCCCTGGATCCCCTGTGGTGATATTTTGTATATGCTCTAACAAACGAAGCTTGTCTGAAGATCAGAAGGCAGTGCTAGCCACCAATTTAGCCACAGAGGCGAGGCAGTGGTAGCACACACCTTTAATCCTAGAACTCAGGAGATAGAGGCAGACAGATCTCTGTGAGTGCAAGACTACCCTGGACTACATGAGATTAATCCAGTCTAAAAGAGAAGGAGAGCCAGGCAGTGATGGCTCATACCTTTAATCCCAGTACTTGGTAGTCATACACCTTTAATTCCAGCACTAGGAAGGTTGAGAAAGAAAATGATATGGCTGGGCAGAGAAAGGCATATAAGGCAGGTGGAGACAGGGCAGATAGTCTGAAGATTTGTGGAGAAAGGATCTTCCCCTTTTGGCTGAGGAGTTTGTGAGGTGAGAAGTGTCTGTGGCTTGTTTCCTCTGATCTTTCAGCTTTTACCCTAATATCTGGCTCTGGGTTTTTATTATAAGATCAATTAGGATTCATGCAACAAACAGTTCCCCATCTCTGCCTAATGTTTGGCTGTGGGTTTCTGAATCTGTTTACATCAGTTGGTGGGTGAAGCCTCTCCGACCTAAGTATCTATCTTTTCTAATGTGTCTTCAATGCCTGAGATTCTCTTATACCTTTTGTATTCTACTGGTAAGACCTACCTCTGAGGTTCCTGTTCAAGTTCCTAATTTTTCTCATTTCCAGATTTCCCTTGGTTTGGGATTTTGTATTGATTTTATTTCCACTTTTAGACCTTGGACTGTTTTATTAATTTTCTTCAATGGTTTGCCTGTGTTTTCAGAGATTTCTTTAAGGGACTTATTGATTTCCTTTTTAAGGACCACTATCATGTTCATGAATGCTATTTTTAGGTCTTTTTCTTGTACTTCAACTATGTTGCTATACTCAGGGCCTGCTGTAGTATGGTTTTGTTTGGCTCTAATGGAGATGTACCGTCAGGGCTGTTATTGTGATTTTACCCTGGCCTCTAGGCACATGGGTTTGGGAAGACTGCAATTTTAGATGTTAATATCTGGTCTTGTCTTTGTTGGGTGGTTGTTTTATTCCTTGGTTTCTGTTGCCCTCTCTGTCTCTTCAGAGAGAACAGTAGCTATGTGTTTACTATTCAGAAATTCTTCTGGAGTCCTGATCAGTGTGGCCACTGAGGTTTCAGGTAAAATGTATTTCTTTGTATTGGGAGCTGATGCTTAGTAATGGGAATAGGTTTAGTGGGGACTGAGGGAGTCTGCGAGAGGGATGGAATCAGGGTTCCACCAGGATTTGTTTATTCCCCTTTAATGATGGCAGAGACTGCTGAGTGGCCACAGCTGATGACCACAGCTAGCCCCACAGCTCAGGATAAGAGTAAGGCTTTGGAGGGGCCCCTGGTAGTAGGATCAGGATCCATCCCTGGTGCATGAGCTGGCTTTTTGGAGCCCATTACTTATGGTGAGACACCTTGCACAGCCTTGATACAGGGGGAAAGGCTTGGTCCTGCCTCAATTGAATATACCAGGCTCTGCTAACTCCCCATGGGAGGCCTTACCTTTTTGGAGGAGGGAAAGGGGGGTGGGTTGTGGGTGAAGGCTGGGGTGGAAGAGAGAGAGATCTGTGATTGGTATGAAAAATGAATTAAAAATTTTCTTATTAAAAATGATTTATGAAGAAATGCAAGTATATAATGGCTGTATCGGGCTAAGCTATGTTGCTTAGGATTCTTAAATCTGCTAATGAGCCTTTGTTTTGTCTCAGACAAAAATCACCCACATAGATTTAATTTGACCAGAGAGAACACTGGACTTGGAATTTGAAAATTAATGTATTTATTTTCCTTTAGATATTTTGTGATGAAATGTGCCCTCCACTTCTATTAAAAATAAATAAACAGGAAGACCTGCCCAACTTGGCCCCAGGTTCTGGCCACTGGGCAGGTTCCCTTCTAGCCCCACCGGGAAGGATCCCCTTCTCCAAGACCCCTGGCAGACCCTGCAGTCTCCACGCCCTGCCCCCATGCCCATCTGCCCAAGCCCTAAGCCTCTTCCTGAGACTTAGAGGAGCCCTAAGCCTCTTCCTGAGACTTAGAGGCTGGCCCCTAGCTCCTATCTTGCCCCAGATTTCCCTTCTGGAGCAGAGAGAGAGAGAGAGAGAGAGACAGAGAGAGAGAGAGAGAGAGAAGAGCTCCCATCCTGCCCCGGACTTCTAATTTGGACAAGAGAGCTCCCATCTGGACAAGAGAGAGAGACTTCCTGAATCTGTCAGCTCTGTCTGAACCAAGTGTGCGGATAAGGCCAAGAACGAACCACAAGGAGATGGGCAGACATCAAGGCAGAAACACATACAACAAAATGAATAGCAATACAGCATCACCAGGCCCTAGCCTTCCTCCAACACCTAGACCTGAACATCAGAAATTGGAAGAAGCAGAAGAAAATAGCCTTATGAATGACATCATGAAGAAGCTAGAGGCTTGTGTAGAGGAAAAGACAAAAAAATTTGAAGAACGCTGTAAACAACTAGAGGAAAGGGCAAACAAATTAGAAGAAATCAATAAAGACCTTGGAGAGAACAATAAAGTACTGAAAGAAAATCAAGAAAAATCAATGAAACAAATGAAGGAAACAGTCCAAGACCTGAAAAGGGAAATAGAAAAAATGAAGAAGACACAAACAGAGGGAATGCTGGAAATAGAAAATCTGAGAAAACGATTAGGAACTTCAGATGCAAGCATAATCAACAGAATGCAAGAGATGGAAGAGAGGATCTCTAGCGTTGAAGAGGCAGTAGAAGAAATAGATTCATCAGTCAAAGAAAACACTAAAGTCAACGAAGTCATGAACCAAAATGTCCAAGAAATTTGGGACACCATGAAAAGACCAAACCTACGAATAATAGGGGTAGAAGAAGGAGAAGAATACCAACTCAAGGGCACAGAAAATATATTCAACAAGATCATAGAAGAAAACTTTCCCAACTTAAAGAAGGAAATGCCTATGAAGATACAAGAAGCCTATAGAACACCAAACAGACTAGACCCCAAAAAAGTCTCCTCGCCACATAATAATTAAACAATTAAACGTACAGAATAAAGAAAGAATATTAAGAGCAGCAAAGGAAAAAGGCCAAGTGACATATAAAGGCAAACCTATCAGAATAACACCCGATTTCTCAATGGAGACTTTGAAAGCCAGAAGGACCTGGACAGATGTAATGCAGACACTAAGAGACCATGGATGTCAGCCTAGACTAATATACCCAGCAAAACTTTCAATCATCATAGATGGAGTGAACAAGACATTCCATGACAAAGCCAGATTTAAACAATATTTATCCACGAACCCAGCCCTACAGAAAGCACTAGAAGGAAAATTCCAACCTAAGGAAGTCAGATACACCCTTGAAAACACAGGCAATAGATAAAGCCACAGCAGTAAACCCCAACGAAGAGAAGTACACACACATCACCACCAAAAAATAACAGGAATGAACAATCACTGGACATTAATATCCCTCAATATCAATGGACTTAATTCACCTATAAAAAGACATAGGCTTACAGAATGGATACGAAAGCAGGACCCATCTTTCTGCTGCATACAAGAAACACATCTCAAATTCAAAGATAGACACTACCTAAAAATAAAAGGCTGGGAAAAGACTTTCCAATCAAACGGTCTTAAGAAACAAGTGGGTGTAGCCATCCTGATATCCAGCAAAATAGACTTCAAACTAAAATCAATCAAAAGAGATCAAGAAGGGCATTAAATACTCATAACAGGAAAGATCCACCAAGATGAAGTCTCAATTCTGAACATTTATGCCCCAAACACAAGGGCACCCACATATGTAAAAGAAACATTACTAAAGCTTAAATCACATATAAAACCCCACACATTAATAGTGGGAGACCTCAACACCCCACTTTCACCACTGGACAGATCTCCCAAATTGAAACTTAACAGAGAAATAAAGGACTTAACTGATGTCATGACTCAAATGGACTTAATTGGCATCTACAGAACATTCCATCCTAACAAAAAAGAATATACCTTCTTCTCAACACTCCATGGAATCTTCTCTAAAATCGACCACATACTTGGCCACAAAACAAATCTAAACAGATACAAAACAATTGGAATAACCTCCTGTATTCTATCAGACCACCATGGTCTAAAGTTGGATTTCAACAACAACAAAAACTACAGAAAACCTACAATCTCATGGAAAATGAATAATACCCGACTGAATCACCAATGGGTTAAGGAAAAAATAAAGAAACAAATTAAAGACTTCCTAGAGATCCACGAAAATGAAGACACCACATATCCAAACCTATGGGACACTATGAAATCAGTACTAAGAGGGAAATTCATAGCACTAAATGCCCACATAAATAAGCTGGAGAAATCTCACACTAGGGACTTAACAGCATACCTGAAAGTTCTAGAACAAGAAGAAGCAAAGTCTCCCAGGAAAAATAGATGCCAGGAAATTATCAAAGTGAGAGCTGATATCAATAAAATAGAAACAAAGAGAACAATACAAAAAATTAATGAAACAAAGAGTTGGTTCTTTGAGAAAATCAACAAGATAGACAAACCCTTATCCAAACTAACCAAAAGACAGAGAGAGAGCATCCAAATCAACAAAATCAGAAATGAAAAGGGGGACATAACAACAGACATTGAGGAAATCCAGAGAATCATCAGGTCATACTTTAAAAACCTCTATTCCACAAAACTGGAAAACCTAAAAGAAATGGATAATTTTCTGGATAGGTACCACATACCTAAATTAAATCAAGACCAGATAAACTATTTAAATAGTCCAATAACCCCTAATGAAATAGAAACAATCATTAAAAGTCTCCCAACCAAAAAAAGCCCAGGACCAGATGGTTTCAGTGCAGAATTCTACCAGATCTTCAAAGAAGAGTTAATACCAATACTCTCTAAATTGTTCCACACAATAGAAACAGAAGGAACATTACCAAACTCCTTCTATGAGGCTACAATTACCCTGATTCCTAAACCAAACAAGGATACAACAAAGAAAGAGAACTACAGACCGATCTCCCTCATGAACATTTTGCAAAAATACTCAATAAAATACTGGCAAACAGACTCCAAGAATACATCAAAACAATTGTCCACCATGATCAAGTAGTATTCATTCCAGGGATGCAAGGATGGTTCAACATACGATAGTCTGTCAATGTTATACACCATATAAACAAACTCAAAGAAAAAAACCACATGATCATCTCACTAGATGCTGAAAAGGCATTTGACAAAATCCAACACCCCTTCATGATAAAGGTCTTGGAGCGATCAGGAATACAGGGAAAATACCTAAACATAATAAAGGCAATTTACAGCAAGCCAACAGCCAACATCAAATTAAATGGAGAGAAACTCAAAGCAATTCCACTAAAATCAGGAACGAGGCAAGGCTGTCCACTCTCCCCATACTTATTCAATATAGTACTTGAAGTTCTAGACAGAGCAATAAGACAACATAAGGAGATTAAGGGGATACAAATTGGAAAGGAAGAAGTCAAGCTTTCCCTATTTGCAGATGACATGATAGTATACTTGAGCAACCCCAAAGATTCCACCAAGGAACTGATACAGCTTATAAACACCTTCAGCAACATAGCAGGATACAAGATCAACTCAAAAAAATCAGTAGCCCTCCTATATACAATGGACAAAGAAGCGGAGAAGGAAATCAGAGATACATCACACTTTACAATAGCCACAAATGACATAAAATACCTTGGGGTAACACTAACCAAGCAAGTGAAGGACCTATATGACAAGAACTTTAAGTCCCTGAAAAAAGAAATTGAAGAAGATGTCAGAAAATGGAAAGATCTCCCATGCTCATGGATAGGCAGGACTAACATAGTAAAAATGGCAATCTTACCAGAAGTGATCTACAGATTCAATGCAATCCCCATCAAAATCCCAACACAATTCTTCGCAGACCTGGAAAGAACAATACTCAACTTCATATGGAAAAACAAAAAACCCAGGATAGCCAAAAGAATCCTGTACAATAACACAACTTCTGGAGGCATCACGATCCCTCACTTCAAGCTGTACTATAGAGCTACAGTAATAAAAACAGCTGGGTACTGGCATAAAAACCGACATGCGGACCAATGGAATCAAATTGAAGACCCTGACATTAATCCACACACCTATGAACAAATAATTTTTGACAAAGAAGCCAAAAGTGCACAATGGAAAAAAGAAAGCATCTTCAACAAATGGTGCTGGCAAAACTGGATATCAACATGTAGAAGGCTGCAAATAGATCCATATCTATCACCGTGCACAAAACTTAAGTCCAAGTGGATCAAGGACCTCAACATAAATCCAGCTACTCTGAACCTGTTAGAAGAGAAAGTAGGAAGTAGTCTTGAACGCATTGGCATAGGAGACCACTTTCTAAATAGAACACCAGTAGCACAGACACTGAGAGAAACAATCAATCAATGGGACCTCTTGAAACTGAGAAGCTTTTGTAGGGCAAAGGATACGGTCAACAAGGCAAAGCGACAGCCTACAGAATGGGAAAAGATCTTCATCAACCCCACATCTGACAGAGGACTGATATCCAGAATATATAAGGAACTCAAGAAATTAGACACCAAAATGCCCAACAGTCCAATTAAGAAATGGGCTATAGAACTAAACAGAGAATTCTCAACAGAGGAAACTCAAATGGCTGAAAGACATTTAAGGAATTGCTCAACATCCCTAATCATCAGGGAAATGCAAATCAAAACAGCTCTGAGATACCACCTTACGCCTGTCAGAATGGCTAAGATCAAAAACATTGAAGACACCTTATGTTGGAGAGGATGTGGAGCTAGGGGAACTCTCCTCCACTGCTAGTGGTAATGCAAGCTTGTACAACCACTTTGGAAATCAATATGGCGCTTTCTTAGAAAATTGGGAATCCATCTCCCCCAAGATCCAGCTATACCACTCTTGGTCATATACCCAAGGAATGCCCAACCACACCACAAGAGCACTTGTTCAGCTATATTCATATCAGCATTGTTTGTAATAGCCAGAACATGGAAACAACCTAGATGCCCTTCAACTGAAGAATGGATAAACAAAATGTGGTACATATACACAATGGAATACTACTCAGCAGAGAAAAACAATGACATCATGAGGTTTGCAGACAAATGGATGGATCTAGAAAAAAATCATCCTGAGTGAGGTAACCCAGACTCAGAAAGACAAACATGGTATGTACTCACTCATAGCAGGATACTAGATGTGGAACAAGGATGACTGGACTGCTACTCACATCACCAGGGAGGCTACCTGGAAAACAGGACCCCAAGAAAGACACGGGGATCACCCAATGACAGAGAAATGGAATGAGATCTACATGAACAGCCTGGACATGAGTGGGGGTATTGAAGGGCAAGGGTCGAGGGAAAGAGAGCTTGGGGGAGCAGGAGATCCCAGCTGGATCAACAACCGAGAGGGAGAACAAGGAATAGGAGACCATGGTAAATGAAGACCACATGAGAATAGGAAGAAGCAAAGTGCTAGAGAGGCCCACAGAAATCCACAAAGATACCCCCACAACAGACTGCTGGCAATGGTCGAGAGACAGCCCGAACTGACCTACTCTGGTGATGGGATGGCCAAACACCCTAATTGTCGTGCTAGAAACCTCATCCAACTACTGAGGGATCTGGATGCAGAGATCCATGACTAGGTCCCGGGTGGATCTCTGGGAGTCCAATTAACGAGAATGAGGAGGGTTTATATGAGCGAGAATTGTTGAGACCAAAGTTGGATAAAGCACAGAGACAAATAGCCAAACGAACGGAAACACATGAAATATGAACCAATGGCTGAGGGGTCACCAACTGGATCAGGCCCTCTGAGTGGGTGAGACAGTTGATTGGCCTGATCTGTTTAGGAGGCATCCAGGCAGTGGGACCAGGTCCTGTGCTCATTGCATGAGTCGGCTGTTTGAAACCTGGGGCCTATGCAGGGTCGCTTGGCTCGGCCTGGGAGGAGGGGACTGGACCTACCTGGAATGAGTCTACCAGGTTGATCTCAGTCTGCAGGGAAGGCTTCGCCCTGGAGGAGATGGGAATTGGGGGGGGGGGCTGGGGGGAAAGTGAGGGGGGCCGGGAGGGGGGAGAACAAGGGAATCCGTGGCTGATATGTAGAACTGAATTGTATTGCAAAATAAAAATTAAAAAAAAAGAAAAAGAAATAAATAAACAAAACCAAAAAATTAGGTTTTGGACTACAATTGGCAGAAATGGTCTGTGAGTTCCTAGGAAATGCCAGCTTATGTAGGGTTTGGATAAAGTAGTGAATGGGGAGAGAAGTTTGGAGAGGGAAGATCTGTGAGATTCAGTAGAGATGGGTGCAAAGAGGAAGTGGAAGCCCCAGCAGGTGGTCTGCCACAGAGATGGGTATGAGACCTGGCGATTAGATTTGGAGAGGCGAGAGAGATGAAGATCTGCAGTTTGTCTACTTGCTTCCCTGGTGGGTTCTCAGGGAGCATCTCCTAGAGTTGGGATGTGGGATAAATCCATGAGTCAGGAGGGACTTTGGAGGGAAGATCTTTGTGGTCCACTGGAGAAGAGGGTAGGGGAGGAGAGAAGATGCAGCAGATGGTCTGCTACAGAGCTTGGGATAAGGCTGGGGGGCTGGATTTGGAGATGGCTGACAGGTGAAGGTAAAATGTTAGCCTATCCTTTTCTTTAGTTAGACTGGCTGCCTGTGGATTTCCAGAATCAGTTGCCTGTGGATTTCCAGAATCAGTTGTTGTTGTTTTTGTTGTTTTTAAATTGTGTTGTTCGATGAGAGATGAGATTTTTCTGTAAGTCATTCTGCTAGAAAGCAATGTGATTATCATTTACATTAGAGATATCTGTACATGACCATAGAAATTTGAAATCTGTCACTCAGAAATTACTTCTATCCTTTTTTCCTACAAATAAAGTAGGTATGACAGAGATGTGAGAGAATAAGAAAGAAACTGAAAATGAGCCTGTGAGAAAAGGTATGATCTGATTCCTGTAATTTAGGAAGACAGCTTTCAATCATTTTAGAAAGTAAAGCAATGCAGTTGTGCTACTGCTTATGGGGAGTCCACTAGAAATGATTAGTGGAACACAGTTGATAGCCAGTTGAAAGTCTTTATTCCAGTCTGAGGGGACTACACTTAGGCATTTAGGTCCTAAGTATAGCACTGAGTGTCCAAAACAAGTGTTTTTGAAGGCAGAAACCATGTGCCAACATCTCACTTGGCAGCTACAGGGTGGCTTCATGTAAGCAAGCAATTTATCAGGAGCTAAGATAAGCAGTTATCTAGAAGAGGAGGTTTGCACAAGCAGGCAATTTAGCAGAAGTTAAGATAAGTTGACCTTGGGTTCCTAGAATACACTTGGGTAATTTCCATGGTATTCTCCATCAAGGAGATCAAATTCTAGTTAAATCTGAAATGGCCTCGGCAAGAATACAAGATGGAGGAACCTCTCCAGTGTCTTGTACTGTTACACTACTTTGTCAAAAAATAAGTTTCCTTCAAAGGGGAACCTGAGGGTCCAGCTTCAAAGATCCCTTTAATTAAATAGTAATTTAGAGAAGAACGCATTTGTTTGAGAAAGCCTAGTGACAGAGATGAAGTACATATAATTAATAGGAGGTTGTATTCACATTCTTACACACTCAGAACTCAAGTACAGATTGGGAACCAGGAATGAGATTTATCAAGATTGCTAAGAAAGAAGGATGGAGCTTTATACACAAGCTCCATATAAGGTGAGTGAGGACAGCTATGTGGACAGATAAGTGGGGCCCACCAAGAGGAAATCAGGCCTTCAGGTAAAATGAATTCAGTTCCAGAGAGATGGATAAATTGCTATTGATAACAGTCAAAGGGCCATGAAAGTTCACCTAAGGAAAATATATTGATTTAAAATGAGGATGATCAATTACACGGCTTATTTTATTTTGAGAAAAGGTCTCACTGTATAGCCTTATCTTGCCTGAAACTCACTATTTAAACCAGGCTGGCCTTGAACTCAAGGAGATTCCCCTACCTCTCCTTCCAAGAGCTATGATTAATGGTGTGTACCATTGCTCTTGGTAATGATTTTTCTTAGAAAATGGCTTATTCTATTCATTATTGAAAGTCGTTGTTTTGACTGTCTTTTTTTTTTTTTTTTTTTTTTTTGGTTTTTCGAGACAGGGTTTCTCTGTGTAGCTTTGTGCCTTTCCTGGGACTCACTTGGTAGCCCAGGCTGGCCTCGAACTCACAGAGATCCGCCTGGCTCTGCCTCCCGAGTGCTGGGATTAAAGGCGTGCACCACCACCGCCCGGCTTGACTGTCATTTTTTATCAGCATGAATGGAATGAATTCTAAGTATCTTTCTCCTCTACACAAACACATTGGGCACAGAAACAGTGCAATATTTGCTTCATGACTTTTTCATATTTATCTTAAAAATGTACATTAAACTTCTATTCATTTTCCCCATGGTTAGTGTATGAATTTGTTGTATACCATGTCTCCTGTGAGTGCTGGGCAGTCACTTTACTTCAGCTATTCAGAAAAGATTCCTAGTGGTAGCTCATTCCAGTTTTTATTTACTGTACATTATTTTCACTGATGCAGTCAAGTGTGTTTTTGTAGGGTTTCCTGACCATACAGAAATGCTATTTTTCTGACTTGCCAGGCTTTCTCCTGCCTTTTTAAACTGTCCAACATTTCCTGTGAGAACAGTAAGAGGGAGTTAAACATCTGGATATGAACATTCTGGCTGCCACGAGAGTGAAAGGTACTTTTCAGTCATTTACATTTCTGATTTTTATTCAAACATTAAAAAAGAAACTTAAATTATATGAGACTCGAATTTTCTATCCTTTTTGATATTTTTAAGTCATGCTTGATTATTTTATACATGATAACATTATATCTACATGAACTTCCCCACTCAAACTCCCCTCACTCACTCCTAACATGTCCTCCCAAGTTCATGCGTCATCGTCTTCATTGCTGTCTTCTTTATTTTTGTTGTTGCTATATTTATTATTATTATTCCTCCTCCTCTTCCCCCTTTTCATCTTGTTCTACCTCACTAAGTCCAATTAGTACTTCCTATAAACTCATCAGTGTGGACCAATCCTTCAGTGCATGGTAAGTCTACACTGGCTTCATCCCCTGACAAAAAAAAAATATTCTTCCTCTCTCTAGCATCTATCCATTAACTATAGCTACCATTTAGGCCCTACAAACTCTGAAGCCATTGTTTTTTGTTTTGTTTTGTTTTACCAAGTTTACAGTACCAGCCATGAATTACTTCCTGTTGATCATGCTTCAGATGTAACCAAAAAGTACATAGTTGCCCCCACACAAATCAGCATTGTACCAGTGGCTGCTTCTTGCCTAACAGGTAGGTGTTATAGCTTCTAAGGTACAGCTGTGATTATGACACAGCAGCCTGCATAATACCTTCCAGCACTATAAAGGCTAGGTATTAGGGAAGACCTTTTTCAGTCAGTTCCACATATATTTTGCTCTATCGTGTAATACTTGTGAGTGGTAACTTTAGCAATAAGTAATTAACATCTAGTTACAGTAGTCAAGCAAGAACAATAGAATGGCCTGTGTTGTTTCAGAGACTCTGGGCTCTCTTGACCAGTGAGTTGTAATGAAATATCTTATGACTGGCATTAGGATTTTTTGCTTAATAACCCATGTTTTCTAGGGCAAGTATTGTATACCCATACAGGTTATATCTGGTCAAACCCTCTGCCCAGGCCCTCTTTAGGTAAAAAGTAATAATTTACAAAGTAATGGGTTTCTATAAAGTTGTTTGTTTTTGTTTGTTTGTTTTTTTTTTTTTTTTTTTTTTTTTTTTTGCTTGTTCATTTGTTCCAGATATCCATTGTTTTGGTTAATCTGCCCCACCTTGTCTCTTTCCCGTGTGTTTACCCACATCCTCACGTAACTTCCAGCATTATCTTAACTACTTTTCATATTAAATGCCTTCTGTTATCCTTTATTACATCTATTCTGTTATCTGTTTCCCCAACAAGACCTCTTCCCTTCCTCCTCCCTGAGGCCTCTTCTCGCTATTTTGGCTTTTAATCTCATGTAATGTAATTTTTTTGTTGTTTTGTTTTTTTGTTTTTCAAGACAGGGTTTCTCTGTGTAACAGCCCTAATTGTCCTGGAACTCGCTTTGTAGACCAGGCTGGCCTTGAATTCACAGAGTCTGTTTGTCTCTGCCTCCTGAGTGCTGGGATCAAAGGCATGTGCAACCACACCTGGCTGAAGAGATGGCTCAGCCACTAAAGGCTAGGCTCACAACCCAAATTGTAATTTTTAAGTTTAACTTTCTTCCTGCTCTATTATGGTTTATTTTAGGGTATATACAAGTTTCCAAGAATTTCAGATAACTCTTCCTTGTTACAGGTCAACATTGACATTTGGGGCTAGGTTGATCTTTGTTATTGGTGAGGTCCAGTGCATTGTGAGAAGTTTCACAGCATGCCTGACTTCTACCTGCCGAAGGCCAGCAAGACAAATGTGTCGTTAGGTGTAATGTCTCCTGGAACATGGAGAGAGCCAAGTTGCTTTGGTTGAGATTCATCATTGTATGTAACTTCTACAAATGATATAAATGACTGATTAAACTGCTTCTTCAGTATGTCTGTCCATTTCTCAGGTCCTTGAATGGGTCTGCATGCCAGCTAATTCTAGACTCCTGATTCATGTTTGTAAAGCAAGTAGTAAATTACTGATTGCCAGAAACACTCATTGGGAGAGTGAGCTGTGCAGACCAAGGCATACTTTACAAATGACAGGCCAGTTCTGGACTCAAAGGACTACATCCTTCTAGAACAAAATAGTTTTTCGTTTACATTTTTCACTACTTTCTGTATGATAGCAGTTGATGTGTCCCGGAGCTTTGCTTTCTCGGACTCTGGTTCCTCACACACCAGGCTGTCCACTCAACTTGAGATTAGTAGGTTCGTCCTCAATGAACCTCTACACAGGGAACATCTGTAGAAAGAAGGGCAACAGAATAGTGTGATGGGCTCAACTGTTGTGAATTTAGTTTGATTATGAAGAAAGGAGGCCCCTTTGACCATACTCTTCTGGTGTGCTGTTTCTCCCTTGAAGGCTGGGAGAACTCATTTCCAGATTTGGAGTTCTGATTTTTCCCCTAAATCCTTTTCAAGCCCGTTGTTTGTCTGTGAATATTCCTCAGAGATTATGGCAGTCCCCATGTATCTGTCTGCAGTACTGTTAACAGTGTGGATCTCTTGCGTATGTCTGTATAAACAATGGACAATACTAGTCAATTTTTGCAATAGATTTAAGAAGAGGAAGCTACAAATAAAAGTATTTGGAGTGGTACAGGTCCAGGCTTTGCAGATGAATTCATTTCATCTTCTCCACAGTGCTACAAATGGGGAAAGTGAGACCCAAGAAGATGAAGACAATAACAGGGGTGGTATGGACTATAACGGGCAGAAAAGTAGAAGCTCATTAATAACACACTCAAGCTGTCTCTAAATGCTCAAAGCCACATTGACTTGGTTATATTGCTTAGTATTCAGTATAACTAGAGAGACATTCTGATCCTGTTAGATGCAAAGACTTCTTATCTGCCCCAAATCTAATTATTTCCAAACATAATGTAGGAGACATTTCTCCTCCATAATTCAGCTTCCGTTTACACTGGGGTTTGCATCCTTTCCCACTAAACAGCTTCAGACTGACAAGTCACAGCTTGGGAGCATTGCTCTTATCATTTACACACTTTATTTTCAAGGCGATTTGCATTTGATTTACATAAATATGCATAATTGCATTCCTCTGAGGGTCCAGAAATGGATTTCTTTAATCAGGAAGCAGCTCTCAGGATCTCTTGTTAGTGGTACCATGTAAACTAGTACCCTCTGTGAAATCATGTTTTAAAAGAAAAACACATTATTTCGATAATTTTGAGTAATGATCTAAAAATAAGTCTTCATGGTGGGCGAGGCATATTTTTGTCCCACCATGGTAATACACTGCTGGGAAAAGTCTGTCCTCCTGCTCTTCATCTTGGGACTATCCATGTGAGTGGCCTTAATCCTCACTAGCTTTCCATCATCAGCCTTCCTAAATGAAAGGAAGTTTAGAGACTTCTATGTGACAGGACCTACTCTGACTCAAGAAAGCTCACATTCTCATCCACATAGAAAAGAACCTTGCCCAAATCCATGCCTTCCATGTTCCTGCGTTGGTACCAGAAATACACACAAAGTAGAATCATTGGTATTCATTGTCACTGGCATCACCAAGTGTCTGGTGATACACAAGAGCCTGTGCTCAGGGCCGTATGCCTTCTAATAATAGTGTCAGAGTCTCAAAGAATCTTCTTCTTGTCATTATGTGGTGGATGATGTTGAAGGAAACCCTGGACTTTAGATGTGGACAGAACAGAATTATGGAGGAAGTTGGAAAAAAGCCAAAATAATGGCCTTGCCAGGTATCATTTCAGAAAGCAGACATGCCACAGATGCCTATAGAATGTAGATTAGTTCCCAGAACAGCAGTGCGTCCTTTGCTGTGTCTTATGTTTTAGTATCTCGACCCAGGAGGCAGCCAAGGGGCAGGCTGCTGTTCCTGGTAGCAAGGAGACACTTTTGTTACAACAATCCACATTTTGTCCTAAATCACAGGTATAAGGATAAATGTCCCAGAGCATATGAAGGTGGTTCTTCTCCCAGAAGACTAAGGAAAGACAATAGTGTAGTTTGCACAGCACAAAGGGGAGTATAATTAACATATAATAACTGCATGTATTTCAAGTTTTGTGACAAGTTTTGAGATTTATCTATCTGCCATCCATCTATCTGTCTATCTACCTATTTATGTCTATTAAAGCATTTTTATTACCTAGTACATACCATCATCTTCAAAATATTTTTGTGACATTTACTCCTCTTATAGCTTTCATCAGCCTTGACTTTCAAACAAGAAGTGTTGATACTTGTCAGAGACCCTTGTCCCTTAACACTTCCTTTTATAATGATTCTTCCAGGCCACGTGAGTAGAAATTTCCTGGCCTAACATGATAGAACTGACTTTTTTGAGCTTAGAATCTCATAAAAGGGATGAATAATCATTAGAATAATACTTGGGATTTTAAGGTTTTTAATATATCTTTTGTTGATTATTCAAGAATTTCATACATGAATGTAACATGTTTTGATCCGATTTACCCCATCTCTTCCAAGTTTTGTGTTTAGTTTCTGAGCTGGTAATACGACTATAGTCCTCTATTGTGATGTTGAGCATTAGCACTGAGCCTCAGTCCCTTGCTAATCACAGGAACACAGGAAAAACAATCATGAGTCTCCAGTTGCTGCACCCCTGAGATAAGATACTATCATTGGTGTGTTAATTAAATATTCACTTTTGGGCTGGAGAGATGGCTCAGCCGTTAAAGGCTAGGCTCACAACCAAAAATAAATATTCACTTTTGATATTTTTGTATTGCCTTTGAGCTTATTGGCTGTAACTTCTTCTCAGTTAGAGTATCTGTTGTTCTCTGCCATATGAACTGGATGGAGAAGGTTCTCAGTAGATCAATGAAGTTCCCCAGATGAAATTTTCCCCCCACCACAGTACTGTAATATGACTGTGTAACCACTTAGTTTTGCTTCAGGCTTTTCAACCCTGGTGGTGTGTGGACTCTGTACCCTGTTTATCCAGGTGCACAGTCCAGGAACTCTCCATAGTCAGCAGCGAACATGGCACACTCATCACTTCATCATCTCTCTAGGTAGCCTTGCTTTCTATAATTTTGTTGCTTATTTGCAATTAAAAAAAAAATCTAGTCACTATCACTTTGTAGTAAAAAATGCCTTCATTTTAATTTTAAAAAGAATATATATTAGAAAACATACTTTTACTTTTTCTGCCAATTTTATATGTTTTACACCTTATGTATTCTTTTTATATGTTTTATACTTTTTAATTTTAGATATAATTATACTTATATCTTAAACTTTTAGATCATACTGACAATATCAAAGAAATTATGTGAACATTTTGATTAAAAGTACATAATTGGTGAACTAATTGAAATTAAGACAAGAAATTAATTTTTTATATTAGAGATAAAGTCATATGATTTCTTAATATCTTTGTTTAATTAAAACTCATTTAATCATTGTCAGTTCATTGCAAGATCCTGGCCCAAGCAATAATATAGCCATTTTTAAAGATTTCACTAATATTCAATCTTAAAGTGCTATATCTGGAGCTATTACTGAATTTTGTTCCAAAGGTTGTATGTTTGATGAAGAAAATGATAGGACATATTTTATTTATTTAGATATCATTTTAAATTGTAGAAAACTTAGACATGTAGTGGGGTACATCTTATTCAGATTCAGCTTCTCTGACATAACAGATAGATTAAAGGTTAATAAAAAAATGGAAATGTATTACATATAATCCTTGAGTGTTCAGTCAGAGATCTAGATGCCAGCATAGTCAGCACCAAGCCAGCGGGCCCCTTCTGGATTTCAGCCAGATAACCCCTCACATGATAAAGTGAGGAATCTCTAAGGAACTTCTTTACAAAGGAATTCATCTTATTCACAAGGACCCAACACTTTAAATTAAACACCTCCCAAAAAACCCAACTACCTAACACAGCTTAGCAAAAAAATGTTTGGAAAAACTCATTAACTGCATTTTATATATAAGTATTCCTGAAAGCTTGACGCCATACTGAGTTGATTTTACTTGAATATGTGTGTGGGGGAGGGGGGTGGTGGGGGGAACAGGTCATGCAAATATTCAGTCTCGTGCAGTTTCCTCTGGAACTTCTGGTCCAAGCACAAAGGTGAGAAATGTATAGAATTATGTAATCTGCAAATAGGGACAATTTGTTTTCTTCCTTTCTTTTGTATCCCTTTCCTTCCTTCTCTTATGTTTTTGTTGTAGCTAAGACTTTTAGTACTGTATTGAGTAAGGATGCATAGAACAGGCACCCTTTTTCAGCGAAGGCTTTAGAGGAAATACTCTCAATCCCCCCTTTCCTGGGATGTTACCTATTTCTTTGCCTTACATAGCCTGCAGCAGATTGAAGTACATTGTTTCTATTATTAATAATTTTGGATTTTCATCAGGAACGAATGCTAAACTATGTTAAATGAATTTCAGCATCTGTTGAGATGATCTTGTGATTTCTAAGTTATTTTCATGTTGTACTGCCTCTATAATTTGCATATGCTAAACCAATCTTCCATCCTGGGATGAAACTTGGTTTGATGTAGGATTTTCATAAAGTGTTCTTGAATTTGATTTATAAATAATTTTGAATCTATATCCATCAGAGAAATTGGTCTAAAGCTTTTATTTTTATCATTCCTTCATTCAGTTAACAAGATGGATCCAACAAACCATAGATTAAATTCTCTGGAACAGTGAGTCAAACTAAATCTTTAATCTTTCAACTTGATGCATTTAAAGTACTTTTCACAGCAACAGGAGACTGAACAATATATAAGATCATCCTTCATTACCTTATGCTATGCTATTTATACAAGACGAGTTATACCAAATAAACACAACTTTAAGTAGAACAGTGTTTGCTTTCTCTCAAAATGTTTGCAGTCACAGATAAGTAATCAGGTTTATTTGAATGAAGACCAGAAGTCAGAAAGAACCTGACTGTATTAAGAAACATTAACATTTGGGAAATGTCCATCTAGGAAACATGTGCAAGTTAAAGGAGCCAGGAAATCTCCTAGTACTGGGGTAGAGACAATAAGAAACTTTAAGATGTGCTGGGACAGTGATTGGGCAGAACTTGTGGGAGTGGCCAGGCAATGTTTGTTTTAACCTGAGGCCCCCACCACCCAGAGACTTAGGGTAGAACCAAACACAACAGAGAGAGAGAGAGAGAGAGAGAGAGACAGAGACAGAGACAGAGACAGAGACAGAGACAGAGAGAGTTCAGAAACTCAGATTATTAAAAATATTTTGTTCCATGTCAGGACTCAAAGGAGGAGAAATAAGAAAAGTCCAACTTTGGTCACTAACGGTCTTTCTTACTTGGAACTCAGAATTTAATTTCAAACAATGCCCATTATCTGTCAGACTCTGCCATCTCTCCTTATGAAAATGAAGTATGCTTCCATGTCAGGAAGAATGTTTCTCATTCTAGAAACTGTTCAAATTAAATTAAAAGTAACACACATCATGCCTGTTATTGAAGGGGTAGACCTGTGTTCTGGAGACCTCCGCTACATTTATGTAAACTGTATAATTTGTGTTCAGGAAGCTATCGCTTATTTTAAGGTAATGACGTAGTACTGAAAAATTGTCACTAGTGTTAGACATAAGCCTTCCAAAGGGTGAATTCTGATGAGGGTTTTTTCTTTCATTTCTGAGAGCTCTAAGTGTAGACAGGTTTTTGTTTTGTTCCATCTTAGTTTTGAGTTCCTCTGAGACACTGAAACAGCTGGGTTATAGCTACTTCATATTCATGAAGCCTGCAATTTACTGCATCACATGACATGTTCTGACAAATTTATGAAATAAATAATACTACTATAATTCTGTGAATGAGAAAATGTAAAGTAAAGGATGCTCAAATTACGGTGACATGATTTAAGCACATCAGAAATAAATCGAAAGGGAAATTTTGAGTTCCTATTTTTAGATATGAGAATTCAAGTTTTCAGGTCTGGTCTACTCTGACCCCTCCCACGTGGAGATGATCATTTGGTCAACTGAGCTTTTTGAATCTCTTTATTCTGAAGAGCAAAGCTGTATTTTTCTCACTCCAAGAATGTGATATCAGTGGGACCCCGTTCTCAACAGCCTCATGTGTGAAGCTGTAGGGCTGGAGTTTTTTCTTACAGCAAGCTTTATTATTTGTTCTAAGAATCAGCAAGATGATCCAGCCTGTGCCACAAGACTGCTTCTCTGAAATTAGTCCTTAGACAGGGTGGAGAGATAGCTCCATGCTGGAACATTTGGTGGCCACGCACCAGAGTCTAGCTTTTATCCTAGAATATTTGCCTACCATACTCAAGACTCTGTGCTTGATCCCAAACACCACAAACAAACACACAAACAAAAAAACCACACACACACACACACACACACACACACACGCACACACACACACACACCCCAAAAGACCAGCAGTTTGAAGCTAGAAGTTTCTCCTCAGATTATATGTAAGGTTGAGCAAGTTTCTAGGGCTGTCAACAGATTGCCTGATTTCTGGAGAAAGCCTTCTGCAGAATAATAGGGGAGACAAATCACTCAAAGAAAAGATAATGAGTAGTTAGTGAAGAGAGGTTTAAGAAGTTTAATTTCTAAGTGTTCTGTAGTAAGCACATCCACAGAGTTTAAGTAATTGTATTACATAGCGGTGGTGACGGAAGCTTCTGAAAGCTGGAAAGCCTGAGTACATATGGCAGCTGCTTTGGTTGCCTGATTCTTATTTACCTATATAACGTGGGTTTGGTGATAAGAATTTGAAAATGAGGTTGTGAAATTTAAGTACATATATAACACTGGAATGACTTTTAATCACAATACCCAATAAACAAAGTACATCATTATGAAACATGTTATTAAATACCTTAAAATAACAATGGCCATTTCAGAGGCTCTCTGTGTACTGGGATAAAGGGAGACCTCCATAAAACAGTGCCACCTTACCAAGTGAACATTGCCTTTACTTTAGATTATATAACCCAGAAAAATAAAATAAATCTGCCTCTATATCTTGGGTAATAAGAAACGTGACTGAAACTTTTCAGAATGCATTTTAGTAAAATGGGGTAATTTGTTCTTACATACTTAATTTCCTTGTCTCCCTCCTAATCACTTTCCCTTTCTTGCTTTAGGAAGTGACAAATACTTACACTGCTGCATGACTGCTGCTCTTGGAGAGACTGCCATGAAAACATGGATAAGTATGTCTGTGATGTTAACTGAAATGGTGTTGAGGAAGCAGCTTCTCATAACACTAGGAACTGAGCACCAGTAGAACAAAGCAGAGTGCTTCAGAGACTATGAAATATTGGGGAGAAGAAGCAGGAGGAAATGTGAAATATTAGAGAAAATTTATCAAGCACAATTTGGGGTGTCTTCAGGAGACTCAAATAGAAAACCTTGAACAAAGGACATTGGGCATCCAAAGAGATTTTAATTCAAAGTTCTTATACTAGTTCAAAATTTAAAGGGTTATAAAGTAAGACAAAGGAATGGCCATAGAGCTGACACTCAGAAACTGTTTTTTTCTGAAAATCACTGACTCCTTACTTGGGCCCACAGACAACCGAAAGCAGACCACATGTAACCCAAGAACACTTTATTAAGTATATTTCATTTCATTTTATCCTTATTCTTCCTCTGCTTCCACCTAGAGCTCAGATCAATGCTCCAAAATGGAAACTGATCAATATTTTTGTTTGTGTTTCCAAGAGAGGCCACTGATTAAATCTCCTTTCACTACTTTTATCATTATTCACCTTTCTCCCCACTTTTTAAAATTTTCTTTTTATTTATTCTTTGTGTCTTTCACATCACGAGTCTAGATCCCATTCATTTTCTTGTAACTTCGTATGCACTCTCTGCCATTGCAACATCCCTCCAAATAAAATAAATAATATTTAAGATAAAAAAAATGAAGGAAGAAAGATCTCATTATGGAAGCTGTAGTATGACACAGAGAGTCACACAGTAAACCCTTTTATCCGTATATCTTTACTTGCAAATGTTCATTGCAAAGAGTCATCGGTCTAGTTTGAGGCCTCTAGTTTCTACTACACTATCAATACTGGGCCCTCCTTGGTACCCCTCTTGGATATCTTGTTGTTGCCCTGTGTCATGGAGATCTTGAAGCTTTGGACCTGCAAGACAGGCTCTTTATGTGCTTTAGCAGATGAGAGATGGGGTGGATCATTGGGATGGGCCAACTCATAACCCTAGTGCTGGGCCAGGATAGAAGTAGGGTTGGTCAGCTTGCCAGCTCTCCCCCATCCTCATGACCAGGGTGAACTCTCTGGCATTGTCCCAGTTAGTTCACTCCTTGCAGTGATGAGAAAGGGGCTGGGCTGGTTTCTCTGCTTTCATGCCCTCAGGATTGGCTGTCCCCACACCTAAAGCAGCAGAATCAGCTCTACTGTGTTGCTCAGAAGAAGTGCAGGGATCAGTCTCCTGAGTGATGCAGCTGGTAAGCAGCAGGGACAGCTCTCCCACTCTTTTTTTCCCATCTTTTCCTGCTTCTTTCTTTTCTTTCTTCTATTTTTATTATTAAGACATTTTCTATTCATTTAACATACCAACTACAGATACTCCTCTCCTCCCTCCTCCTGCTCCCCAGCCTTCCCCCCTCCCCATTTGCCACCTCCTCCAAGATAAAGACTCCCATGGGGAGTCAGCAAAGCCTGGAAACATTCAGTTGAGGCAGGTCCAAGTCCCTGCCCCCTGCACCAAGGCTGCACAAGGTGTCCCACCATAGACACTGGGCTCCAAAAACCCTACTCATGCATTAGGGACAGATCCCGATTTCACTGCCAGGGGGCCCCTAAACAGTTCAAGTTAAGTAACTGTATTAAGGTCTCCCACTCTTATGACTCCCAGGCCAGCTCTCCCACCTGACACAGATGGTGAGGGGCAGTTTCGGGGAGAGGGTATCTCTTCCTTGACCAAGCCACCATATGACATATGAGGGGTGGGGACAGACCTCCCAAACTCAAGTTCTCCAGCGGTTCACTTTCGCCACACTCAATAAGTCAACTCTATTCTGCTGCCCAGGTGAGGAACAGGACCAACTTTTCTGAATGCCACAGCTGGTAAGAGAGAGGTTCAGCTCCCTTATCTGCTGCAAGTTGCAACGGATGAGGGATAAGGGGGGCATCTTGTCCCACACCACCACAAGACAGACAAGTAGTGGGGACAGCTCTCCCATGCTTACAACTTCTGGGCTCACTCACCCCACCCTTATGAACAACCTGCCATAGGTATGGGGAGGGCTGGGGGGCATCTCTCCCTCACCCATGCCACCATACAGCAGATGAGGGGCAGAGGCAGATGAGGGGCAGGGGCACATCTCTGACACTCATGTTCTTGGGGACAGCTCCCCCTCAACAGGGTCAGCTCATCCAGATGAGGTGCAGGGCCCACTTTCCAGAGTGCTGAAGCTGGTAAAAGGGAGGCTCAGCTCCCTAGACAGCTGGAGGCAGTAGAGGCAAGGGGGGAAGGGCATCTCTCCCTTGCTCCCTCACCACACTTCAGATAAGGGAGGCAGTACCAGCTATCCCACTCTCATGCCCTCAGGACTGGCTCACCAATGCCCCTGTCTACATGGTCAACTCTACTGTGCTGCCCAGGCAAGGCACAGTACCTATTCTCCCACGTGCTGGAGCTGGTGAAGGGCAGGTCTCCTGGTCCTGCTTAGTCCATCATGGCACTTGACAGGACCATCCATTATTCACTTCAAAAAATAAATAAATAAATAAATAGCCACAATTCTTGGAGAAGAACTCTTGCTACTAATTTTGGTATTTGTAGTAGTATGTTCACTTTGAGATGAGGTTTCACTCTGTATTTCTGGCTGGCCTGGAACTTTCTATGTAAACCAAGTCACCTTTGAGCTCAAAGAGATCCATGCACCACTCCCTCTCCAGGTTTAGGGTTAAAGCATGAACCTCCATGCCTTTCTGGTATTTGGAGTTTAAAAAACAAACAAACAATTCTGTTGATAATATTTACAATAGAATGTAATATGGGTAGGTAAAGAAAATAATTGTAGGACATAGTGTTTGTGATGATTAATCTCAACTCCAACTTTGAAAAGACCTTAAATTACCTGGGGGAAGAGACTCCAGGTATGCTGATAGATTTTCTTGATTAGGTTAATTGACCATGTGATTCTCCAGTCCTGGACTGCATAAAGAAGAGAAATTTAGATGAGCACAAATATTTCTATGCCTCTGCTTCCTGTACGGGTAAAATATGAAAAGGTACATCCATCTCCAGCTACCATCATTTCCCTGCCTTATGGACTGAGCACTTGGCATGTAAGCCCAATGAAAACCCTTTTTCCCTGAATTGCTTTGGCATGCATTTTTACCATACCAGAGAAAAGTAACACACACACACACACACACACACACACACACACACACACACACACACACTTGACAGCATAAGCAGGGTTTTGCTATGATTATCCTGACCATGTTCTGAGGCATTTGAAAAGAATATGAGCCATTTTCTTAGAACTTTTAAAATTGTAGGTCTAAATAAGAGCAGTGAATAGTAATCATGCCACAGTCTGAAAGTTATATTGTCTTGAAATTTGATCTGCCAAATAATTTGCCCCCTACTTTTTTTTTTTTTTTTTTTTTTTTTTTTTTTTTTTTTTTTTTTTTTTTTTTTTTTTTTGGGTTTTTCGAGACAGGGTTTCTCTGTGTAGCTTTGCTCCTTTCCTGGGACTCACTTGGTAGCCCAGGCTGGCCTCGAACTCACAGAAATCCGCCTGCCTCTGCCTCCCGAGTGCTGGGATTAAAGGCGTGCGCCACCACCGCCCGGCCAGCCCCCTACTTTTAAATTGAACTTTACCTAATACCTCAGGACCTTGGCAGGATGAAACCAGATGCTGTATGAGAATATCACATAACTGCTCCCGATTCAGAAAAAAATTCCTTACTCCTCTCCAAAACTCCATTTCTTTCAGGATTTTGTTTCCAAAGGTCCTATCAATCTGGATCATTAGCTCTGCTTAAATGTGAGGACTTTTCTAGCCCAAAGTTCCAAATACCTCTGCATTTTTTACCACAAACAAGTTCAAAAGACTGGAGAATCACATGGTCAGCTTTATTACTGTAATGAGTCTACTTCTGCTACAAATTTTCTGAATTAGTTAGTTTTCTGTTATTTTGACAATAATCCTTACAAAAGTATTTAAAGAAAAAATGAGGTTTTATTTGTCCTACAGTTTGAGAGTATAGAACATCATGGCAACCAAGTCACAGAGGCAGAAGCTTCATGCAGCTAGTTCCAATTCATCTGCAGTCAGGAATTAGAGTGATGTATGCTATTGTTCAGGCAGCTTTATTCTTTTATGGAGCTCATGACCTCAGTCCAGGTAATAGTGCTGCCCATATATAGGGTGGGTTTCCCACATCAACTGACCTAATAAATATAATCTCTTATAAGTACACCCAAAGGCTAATTTAATCTACATAATCCATCATAAACATTCCCTGAGTTTTATCTCTTAGGGGCTTCTAGGATCTGTCAAGTTGACAATAAATATTAACCATCACAATACATATGTTCATTAGTAGTATAAATGGTTAAGCCTTGAAGTTTAAATCATATTTTCAGATACAGTGAGTGATCAAAAATAACTATATAATGTTTTAAGAGATATGTTTGAAATACATACACATTGAGCACCAAAAATAATGAAATGAATATTCACAGTGGTATTCAAATAACCACGGTCTAGAAAATACATATTGTGATTTTCATAGAGGAGAGAGAAATGTAGGCACATTCACAACATGGAATAATATTCATCAATACAAATCAGTGCAGACAACAGTGTTACAGAATGTCACAGTCATAATATTGAGTGAAATAAGCAAATACAAAATAGTTCACAATTTGGGATTCCATTTGTATAAATTTCAATTGCAAGCCAGACTAAATTAAAGTGTAAAAAGCTGAAGTATGAATTAACCCTGGAATGTGTATTTTAATGAAAATGAGATGAATAGTACATATATTCCTGGGGTGGAGACATCCATTCTGTGAATTTTTTTTTCTTAATATGATGTTTGCAACATAAATGAGATGAATTTGTAAAATTGTTTTAACTTTTTCTGTATGCATGTGACATTTCAATAATACATTTTTAAAGAACATGATAAAATTATAAATTAAAGAAAAATCCCTCAAATGGTTCCATTATTAATATTATATTTATGCTGTATTAATGTCAAATAAGTACTTAAATCAAATGCATTGTGTAAAGATAAGTGTGCCAAAATCCCATAGAGCACAAATAAAATATAACTGTACAAGGTCAGAGGACACTACTACGTTCAACTCTCCACAACCTCAAGATCCCTTACATAATGCAATCTGCTCCTCAGGTCTGAGGCCACACCCTACCAGCTCTTCACTACACCTTAATCCACACTACATAAGGTAAGATGCCATTCCTTTCTGTACTTGAATTGGAATCACTTCATTTATATTATTCATAAATCAACAAAATGTACAAAAAACTGAGCTGCAACCAACATCTAGCTGGTACAAACTCACCCACAGAATGGTAACAACACATAAAGACCCATATGCCCACTCAATACAAGGAATCCAGAAACTCATATCAGTAGCCATAACCAATGACTACAGACTCCCTGGTCCCATCACAAAAATATAAGCAATAGGACCACCACAAATATCACCAATTCCATAGTAATGGTCAATAATGAATATAACTTGATGAAAATCAAAACAAGAAATTCAAATGAATAAGCATAAACATGTAAAAAAATTAAAAACTCACAAATTATAGATAAGAATAATCAATTCCTGATCAAAGTCCAAGAAAACACAAATAGCTGAATAAAAGGAGAATAGGTAAGATAATTAAAATAGCATTTAATAAAGAGGAAGAAACACTAAATATACTACAAACTGAAATGTAAGTGGTAATGAAGAATTAATTAAGTCTAGTGAAAATTTCAGTGGAAAGCCTCAACAACACCATGGATCACAGAGAAGACAGAGCATCAGAGTTGAAGACAAAGTATAGGAATTGGATCATTCAATCAAGAAAATGAGAAATAGTTTGCCTCCTGCAACACACACAAACAGAGCATATAAAATTTTGGGGACTTCATGAAAAGTCCAAATGTAAGAATTATAATTATAAAGGGAGAAAAACTCCACGTAGGAAATACTTTTAAGAAAATTATAAGAGAAAATTTCCCAAATCTTGGGAGACACACACTTAGGTACATGAGGCAAACAAAAATACCAAACAGATAGAACAAGAAAATATACATTTCATATCACATTATAATCAAAATATCAATCACATATAAGATCAAGCCCACTAGAAAAACAATTGATTTATCAATGGAAACTTTGAAAGTCAAAATAACTTAAAATAATGTACTTCACTTTTTGTAAGATGATAAATTGCAGCTCAAACTGCTATACCCAACAAAACAACTCATCATAAATAGAGGAGAAACAAAACCTTACAATAACATTTTTAAAAGAAAAAGCTAAACATCAACCCTCCAGAGAACACTGGAAGGAGAAAAATATCCAAGATGTTACAGAAAAAATAAAAGAGATACTTTAGAATTTGCTATTTGTTATGCAAAGTAGGACTATGAATACAAAATCAACAATATAATAGCAATCCATGCATATCTTTCTAAAATAATTTTAAATATTGGTGGCTTTTAAATATAACTTCTCCAAAAGAATGACGTTGATTGATTAGCAAATAGCATTCATTATTTGATTGTTAACAAGAAACATACCTCACTTTCAATGACAGATACTACAATAGAATATGTGATAATCTCAGTTGTCAACTTCACAATATCTGAAATCATCTGGGAAGACAGTAAGTACCAAGAAGGCAGTGTCTAGGTTAGTTTTCTCTGTGAACATGCTTATGAAATCTTGTTTTTATTATGTTAATTGATGTGGGAAACACACCTGACTTGTGGGTTAAATCTGTGCTGTATGAGTGCAGAAAGTGAGTGGAGATCTAGCGTGTATATACTCTTTTTTCTCTGCTTCTTACATATGAATATATAATGTCCTATGCTTATGTGAATTCTATACACTAATGAAATAATAACATGGAACTGTCTACTAAAATAAACATGTTCTTCATAACTTGCAATTATCAGAGTACTTGATCCTATCAAACAAAGAAACTGAGAAAACGATAAGGATGGAAAGGAAGCATTCCACGGGAATAGGGAAAAAAGCAGACATTTCTTTTCTAATGTCTGAAAAAAATGTTTCTCAATAACCCTCTGCCTCAACGACATTACAGTTCTAAAAATATACACACCAAGCCTTAGTATCCCTAATCCTGTAAGACAAACACTATTTGACATAAATCCATAGATTTACCTTTTAAAAAGTAGCTGTGAGTAACTTCAATACCCAATTTTCACCAATGGGTAGGCCATTTAAATATATTTAAAAAGAAGAGAGAGAAATTAAATGATATTATAGGTCAAATGAACTTAACAGATACATACTGAATATTCTATCACCAAACTATAGCATACATATTCTTCTCCACAGGCAATGGGTATTTCTCCAATGTGGACAACATATTTAGAAACAAAGAAAAAATCACAACAAACAAACAAAAACATAAATAACTTCTGGTATTCTATCTGACAACATGGAAATAAAAGTTGAAAAATAACCAATTCAAAATATACAAACTCTTGGAGATAAATTAATGAACAATAAAGGAGTCATTGAAAAAATCAAGAGCATACAAAAAAACCTTCCTAGAACTAAATGAAAATGAAAACAAAGCATCCCTGCACTTCCATGATGCAATTGAGTTACTAAGAGAAAACTTTACAGTTCTGAGTGCCTACATTTTAAAAAAATCAGAGCAAACTCAAACAGCTCATTGATGTACCTTAAGATCTTGAAAAACAATAAAAAGAAGTAATCCTAAAGAAGCAGATGGAAAGAAATAATGAATTAGGAACATAAATTAATAAAACAGAAACAGAGGCCAAAGAATTAATGAAACCAGGACCTGTGTTTTTGAGAGGATAAAAGAGATTGGTAAGCTGTAAGACAAATTTAAAAAAAAGAAAGAAAGAAAGAAAGAAAGAAAGAAAGAAAGAAAGAAAGAAAGGCTCAAATTAAGAAAATAATGATGAAAAGAGCCAATACACTATAATACGAAAGTAATTTGTAAAAGCATAAGGACACATTTTACAAACTTATATTCTACTAAGTTGGAAAAACTAAAATAAATGGGTCTTTTTCTATGTTTCTGATCCACCAAGGCTAAACTAGGATGAGATGAATAAATTTAAAAGGCCTGTAAAAAGCAAGGAGATTGATTCATCAACCTGGACCCCAGTCACATCAGGGCCACTGACCCACACATGAACCTCAGTGGCATCATGGGACACTGTGGTAATTCAAAGAGGTCCATTCTAGAAAGTGGACTGTTCCTCATTTTGGGCATCCATCATTGCCCAGAGCTAGGATGATCCTCCTGCTGGGACAGCTTGTTTTGAGCTTGAGTCTGCATCTTCTTAAGATCCAGGCTGCTACAAACCATCCCATGGACCCCAATGGGCAACAACATGATACACTATCAACCTCTGCTCTCTCTCACACCCGTCACAGATGTCATGTCACCACCGCTCTCCAAAGCACACCCACTGCTCTTCTCTTCCATCACTCCCATCTCTTCACCACCTGTTCCCTCCTTGCAGTGGCACCTGCCAGGGCCCACTGTCTAGCTTAGTGATTTGCAAATGTTAAGTGGTGCACAAATCTCTTAGGCAGTTTCATTGGCACATATATCCTATTAATCAGACTGGAAAAACCTATACCTTTAACAATTTCCCAGAAATTGCCTGTGGTACAGCTCCTAAAAAGTCACTTTCACTAGACTGTGTGACCCTGATGTGGCTGGAGTCCAGGTTGATTTCCGAGGACTGTTTTATTACCTGACAACCTACAGATGTTCATGGCCTGAATCTATGTCTGTGGGCCAGTCTGCCTCCCCCACCAGACTGATGTAAGTGGTCTGCACTGCTACCTGAGACCTGGTGGTGATTGGGTCTGGGCTGCTGCAGAGGGACATGTCTGTGTCAGAAGTCTTATTACAGCTGGGGTCTGAGTTAATATCCATGGCCTGTGTTACCCCTGAAGACCATATGGATGTTCATGGTCTCTGCTGCAGCCTGAAAACACATTCATGTTCATGATTGCGGGGGCCATATCCATGTTGGTGGCTTGTACTGCCACTGAGGCCATGGTGATATCCAGGCCTATGCTACTGCTGAGGACCTACTGCAGCTAGGTATGTGTTGATGTCTGTGACCCATGCTACCACCGAAGGCTACATAAATGTCTGTGGTCTGTGTGTAGCCTAAAGTCATGTTGATGT
This sequence comes from Peromyscus eremicus, assembly GCF_949786415.1. Taxonomy (NCBI): domain Eukaryota; kingdom Metazoa; phylum Chordata; class Mammalia; order Rodentia; family Cricetidae; genus Peromyscus; species Peromyscus eremicus. The sequence continues at coordinate 16,443,810 of NC_081426.1, read as the reverse complement.
TTGAGGGCTGTGTTGCCTCCAATAGTCATGGTGATGTCTGGACCAATGATGCTGCTAAGAGCCCTGACTGGCTCCATGGTCTTACTGCTGCCTGGTCTATGTGTTCTTGTCTGTGGCTGGTGTTGCCATCAAAGGCTAGGCAGATGGCCATGATCTATGCTGCAGCATGAAGTCATATGGATTTCTGTGATCCCAGCTGCACTGGAGGGCCTTGTCTTGTTCTGTGGCTCTACTAGAACCAAGAGTCATGTTAGTGGACTGTGATGACACCAAAAACTATGTTGAAGTTTATAATCCATGGCTCCGTGGATGATAAAGAGCAAAAAAGATAATTTGGCAGTGATTTCAAAGACTGAAGTTGCATAGTTGAGACAGAGGGATTTGGAAGACTTTTGTCACAATCCATACCTCCACCCCAATCCTCTCCATCAAATAGTAACAGCCTAAACAGGAAACCATTGAAGAAAACTCTTAAAAACTGTGATAGGATACTGAAGTGTTACTCTCCACAATGGATGTCTTCTAGCAGGGATGCGGGAGGGGAAGCACTCATTTCTATTTAAGGGACAGGCCACTGAGCTTTGACCATGATCCAGTGGGTATATAGATAATAACACAAACTGGACTATTTTATGGGGTGTGTCACAAAGGTTGGGGGGTAACAGGGAAGGACTTGAAAACATATGTGATAGTTGTATATGATGTGAAATACCTGAAGAATCCATATAAATATGTTGGAACAGAAAGGATACTTCCTAAATTAAAAAAAGAAAAAAGAAAAAGAAAATCACTAAACTAGGTTGTGACTATAAAGTGCATCTTCTGTGGGACAGTGAGATTTGTTTAAAACCCATGTAAAAGCATGACTGAACTGACTCCTGGAAATTCTCCTCTGACGTCTGTTTTCCTTAACACGTACATACCTCAACACACACATTTATACACATCATACACACAATAAATAATATTTAAAATATTTTAAACGAATACATATTCTGATCTTCATTCAAGACTCAATCTAGCCAAGCAACAGAATACAAAGAAAAAAATCTTAATGGTTTCAGATGAGTCTAAATTGCTGTTAAGATTGGTAATGCCTTACACAGATGCATTAGCCATTTTAATGAGAAAGAAATGAAGAGAATGTCTTACTTTCTGACTTAGTCACTGCTATTTCTGTCCCAACAGGACCAAGTACAACTAAACTATTCTCAGATAAATTCTATTTGGATGAAGGAGAAACACCCAGTTAACATGACAGCAGTGTACAAAAATTATACAGTAGCATAACTGAAAACAGAACCCAACTCTATTCTATAAATACTTAGAGTGGTGGCATGACTTTCAGCAAACTGCAGTTAATACTCTACTAGAGAGAAAATTGGGTCGTTTAGGTCAAAATTTTGATCAAAGAAGAGATTTTACATTTTTAAATTCTTGTAAGTGCATTCAAAATTAAAGTACCACAGAGACTCCTTTTCCATTTATATGATTATAGATGTAATGGAATGCTGCCACTTCATTCATGCTTTATAGACAGGCCATTTATTAACATTAAATGCATATAACTTTTTTCGTTTGTCCCTATATATAGGATTCTGAAGAAGGGGTGATCTCTTCTTATTCTTGTGCATTCCTCCAAATTTAACACTGAACCCAAATCTATACTCACAGTGTGAGCTTCATCGATATGATTATTCTTCTCTCTGTTTTTTGCAGTGATGTAACTTCTTGATCTCATTTTAGAGGAGACTGAGAAGATGATCGACAAGCAAGTATTTTTGGTATGAACATTTCATAAGCTCAGCATCCCTCTCTATGCTGGACTCCCAGACAGATAGAAGCATCCTCATGTACTAACAAGTGCAAAGTTTTACTTTCTATTCCTTGTCAGCAACAATAAATGACAGACGTGGTGACAGGCACACCAATTCTTTGCTACTGAAAATCTCTGTGCATAGCAATAGCTATCTTCACTTTTAGCTATTTCTCTAGTAGATGTTTGCTATGACAGCAAAGTGCCACTCCAAGAAGTCTATGTGAAACTAGATTAAGTAAACTATTTCAATTCAATCCAGTTGTTAACATTAAACCTCATTCTACTGGCCTAGGAAAACTTTTGCAACACATTTGATTCTGATCCTAAATTGTATCACTAGATTTAGACATAAAGGTTTAATGTACCTACTGTTTAGAGCATTATTTTATGGTTTGGATATGAAATTTTCTCCCCAAGAAGTCGTGTGTTGAAAATTCCATTTCCAGATGATGGAGCTATTGAGAGGGATTAACACTACTCCAGTCACTAGGATACTAACTTTGTAAACTGATTGAAGAGACCAGACTGAATGGAGCATCAAGCAGAAGGTCCACCAGGAGGAAGTTTATCATTGGAGGCATGGCTTTCAAGGGTTTACCTTGGACCATGGCTCTTCCTTTGTTCCTGCCCCTTGCTATAAGGAAGTGAGCAGTTTTCCTCTGTCATGCCCTGTGTCCAGAGCCTCTATTGTGCTCTTCTGCAACTCCCCAGAATCAACAAACTCAAGTTCAATGGGCTGAAATATCTGAATCTAGGTGGTAAAAGAATTCTTTGCTCTTTGAGTGTTTGTTTTTTTTTTTTTTTTTTTTTGCACTTTGTCACATCAATGAAAAGTGAGTCTAACGAATTCAAAAAATAAGTCATCTTCTTCCATTTTACTTCTTGAACATAACCTCACAATAACTGGCAATTTGCAAGACAGTACAAAAAAAAGAAGGTAGGAAAAGGACAGACTTTGAAGGACATGAAGTTTATTCTTGCCATTCATTGGTCAAGTGAACTTTCATATGCATTGTCTCTCTGAGCTTCTGTTCACACTACTGTAGTGTGTGAGAGAGGCTATGTCTTTCCATTGTCGCCAAACAGTAGAGCCCAGGTTACATTTGGCACTTGTTCAATGAAATGTGATTTCTATTAAAATAAAGGGCACTAAAACGGTGAAAGATGTGGGGGAAAGCATGTCATTATCAAATCCTGGTTTTGCATGTGAGCAATAAGGAAATAAAGGAAGAATATGGTTTTGTGTACTAACAGTAAGAAAAGGAAAGAGAAGAGTGCATAAGATTTATGAAGCCACTGGGGAGATGCAGAGACTGTTGTAGAAGACTAAATGAATCCCCATTTAGCTTATGACACGCCTATTTAGAGCCTTATAGAAGAAAGCCCTTAGACTCCATCGGTAGAATACTAACATTGTAGTTTTGAGGGTAACAAGTAATAGCAAAATTCATGAAATTATTGCTATTTTAAGATTGACATTAGCATTTGAAAATACTATGGGGGTTGTTAACATCACAGCCTGGGCTCTGACAGTCCTAATAGCCTTAGGTGATGTTCAGGATTAGACAGAAGGCAAGAGATAGGGAAAACTAAGCAGTCTTGGCCAAAGCATAGACCTGGTATATCGCCTCACATCCAGGTTTTACTTCCAGCTGTTCTGATAAGTTGTCAAAACTGTGTGGAATCTCTTTCTTGAAGAGACACAAGTTCAAAACTGTGTGGAATCTCTTTCTTGAAGAGACACAAGTTCAAAACTGTGTGGAATCTCTTTCTTGAAGAGACACAAGTTCCTCCTATGGGCTGGCACCAGGTTTCAGATTTTTCTTGTCTCAAAAAGAAGCTTCTGGAGAAATTCAATTCATTGAGGACCATTGTTTGAGTAGTCTGACAGCCAAAGAGAGAGGCATGCTTGGCTCTGTATAACATCTTCATTACTGCCAAGATAGTTACAATAACAGGAAGGACCTAAAATGTTTTGAGAGGAAGAGGTGGGGAGAAGGAAGAAAAAGAAAGAAAGGAAGGAAGGAAATAATGAAGGAAGTAAGGGAAAGTAAAGGAAGAAAGGAAGGAAGGAAAGAAAGGCCATTCAGATTCAGAGTATATCAGAACTTTTTTTACTTTTTTTTTTTCTTTTTTGGTTTTTCGAGACAGGGTTTCTCTGTGTAGCTTTGTTCCTTTCCTGGAACTCACTTGGTAGCCCAGGCTGGCCTCGAACTCACAGAGATCCACCTGGCTCTGCCTCCCCAGTGCTGGGATTAGACTTTTAAGAGTAACCTTGTGAATAGGAAGTCAGTGGAGAAATTAATACAAGATAAGAGCGATTTCCCCATTGTTCCCAGTGAATCACAGGCACACGAGCATTCCACATGAGCATTTTCAGATACATACATTCTCTAAAGATTACCTCCACTGATATCTTTTGGAGGAAGTTCCTTAAGATGACTTCCCCTCAAAGGAGACCATGTGTTAACAGCAGGTGGTAGCTTAGCACTCTCCCACTTTGTTAGGCTGTTCCTGTTAACAAAGAACATGGCGAATGGTTCACATAAGAAGCACCTTTCTCTGTACTTCCCTTCTTTGCCCAAACTGAAGTCCTCCAAAACGAACATCAACATCATATCATAAGTGCACTCCCTGGGAATCTAACCAATCATGCACACACTAGACACAGGCTTTGTCTCTGTCTGTCACCTGTTCCTCTGAGAGCCTGTTTCATCTCTCCCCAAAGCCATTTCTATTCGCTCTTCCCCAAAAGAAGAGTATCCTTTCCTGTTCTCCCTTGTGACAAAGGTGTATAAATTGTTAGGTCTTTCAAGACTGTCTGGATTACTCACCATTCTTTTCTATGACATCCATGCTTAAGTCATCAATATGTATACATATTCTGCTCTTCTGTCTGCTGTTACTTTATTTCATGGACTTTACTGAAGGGCAGAGAGCAGGTTCCCCTCTCTTCCCCTACAATGAAGGAAGCTGTACCATCTAGAAAGAGGGAGAATCAATTGGGGTAATGTAGCTGGAGAATTTTTCTCCAGCTCCCGCCACCAAGTCCTGCCAGTCGCAGAGCCCACTTATAAAATAAACACACAAACTCTTATATTATTTAAACTGCTTGGCCATTAGCTCAGGCCTGTCATTGTCTAGCTCTTACTCTTATATTTAGCCCATTTCTATTAATCTTTACTTTGCCACATGGCTCATGGCTTACTGGTACCTTACATCTTCCTTGTCCTGGCGGCGGCTCCAGGCAGTCTCCTCTTCCCTTCCTGTTCCCTCAATTCTCTTCTCTGTTAGTCCCGCCTATACTTCCTGTCTGGCTATTGGCCAATCAGAGTTTATTTACATATAGCGATATCCACAGCACTTCCCCTTTTCTTCTTTTTTTTTTAAAAAGAAAGGTTTTAACTTTAACATAGTAAAATTACATATAACAAAACAATTATCAAGCAAGAATTACAGTTACAATATTAAAGAAGAGATCCTATCTATCTTAGATTTGTGAGTTTAAGGTTTTATATCTAACTTATCTTTTATTATAACTAAGGAAAATTGTAAGTATCTAGTCTTTAACCACATCAAAGACCTCAGAAGGATATAACACTGCCTGAGAAATGGGAGAAGGATGCAAGCAACTTTTGGGAGTCTTGCAGGGTAGACAAAGACAGCTGAGCCTGGACAGTCATTCAAAGTTCTCTTGTAAAGTTGGGGCATCTGTCTTCAGCCCACAGGCCTAGAGTCTCTTATTTACTTTTCTCTGTGTCTTGTAGAATGTCTGGCAGTTTTCTCTGCAAAGCAGGAACCTGAAGGACCATTTTGTCAAGCAAAGTTCAGTGGTCATCTTTCTATGGGTCCTGCATGTCCAGTTGATCAAGCAGTCCAGGCAAGAACAGTTTCTTGCCCAAATGGCTATTTTTGTCAAGGTGAAGATAAACTCCATATAGAGTGTCTTCGATGCTCATCCTCCTCTCTGAAGTAAATCGGTGCTGTCAGGAGTAGACATGTCTCATTGTCCAAAAAGTCTAAATTTTTAAAACATTTTAAATGCCATATTCTGTAGGTCTTTGAAGTGTTTGAAGACTACCTATCTATCTGAAATATATCTATGTATACCTAGAAGACTTAACTAACATGGCTACAAATATTATCATAGATGACTAACTATTAATCTATTTTTTAATTATCCATTACAATTTTAAATGAGTTACATAAACATAATACCTCAAACAAGAATAGAAATATATATACAGTATAACAAAATTAAGTTTAAATTTGTATCAATAAACTAAAATCTATAGCAATGTAAAACATTTTAAACAAGTTGTTACTCTTTAAAAGTAGGTTGAATAATCTACCCTTTCATCCTATCATATCTAAACTATCCCCCTTTTTGTTTTAGAAAGAGATTGTATTTATAATCAACCTGATTTAAATAAAAATATTGGTTTTTCTCTGTCCCACACCAGAGGGCTCTTCTGATTTGGGACACAAGAATCTCTTAACCATTTTTTTTTTTTTTGAGCAATATGTCTGGGTTTAGAGGGGGAGTGAGCCAATTCCATCTGTAAAGCCAGCTTGGTATATTTGGGAATTTGGGCGTAGCTTCTCTTACTACTTCCTGCTGGAGGGGGGCGCTGTATCTTATGGAGACAGAAAGAAAATTTTAGGATCATGGAGTAGTCCGTGAGGCTGTATATCTGAGCCAGTTGACTTGAAACCATTCTGGATGTTGAATCATCTGGGCCATGGTGTCATTGGAGACCTTTCAGGGGGTCTTGGCTGGTCAAACCTGATGTATCTTAATCTGGAACAAATCCATAGTCTCTGGCTTTCTGTGGAAACAAGAGCAGAGACTCTTTTCCAAAGCAACATATCCTTATATCCAAATTTTGAAGTCAAGGTACCTTTAAAATATACATTTTGGCATAACTCAACAGCTTTTACAATCAAATGTTTTTCTGCAGTTATGAATATCAAAGAGAACATAATCCAGATTCTCTGTGTGGTAGTCATCTTTACGTGGCTTATTTTTTTATATTAGCTTGAGCCTATTCCTTTTAAACTGCAGCCTTCTAAGACTGAAACTTGGCTGTTGGCTCCGCCCACTTCAGTTTCCCAACATGGCAGTGGTCCGCTTTCCGCCAGCTCTGGGAGCCGTAACTCTCAGAAATAGTGGGTCTACACTTTTACCAAAGTAGCATTTAGCCCAGAAACCTCTTTTTTTGTTTTGTACTAGCAAAGGCTAAATCCACCACACAGTTTAATGTGCTACTTGCAGAGGCCTCATTCCCACCATACTGCAGGTCGAGAGCGCACGCTAGGAACCCGCCAGTAGCTCAAACCGGCAGCTGCCGCTTATTTGAGAGAGACAATTAGGAAGCTGTTTTTAGGTCCGTTTTAGAATCTTTTTTCTAAGTTTTTAGGTGGAAACTCTTGCCACCACGTTGGACGCCATTTGTAGCTGGAGAATTTTTCTCCAGCTCCCGCCACCAAGTCCCGCCAGTCGCAGAGCCCACTTATAAAATAAACACACAAACTCTTATATTATTTAAACTGCTTGGCCATTAGCTCAGGCCTGTCATTGTCTAGCTCTTACTCTTATATTTAGCCCATTTCTATTAATCTTTACTTTGCCACATGGCTCATGGCTTACTGGTACCTTACATCTTCCTTGTCCTGGCGGCGGCTCCAGGCAGTCTCCTCTTCCCTTCCTGTTCCCTCAATTCTCTTCTCTGTTAGTCCCGCCTATACTTCCTGTCTGGCTATTGGCCAATCAGAGTTTATTTACATATAGCGATATCCACAGCAGGGTAATAAGACAAGAATCCCAGGAGAATGACAAGAAAGGGAGAGAAGGCAGCTTTGTACCAGACATAGAGGACAGTGAGTCTACAAGTACCAAGAGGAAGGCTCAGTGTAGCATCACAACCCCAGTCCTGGAGTCATCTTTCTAACTGGATGAAATTGTAGAAGGACACAGAAGGCTCTGTTCCACTGATGTAGATGGAATAAGACAAAGAAGAAGATTTGGCATAAAAGAAGTGAGGTTCCCCACCTGGGATGACAGTCAAGGGAATTCAAATGCAAGCAGCTGGGCATGAGCTATGTAGTGCAAGAGAAGAAGAACCCTACTAGAAAGACTTGTGAAGAAAAATATGGAATTAAGGTCTTTGAACCTATTTTGGAAAATGGTACTGAATGGAATGGAAGATGGAGGAGGAAGAATGGTATATATGAAGATATCTAAGCAAAAACAGCAACAAAAATTCACAGGAATCCTTAATTTTAGGACAAATAAAAAAGGTAAACGTAATCTCATTATAACCTGGCAATAACATTAACAGTGTAATTCCCGAATGCTGTTTTAACTCTGATTTTAATGGGTTTTAATAGGTTAATGAAGAAGGTAAGAGTAGCAGTTTCAAAGAAAGAAACCTAAATATCCATGTTACAACCTGAAGTCAATTGATAACATTCAAATTAATTAATGCAATGATAGACTTATATTCATATAAGTCAGAATTTTGAAGGCTACCTAACGATGTAAAACTGCTTGCATCTCTAGAGGAAGGCTGCAGGAGCAACACAGATTCATTCTATTTAATCCTTATATTTTATTACTTAAAGTTTTAAGCTATTATGCATGAATTTATTTGATAGAATAGAATTCAATTAAAATCTTAATGATGCAGCCTAAGCCTCTTTGATGATATCAGGCTGATTTCTCAGGGTGTCACACATCTGCTTTCATAATGCCTACTTGTTTTCACATCTTGTCTCAAGTAGCAATGGGCTGAAACATGCTCATGAAGTTACTGCTGCTCAGAGAGCCCCATTCCATAATATGAAGTTGATGGAAATATATAGGATAAGGTACTCTTGAAAACTCTCTATATAAAGAATTTCTGTCTTTTCTCTGAGAACAGGAGGCTGCCTAGCAACCATTATCCTGCAAAGGGAGGAGCAAGCAGGCCACAGATTGCCATTCCTGTGCTTTTTAGGTATGGGATTCGGCTTAAGGAAATAAAAGCTCATGTATTTTAGCTTGGAACCTTGTCACTTTCCCAAAATCTTCCTTTAAAGATGCCCTTGAGGAGAAACAAGTTCCCTAAAGTGCCTTCAGTGTGTAAACATTCTTTTTTCTCTAAGTCTGTTAATAATTTTAAAATACCATGCAAAAACAAGGTGAAACAAAAAGCTGGTAATGGGAAGCACACACTAAAAGCAAAGGCCGAGTGGGTCCTATTGTATTTCAGTGCAGTCTGATTCTTGTGTTATCCTTTCCGCTTGGGTAAAAGAATTGTACTCAGTTTGGACTTAGTCATGCTACAGATTGCTTGTCTGAAATTTTGCATTTCTGTGATCAGAATGAAAGATGTGTTTGAAATTTATTGGGAAAGTGGGTTATGAAAGGCTTTCAGTGCTTTGAGCTTATTTCTCTTTTATTATGATTTGTAAAGAGCTTTGGAAACAAAGTGCAAAATCTTGTAGGAGTGTCAGGATCAAAGCTCTGGTTCTGGTAGGGGCAGGATCCATCCCAATTATCACACTCCATTTATTCCTTGGGAAGAATAAACCAGTACTGTTTTTCTTTCTTACAGAAATGAAACATGAAAGGAATGTTTTTGACACCCCCTCCCTCCTGAACTTCAGGCATCTGATAACTAATAAAAATCCATTAAAATTTTAAAATTAATGTCTCTTCATCTACAAAGTCAGTTGCAGTTTAATCAGTTCAACCCATGTCCCCATCCCCCCTTTGCCCCCCCCCCAGCTGGGCTAAGTCAGATTAGAATGCACTCATAAAATATCTTGGGGTGTACTTGTTCTAAGTCTTTGGATAGATCATTTTCTAAAGCTATCTGAATTTTTCCCCCTAAGAACTCAGCAATGATGCTGTATTTTCTTGGTGGCACAGATATGTATCTTTAATGAATCACAGTTCTGACATGTCATGGGTCCCTGGGGGAAAAAAAATCTGATTAGGGCAGAAGTTAACTCCTGGTTTAAATTCTGAAAAATACTCCTCTCACCGTTACATCAAAGTATATTGTGAGTGAACCTATGGTGGAAACGTTATAGAGTGAAATATAATAGCATACAGAACATGAGAGCTGTGAACAGCTAGGGTTAACGATAAGATGCACTCTGGAATCCCCAGTTCTTCCTTTCGAATCTTAAGGGTAATTGGGATATCAGTACTTTTGATCCACTAGCTGAGAATTTGGATAGCCAAGGAGCACCACTGCTGAGGGAAGGTGAGCATGTGACCTTTTTGTCAGGACAAGAATGGATAAGCAACTCAGCTTCCCTGTAACTGGATGGCTATTCAGAGTTTGGTGGAAGTTGGCACCTGGGAGCAAGGAAAATGAGCACCAGCTGGAACATTTAAGACTTGTCCTAGCTTTTCATTTCCAATAAAGGATACAATTACTTTCCCCTTGGCAGAAACGGCATCTCTAAGCTAGTCATTACTAGAGGTTTTGCCTCCTGAGACTCCTCCTCGCTATTGTACAGCAAGCAGCAGGCTCCTTATTAAACTGTGACCCTCAATCTGAGAGAGTGAACGCACCTCCTGGCAGCCCTTCCTTTTCCCAACATTCTGCTCACCTCAGTGGGGATCCCCAATAATAAATCAGTCTATGCACTGAACTGCCAAGGTGAAGAATAAACCACAATAACTCTCCTACAATACAAGGAGCTCTCGATTCATAGGAGATTTTTAATCACAGTGGAAAGGCAAGGGTGTTAATGAGGTCTATAAATTAAGTTAAAAGAGGATAATTATATCCTATGTTGTAATAAAGACTGGGGTGGCCAAATCATTAAGGCACACTAAAACACTTTCTTAGATTATGAAAATAAATTGCATAAAAATATTACTATAAACAAGGGGCTCATTTGTTGTTGTTCATATTAATTATGGAATGGAGGCTACAATTCCTGCCAGTGGGTACTCTGAGCCGATGAATAGCCTTGCCCTTTGGATATGGCTAGTAGTTAAGAGGTAGCATTGTCTCATAGCATTATGAGCTGCTTCTATCAGAATCCTGGACCTCAGTCAATGAAATTATAGTGAATTCCTTGGTTAAATATATCTACTTTTTTCATTGTTTTATTTTATTTTTAAAATTTTTCATGAATATATATGTTATATATATATATATATATATATATATATCACAGATTGATCTTATTTCCCTACACATACCCTACTTTCTCTTCTCTCACCCAGTTCCCCCACCTTGTTCTAGATATTTTCCCTTCTACTTTCCTGCAATATACACATATTACAGGAAATCTAAATATATATATTTAAATAATGTAACATAATATACAGTAACATAAATAAATATTTTTAAAAATTATATATACATATATATGTATGTATATGATTTTATGTGTATATGTAATGTCTAGGAACCACAAACCGTCTTTCTGAGGGTGGCTTCATTCATTTAGTATGATTATCTCCAATTGCATCTATTTTACTGGAAATGAAACAACTTCATGTTTTTCTGAAAAAATTCTGGTGTGTGTGTGTAAAATCAAATCATGTTTTATTTATTAATCTTTCTGTTGTTAGATTCTGTAACTGAGCTATTAAGAACAATGCTGTAGTGAATATGATTTGATATGCAAGTACCTCTGTGCCATAGGAGTCAGAGTCCAAATAAATTCCCAAGAGTGGAATTATTGGATCCCAGGAGAGATCTGATTTTAGTTTTATTGAGGAACATCCCTGCTGACATCCAAAGTAGCTGGACAAGTATAAATTGCCACCACAGTATGTAAGATTTCTCTTTTGTCTTAAGTCCTCACTACAATTTGTTATCTGATTTCTTAATGCCTTTCATTCTGAATGGGATGAGCCCAAATTTCAATTTAGTTTTAATTTGCATATATCTGTTGCCTAATGAGGTTGAACATTGGCCATTTGTATTTCATTTTTCTAGAACTGTCTTATCTGTTCATTTCATTAGTCCATCTATTGTTTTGGCTGCTTGATTTCTTGTTTAATTTATTGAATGATCCGTATATTCCAAATACAGATTCCTCTATCATAGGTATAACTAGCAGAGACTTTTCTCCCACTTTGAAATATGTCTTTTTACTTCATTAATTCTTTTGTTTTCTGCACAAAAGACTTATAATTTCATGAACTCCTGTTTGTTGATTGTTGGCATTACTTCCTAAGCTACAAGAGTCATATTTGGAAGTCTTTTCCTATTCCTTTGTTGTGCCTAATTCACTTTTTGCCTAATTTCCTTTCTAACACTTTTTGAACTTCAGGCTTGTATTACAGTCTGTGATCTCTTTGAAATAGAATTATTTTAAATAATCAGTTATTTGAGCATTTCATATGATGTGTCTTTATTGTATTCACTTCCTCTCCCTTTCCCCTTACCGTAACCCAGTTTTGAGATCACTCCTACTGTTTTTGTCTTTCTCTTGCTCCATTGAGTCCCGTTTTTGTTTCCCAGCTAGTCTTGGGATTGGAGCCTGCTCTGATGTGTAGTCAGCCAACCAAGGGTCACATTATTAAAAACAACCAAACAAACAACAGAAAGACCCTTTCAGCAGCCACTAAATGCTAACAGCTCCTCAGGGAGTGGTGGCACTACATAGGCACCTCCTGCTGTCCCCTCCCTGCTGGGATCTTGTCTTTCAAGTCTTTGCAGGCTGTCACAATCACTGGGAGTTCTTATGCGCTGTTTCCTTGAACTTATCCTTCACCTCTGGCTCTTGAAGTTTATTGTGGTGCAGAGCAGGAGAGACGTATCCGTATCCTGAAAAAACATATTTAAATAAAGTAAAGGCTAAATACGTCAAAGCCACAAACCAGTGAACATTAAAGAGAACTGTGTGACTCAGTCATACTCTTTGGAGCAGGGAGGGAACACAACCAGGGAGACTGGCATATACTTCTTTAAAGGGTATTTGCTATAACTGATGTTTTCTTTACTAGCTGGCTTTTGTTTTGTTACATTCTGAGATCATTTGTAGGGATTTTTGTCTATCATAATTAAATATAATTTTCAGTCCATAGATTTTGCCTCAATTTTTTCTTTTAGAACCCCATCATTTCAACAAAAGCCTGGTCATGCTCTAATTGTAAACATCAATAATTTTTTTGGAATGTTTTCCTGAAACAAATGAACTCAGACACATCTTCATAATTAAACCAAGGATGGAGCCTTGAAGAAACTTCTTAAACTCTTTCCTATTAGTTTCTACTAATCATAGAATTAGCAAGATGACTTTTCAGCCCACATATTTCCATGGAAATTGGCTTGCTCTAAATAAACTGAGAGTGCCAAAAATCAATAAAGCTTATGTTTCTAGCAGCTTGCTTGTGTTCTGCGGATGATATTATACTTTATTTTGTTTTAAATAAGATTTTCCTTGCAGAATTGGTCATCAGTATTAGAACTGCAGAAAAGATTTCTGAAAGAGGCTTCTGTACCAGTCTGATGAAGAAACAATAATAAAAATCACTATAAACTATCATTTACTTCAGAGTGGAATAGTATATTTAAAATGTTACAGATACTCTGTCTTATTGGTAGTTTTACTTGCTCATTGGCTGAGAAGGCACTGTCTAATCAAATCCACACCTGACCCTGTAACTTGAGGAGGCCCAGGAGGGGAGTAAGATATGGGGGAAAAAGGATGCTCTGTATGTGTCTCAATGTCCTCACCCATGAATAGAGGTTCAAGAACAGCTGCTGCTACTCAGAAATCAGAACAACTGTAGTGCCCAGGTGTTACTGAATGATGCTGATACATTTTCCTCACAATAGGCAGCAATACACCAGCAGGGACTAGAAATATTGCTCCTATACCCTTTTCATGGAAGAAAAACAAATGCTGAGTTAAACAAAATGAAACAAAGCAAACATTACCTCCATAGAAGACGCTATCCAGCTTGACTGCCCATATCTTTTTCCCTTTCCAGCTTGGCTTGGTAAAAAATGGACCATGGGCAGATAGAGTCCCTAAGAGGGAAGAGTAACAGCATTGAATAATGCAGAGAAGGAACACTCAGCTTGCATGGAAAATGACCCATATAAACAAACAGAAGATATGATTTAGAATATATATATATATATATTTTCTATTTTCTAAAATATATATATATATATATATATATATATATATATATATATATATTTCTGAATATGTATAAATGTCACCATATTAAACTGAAATTATTTGGATATCATTTGCTTCAGGTTTCCATCAAAATACCACAGAAAATGGAACAGCCCTCACAATGGTTTAGCCTGTATCCCTTTCCATCTCATTATAACTCCAGAAAGTGGAAGGGAGAATAATTGCTTTTAGGAATTTTCTTAGGAGTTAATGTACCACTACAAAACATTGCGATTTTAGGCTTATAAACAGTGTCTACATTTTCTTTAGTGGTATAATCACTGGCAGGAAACACAAAATCTTGGAGACCATTCCTTACTCAGGATCATATAAGAACCCCCCTAAAACACAATGGATACCACACACAGAAGAACATAAAAATAGTAAGGGTAATGGTCATTGTGAGAAGACAAAAGAGGGAAATGGGGGTGAATATGATAACAATACTGTGTATACAAAAATGACATAATGAAAACCATTATTTTTTATAATTAATACATGCCAATCAAAGCAGTCTCTAACATTTTAAGAAACAGGCAAAATATGAATCTTGGACCGATAACAGTTGGTCAATACTTAGACTCTTTAAATGTTGCATTTTTTTTTGTCACACAGCCTGTATTTATCAGAATAGTCACTTTGTCTTTTCTCGTGTTTCAGTCACTACTGTTTCCAATCTGGCTATAGGTGAGATATGACCCACATCCATAGAGGAACTAGCGAATGTGTATAACAAATACTTAGGGATGAATAAATAAACTACACTTACTTCATCCTCTACATTTACCTGAAAATACCTATATTTATAGAAGAGTTAGTTATGCTTTTCCACTGTTTCTTAATTCTTTTCAGATTGTTAAGTGTAAAATGCATCAATGATGTTCATAAATTAATTTCAATTTTTCTATGTTTCAGAACCCTTTCTTGAATGCTTATGATTTATTGTCTTTAATTTTAGGCCCATGCATGCTCTTAGTTTGATGATTTGTAGATCAAACATTGTATTCTCTGTTCAGTTAGACTTTAATACTTCAGAGGAAACAATGCAGGTCTCATTGCACACATTTCATGTCTAGTGACATTCTAGCATCTGTTTAATTTCCATTTTAAATAGCCTACTATCATTTTAATTCCCCGAGGGCCTAGATTTATCACTTCAGGAATCCTGGCAATCTTTCCTACCAGTGGAGTTGCCTGCTGGATTCAAGTCAAGAGATCCCCCAACAATTCATTTTCAGTATAAAAACAAATGAGAACCAATGTACTTTAAGCACAGAGATGCTCCAGACAGCACCCAGCTCATCTTGCACAGGATTCAAAATGAACATATCACACATTGGTCTCTTATTGCCTCTTATAGGAATTTTATTTGTTACTAGCCTGAAGCAATACACTCAGTGCTGTTTTTATTGCTAACTTCAATCAACAACCTGTTTCTATACACACTATGTGGATCTCAAACAGCACCCCAGCTTCTGTGCTATGCACACAACCTCTCCAGGCTTAGCTTCAGCCACCCCTCTCTGTGAGCCTCATTTGACAATGTGTCCAATGAGGGAACATTAGGGATAGCATAGGACTGTGTGGATCTCGCCCGTTCTCAAAGTTTTCTTGGGAAGTTTCAGATGTTTTCCTGAGCTAACAAAGATTATGTGCAAGCACTGGGATAATTACACATAAAACTGGGCTGAACACATCTTTCTTCTCACTTTAGGAAGAAAGAAGCTTAAATTCAGAATGCTTTCTGCACTCTCTCCTGTCTACATCCACATGTGTCTTCTATAGTCTGCATCCCTGCCCACTTTCAGTTCGCAAGGGGAACCTTGAAGTACCTAGTGTATGCTTCAAAGACATTTTACCCAACGCCAACACATTTCATTTTTCTTGGCTCAAACCCCAATGATTGCATTTGCAATTTAATTAAGGTGGGTTTATTTTTAGAGTTTGCTTTGAAGGACTGGTAGGAAAGAGGCAGGTTGTTTCCTCTCACTACCCAGGAGGGGAAAACACACATGCACACAACAAATCAAAGCTTGAAAATTATTAAGAGAAAGCAGAGAGGCAGGTGATCCTAGAATTAAGAACTGCTTCAGATTTCACTCTGATTGCCATGATTTGGATGAAGTGCAAACAATACATTTTTGCTGTTTTCTCTTTCATTTTAACCCTTTACTGCCTTTCTTGGGAAAATTTTATATTGAACAAAAAGGGGGGAGATATTAGAGAGATGGCTGAGTAGTTAAGATCAGTTGCTTCTCTCACCACAGAGGACCTAGATTCAGTTCCTAGCACCTATATGGAAGCTCACAACCTCTGGTTCACTCAGTTCAGTGGAGTCCAGTGCCCTCTTGCTTCCATGGGCACTGCCTACATGTGGTACACTTATACACATGCAAGCATAACACTCACACACATAAAATAAAATGAAATTACTATATGTATATATATATGTACACATATATATATATAATAATAATTAAAGAAGAGTCCATGCATTTGAAAAGGAATAAGGGAGGCACTAGAAGAGTTGGAAAGAGAGAGAGAGGTGGGTGGAATGATTTCAATATGTTACTTTTGTATAAACTTCTCAAAAGAAGTCGATGGAAAGCTCGGGAGAGAGGACAGTCTGACCATGGAATGCAACATGAAGCAGAGTTTTGCTGCTTCTGCAAACAGTCATTTTCTTCTCTTTTCATCTAATGAGTATTCTCTTTCAAGACCTCAACTGTTTTCCATTCAAATGAGAATCTTTTCATTGTAGCCACTACTCTATAAATTACAACCCTTTGTCTTTTTTACAAAGGCAATTTGACAAATCACAGAAGAGATTTGCTGAGATATTTTTTTGGCAGTCCCGAAATTAAAACAATTAGGCAGCACCCAGTTCTGATTAATGGTGAGTATGGATATTTGGGCTGGCCTAAGAGAAAACCAATTAAGTGTCTAGTAGAGGTGATAATGAATCTCTTCCCCTGAATTCATCTAAGAAGCCCTTCCATAGATGCTCAGCCTCTGTTTTAATGCCAGCCTGTCTTTTGAAATTCACTGCTATGTGTGTGGGGTTTTCATACACTATGAGCCTCTTCTAGCCCCTGGGGAAATTCATGGGACAAATTCACAGACATCTATTTCTAGTGTTCTCTGCCAGCCATATTAAGCTCAGTGGGAGACTTTGTCTCAAAAGCTAGGAGTATCACAGTTATCACTTTTATCACAGGATGCAGAGGAACTCACCATCAGGCCACAGTTCCTCACAGTGAAGTGAGGGCTGGTATATGACAAATTCTGTGGCTAGCAGTGCCTACAGTATACATTTATATGAGCAGAGCACGTTGAGTTTTATTGCCCTATTATAAGATATACA
This sequence comes from Peromyscus eremicus, assembly GCF_949786415.1. Taxonomy (NCBI): domain Eukaryota; kingdom Metazoa; phylum Chordata; class Mammalia; order Rodentia; family Cricetidae; genus Peromyscus; species Peromyscus eremicus. The sequence continues at coordinate 16,426,474 of NC_081426.1, read as the reverse complement.
GAATTTGAAAGTTAAATACATTTTCAGAGCAACTTGTCATTATTGCTAGAGTGTGCATCCAAAGATGTTGTCAACATAACACCAACCAAGTTTTTGTCGGTCATATATCAAAACATATATGCAGGGAAAGCTGCAAGGTAGTCATTGTGAGAAAGATCATCCTAAATTTATAAACTCTCATTTAGGAATTATAACAATCTGAGGAATCTTAATGAAAGAAGCTTAAAAAATTGATGCTTCTTTAGGTTTCCATGAAGTATTACATATTTTAACAATAATTGTTGATGAACTGGGTATTGACTTTGACCCCGTGTAACAGAAAAAAAAACACAGGATTCCAAATATTTGATTCACTGCTATAGTTTCCATCAACAGAGGTATATATGTCAATAGGAAACAGATCTGAAATCAGTAAGCAGCCCTAGTCCTACCAAACCATGACACCTATGAATCTCAAGTGATATGACCAGTGTGGTATGATAAACCTAAGGATGCAGAAGGGCACACATACCTTAGACTTAGCCAAAGGCTTTCTATTGGGTTAAGACCTGCTCTACAAGAGGGAAACCATGCCTAGTAGTGGAAACCCAGCCAGCTACCCAGGGGGGATGAGGCCATGGATCTTAGGGAGGAACCCCAACTCCACTTTGCTAAACCAGCATCATTTAACATTATAAACATTTTTCTTTATACCCACAGATAAGTGTAGTTCTCACTTTGCAACAAAGTCCATTACAAAAAAAAAATACAATCTACAATTGATAAAAAGGCTAAAATGGTGGAAGCAAGTCCCAAGGGTTACATTTACAATACAGCTCCCATATCTAAGGTGCTGTAATGACTGCAGAAAGGGTGGCAGAAAGACTGTTAGAGACAAAGGGTGTTAGAGCCAAACTCCCTGAGAGTTTGCTGTGAGGTTGTGGCTGTTAGGACTATCAGAGGCTACATCCATAAAATCTCAACAGCATGGCTGTCTAAATATGAGATGAATGAGTATAACAACAAGTGTGCTAAAAATGGACAGGAAAAACCCAACAGGTCTCAGTGCTACACAAAGAACTACACAGGCAACTAAGGAATGTTGTGAAAGGGAGAAATAGTCTTCCTCAGGGAAGAGTAGACCAATTGGTTATCCAACATCAAATAGCACTGAAAACATACATACAAGTAATATTATACAGACTGAGTCATTTGTGTTTAAATATTTAGAAATATTTATGCATATATATGCATAGTATATATAATGTATGTATTATGTATTGGGAAATATGTATATACACATGAATACATGTGTAATTATGAATAGATAGTTAGACAGATAGATGATAGATAAATAGATAGATAGACAGACAGACAGACAGATAGATAGATAGATAGATAGATAGATAGATAGACAAAATAAAAATTAATGAGAAAAACAGGGCATGAATATGAAGGAGAGCAAAAAGTGGTAAATGGGAGTGTTTGGAGGAAGAACGGAGAATGGAAAAAATGAAATTATAATCATAAAAATTTAAAAGATCATTAATAATGAAAATATTTACAAATTAATGTGTTGAAGTTGTCTAGGGACAAAGAATTAAAGCTGAATTATTAAAATCTAGTATCAGTTATCAAAACAGTGATCACACACACACATATATGTATACACACACACACACACACACACACACATCTATATATAGAGAGAGATTTCTCTATATAGCCTTGGCTGTCCTTGAGCTTGCTTTGTAGACCAGGCTGGCCTCTGACTCAGATGTGCCTGCCTCTGTTTCCGTGCATGGCTAATGGTGGTCATTTTAAAACATGAATGACTTTTTATTTATTAAATTTATTTTAGTATGAAATTAATTTCTCATTAAAACGGATTATATTGGGGTCAGTCAGACTGTAAACAAGAAAAGAACACTAAATAAGCATTAGAACCAGAGTCGATCCAGAAATTCCTAGTAAGAAAGCACTAACTCCTAAAAGTTGTTTCCTTTCCACACATACATGGCATGTGTATATCTACAGTCACACATATATCATACATACACAAATAAAATTTTATGAAATAGAATGCAGGAATTATTTATATACCTATTGTTTCTCAAGAAAAAGAGTGTTGTCAACCAAGTTGAGGGAATTAAACTAACCAGAAAGAAGCAAATTGACTCATCATATCAGATGTTAAACATTTGATATGTATAATGTTCATTCAAGATATAAGCATGTGGGCAGCATGGCAGTAGCTAGTTTTTTCACAACTGTTCATTTAATTGTTGTTGTGACAAAGAAAACTTACAAGTAATGACTGGCAAAACAAGCTGTTAATATTTACAAAAGCAATGAAGAATAGTTTACACTTTAAATTTTTCTAGGATACCAACTCATTCTTGTACTGATTATACGTACTAAGAAGCTGTCTGTGTCCCTTAGATTTACCGATGAAAGTCACTGACATATTTCAATACTTTGCAAAATTTTCCTGTAATGATTTCTATTATATTTTACCAAATTGTGCGTTGATTGCTGGCATACATATATGTGAAGATGTATGTGATAATACCTTGTTCCCTTCTCCATAGATAGCTGAGCTTCTTTACCTTGCAAATGTGCATGCTCCTGGCATGAACAGCTTCCACTTATGACTTACGACTCTCTTGGACAGTTGTGAGTTACTTTATGCTTGCATCACCTGTATCCCTGTTCTCCTTGGACCGCCAGTGCTTGCTGCTCCTGAGGCTGTCTCTTCAATCTTTCTTGCCACTTCCATATCATTTCCACATCCTGTGGCTTGAATGATAATTTTCAGGTTCAATTTTGATACTATTTCTTTAAAAAGACCTTTCATTGTTTTGGCATTAATAATAAGAAAAAGACAAAAAATAGTATATAGTATGTGTCTTTTTAGTAGGAATGCAAACTTATTATTTCTTCACTGCCATAATCATTTTGTACTTTCCAAGGTATCTTCTATTTTCCTCCTACATTTGCTTTTTTTTTTCATATTGCTTTGGATCATAGGGATATATCCATGTCCACTGATAATGATGTTATTTTCATTCAGTATTTGAATTCTCATGCCACTCTGGAGTTCTGATCAATCACTGGTTCCTTAAAGAAATTTTCTCTGAAGAGCTCAAATTTGATTAATGACTTGCTTCAGGTTTGCATGCATTTCCATTTCAGCTTTTTAAGAAGGTGGTTTATAGGGAAAAAAAAAACCAATTGATTCTTCCACAACAAATCAGCTACATAATTGATCTATTATAGTTCCCATTGTGCTCTCGTACTTTACCTCATACAAATCACAGAGATGACACTGGAAAGGCTACTGGGGATAGCCCTTCTGACACTCATGCTCCTAGAAGAACAGATTGCCAACATCTTGAGTGTCAAATAAATATTTAAATTATATTTGCTGATTAGAAAGTGTCTTACTGTGTGTGTGCATGCGTGCGTGCATGCGTGCATGCATGCGTGCATGCGTGCGTGTGTGTGTGTGTGTGTGTGTGTGTGTGTGCATGTGTGCGTGTGTGTGTGTGTGTGTGTGTGTGTGTGTGTGTGTGTGTGTCCTATATGCATGTGAGTACACTAGCTATGCTTGCCCATGCATGTATATGAAGAGGCCAAAGGAACATGTCAGGTGTATTCCTCCATGAATCTCTGCATTATTGCATTGATACAGGCTCTGTTCCTGAAGTAAAAGTTTACAGTTTCAACTAGCTAGGCTGTGTAACAAGTGGCCAGCACCTCCCTGCCCCTGATTACTTTGCCAGTAGTGCTGGAGTGACAGGCACATGGAGCCATTTCCAAATTTTTATACAGATGCCGGAGATTCAAAATTAGGTCCTCATGCTTGCACACTTACCCACTGAGCCATCTCCCATGATGTTTCATCTATAAAATTATACATTCCTGATCTTAAATGGCATGGCCATCCAGGGACATATCATCCACAACAAAAATAATGTGTCTCATAATAACCTCCCTATATCATTTCTCTGACTCCCACATTTGAGAAGATGTCTGAAATATATAAATCACCATTTGACTTCTCAATTAAGTCATTTTAATTTTAATTAATTTTTATAGCTGAACGTAATAGAGGGAGATTTTACACACCCTGATCTGGGTTTGACGTATTGTGAGCATATTATATTAATCTGCAACATTTGTAACAACCAATGAAGCAGTAGATATCTTTTCTAACAAAAGTCTATGATGTATTCATATTTTACCTTTACTTTCTATTCCATCTATGCTCCAGGATACTACCTCAGATGTTGCCTTTCCAACAGTCATGATGTGTCTTTGCACTCCCCTAGAGTGAGAGCTTCAGATTACTCTTGCTCTAGGTGCCTGATGAGAGTTCCATGCTCCAGATCAATCGAAGGAGCCCTGAGTCCTCTCACTAGACTGTGTATAGAACCCAGTGTTTGGATCCAAAGTATACTTTATATCAATGGGCCATTTTTTCTTTGGGGGTCAGTGATCTAACAGAACAAAGAAATGCTTGGCTTTGTGACTACTAAACTACCCCATGAGTGTAAAAGAATCTATAAAGATTTTTGTATGCATCCTTACACCTTCAGATTAATCAGAACACAAAAGCATAATGATTTATTTGACAATAATCCAGCACTTCACTGATTATTCTAGATTTCTTGGATTGTCTATAAAGTCCTTACTCTTAACAGTTAAAAAAAAAATGCCTACCATCTGCCAGTTGTTTACCTAATTGTTTTTGTTAATATGTTAATATTTGAATAATTAATTGGGTTTCTAATGATAAATAGTTTCATCCACTCAAGGATAAAATTTATGTTCAGTTTAGTCTCATTTCAAAATTACTTGAGTCAGATATTCTCTCATTCCTTTCGTGTATTAAAATGCATTTTCATTCTTTTCTCGTAGTTTGGATTTCATTCTAAACTTGCACAACCTACTAAATATTTTTATTTGAATTTCATATGATAAAATACAATCATTGTGCTGGAATGTTCTGTGGGTTTTGTCTAGTTCATCACATCAACCCTGCATTCACCATTATATTCTCACATAAAACCAAAAACCAACCTGTGTTCCACTGTTTACTTTTGCCAACACCTGCAGCCAATGGCTTTTTACTGTAGGAATAATTTTGTTTTTTTTATAGCACACCATGTAAGTTAAGTGACATTTCCTTGTATAAGCAATAAAATTATGGGTTTTTTTTTTAAATAAGCAATATATGTTTAGGGTTCACTCATGAGGACCAGGGAAATGGCTCCTCAGGTAAAGGTGTTTGCCACCAAGTCTGATCCACATACAATCCCCGGAACACAGATGGTAGAAAAGAGAGAACTCACTTCTGAAAATTGTCCCCTGACTTCCATATGCTTGCACTTGTACACACACACACACACACACACACACACATACACACACACGCATGCACGCACTCACGCACGTACCCCATGCACACACATCTACAAATATTAAATACAATTAAAAAAATTTGTCTATGAATTGGTTATCTAATACCAATTGATTCACCTTGAAATAACATACATACAAATGACATTATAAGGAAAAAAGCAGGTTTTATTTATATGTTTAAGAATATTTATATGTGTATAACATATACATACATACACACACACACATATATATATGTAAGTATAATTATTAAAATAGATGCCATAAATTTGAGAAAAACCAAGGGAATTGCATGAAGGGTTGGAAGGAGGAAAGAGAAAGAGAAGGGGCAAGTTTTGTAATTAGATCATAATTTCAAACAATAGAAATATTGCTGTAAAAATTTTGAACGAGGGTTTCACTATTTAGCACTGGATAGGAAATCTCTGCAAAAAGATTGCTAGGATTAAAGGTATGTGCCAATATGCCTTACCATAATATACATATTTTTTTAAAAAAGTTTCACTCGTGTTTAGTTAACGGCTTGAGTCAGTTTGCTGCTGCAATGGAATGTCACAGGCTAGGTAATTTGTATGGAAAGAAATTTGTTTCTTACTATTCTGACAGTTAAGAGGCCCATGAGCAAGATCTCAGCATGTGTTCAGGGACTTCATCCTGCCTCACTAGTGACAAGATAGAATGTGTGAGAGGGTGTAAGGCCTCCCTTGGGTAGTCAACAATGTCTGGCCTCTCAAGTTGAGGCAGGACCTAGCCCCTCCCTCCTGCATGAAGCCTGAGCAAAGCATCCCACCATAGGGGATGGGCTCCAAAAAGCCAGTTCATACTCCTGGTATTAGTCCTGGTCCCACTGCCAGGGCTCCCCAAACAGATCAAGACTCGCAACTGTCACCCACATTCAGAGGGCTTAGTTTGGTTCCATGCAGGCTCCCCAGCTGTCAATCCAGAGTCCCTTAGCTTCCACTAGCTAAGGGAGAGTAGATGGGGGTGAGATGGGAAGGAGGTGCAGGGGACAGGAGAAGGGGAGGGAGGGAGAACTGGGGAAGGTATGTAAAATGAAAAAAAAGTTAAATAAATAAAAAAAAGAATGTGTGAGAGGCAATGCTTAGAACAAATACACTCTCTCAGCAGGTAACACAGCTCCTCAGTACATCAGTAACTGATTTTGGATGACAAGCCCGACCACGTTTGAAAAGTCAATCTCTCTGTTCTGTCCCCAGGCCAATCCTTGTCAACACGACCTTCTGAGAGAATTCCAATCCCTATCCCACTGAACATGCATTTTTTTTTTTCAATTTATATTTTGAGTTGTATCTCTTTTTATTCAACTCCCCACAATCCAGGCATGTGATACAACCCTAATTAAAGCTACTTTAGGTGTTTCCAAAGTGGGCAGTTATAAATGGTGCTGTGGGATGTCTTTCTGTACACTACGAATATGTGTTGCTCTGATTGGCTGATAAATAAAGATGCATTAGTCTACGGCAGGGCAGGATGGAGCCTGGCAGGAAAGTCCAAGAGAGATAGTGAGAAGAAAAAGGACAGTGGAAGGAGATGTTGAACATTACATGTTCCAAGGAGCAACATGTAATGGGACCTAGGTAAAGCCATGGAACAAGTGGCAATATGTAGATAAATAGAAATGGGTTAATTTAAGATGAAAGAGCTAGCTAACAAGAATAGGCCATACAGTTGGTAATTAATATAGTCTCTGAGTGATTATTTTATAAGTGGCGGTAGGACTGTGGGGCCAGGTGGGACCAGAGAAACTTCCAGCTTCAAAATGGAGCATATGTTCACAGGTTCCTACGGGAATGAAAGTTACCAAAAAGCTGGTTAAATATCAGAAAAAGATTCAATATTGGACTTTTTGGTGTGAGTTTTTCTTCATGGAAAGTCACTAGTGCCTCATGGGAATTTAAGTGTTTCTGAAATTTCCCCACAAACTGACATCTAAGTTTCAAACATCCTAAAAAAATGTATAATGTTATCTAATTGTTGTACAGATCACTCCCAAAACAGCAACACTTTCCGCTCCTGTGTTTTATGCGTTCTTGTGTCCACTTGCAGCTGTGGGCTTCTTTTTTTTTCCCCTGGTCCTGGGGACCAAACACAACACTTTGGGCATGATAGACAAGCACTTTCCCACGGAATTAACCTTTCTGGTGTTTGGCTATTTTTTGTTTGTTTGGTTTAGGGTTTTTTGTTTGTTTTGTTTTTGTTGTTGTTGTTGTTTTGTTTTTTGTTTGTTTTTTTGAGACAAGATTTCTCTGTGTAGTTTTGGTGCCTGTCCTGGATCTCACTCTGTAGACCAGGCTGGCCTGGAACTCACAGAGATCTGCCTGGCTCTACCTCCCTAGTGCTGGGATTAAAGGCATGTACTGCCACCGCCCGATATGTGTGGCTATTTTTAAGTGAGTGATTTATTGACCTAGTTTCAGGTATTTGAAC